>NC_056728.1:440023207-440378207 GCF_019279795.1 Protopterus annectens | reverse complement strand
TGTTCCAACTCGATGTGGAGTTTATTTATGACACTTATAGCAGCATATGAAGCATTTTTCGCCTTTTCCTGTTGAAACTACAGGTTGGACTCTGTTTAATTTCCAGCTGAATCGTTTAGTAGACGTTCTGTCACTTTGTCTGACAGCATTTGTGTTTGGATTTTGATTGACAAACTTATGCATGATTTCAGAGGAATTGATCCCATTGACCTTACTCCATTTTATTCAAGGGTTCTTACCCATTTTCCTGTACTAAATGAAGGTGGAGGTTTGTTTGGGATCTATTTTTCCTGAATCTGCACCTAATGCAATCTTTGTGACTTTCCAGTCCTTGTACTAGCATGAGAGAAGACTGACTTATTGCATTTTACCTTGAATTAGCTTGTGTGAGTGGTTCATTCCTGATTTTGTTATGAAATGAGGTGAACCTTAGTTGCAGTAGTCTAATCCTTATTTTCAGCCTTCCATTTTCTCTTCTGTTTTGATTAGATGATGATAGGATATTTCTAGATGTGTGTACATAAAAAAATAGATATATCTATCTGTCTCTATGTATGGATAGATTGATAGATGTATACATACACTCACACGTGTATATACGGCATCTGCTGAAGAGTCTTATAGTGGTGGTTTTACTGGTCACTGTACATGCCAGAGTTACTGTGAGAATTTCTTGAGACATACAAGGTGATTGAATATATTCCACTATACCAAAGTGCATTTGTGATTCAAACAGCTGTGGTCAGTCGGATTCATCCACAGACTGCCTCATTTCCTTATCCTTTTTAGCCACTTTATTACTTGTATACAGTGCAGATATCAAGATAAAAAAACTGTAATATTGATTATAATACTGTATTTCAGTTTTTCACTTGGATGATTTGTGAAACCAAAATGATCTTTTAACTGTGGTTAATTGACAACAGGAACCAGTCAGTTTGATCCACAGACTGCCTGTTTACCCACCAGTTATGGTTGCTTTACTGACTGACTGCACTTCAGATATCTGATTGCAATCAAATGAGTAAATGCCCACAGTAATGTATTTCAGCTTGTTGCCGTCTGTCTCATGCAGTGCAACCCTCTCTCTCTCTCATGTATGCACAAGCGCACACACACATCTAGCAATTACAAGCCTATTTGTTTTCTGTGTATGCCCTCATGGTTGATTGTGATCAGGTTAGTGACTGAATAAACAAAAAAGACCACAGTAATATAGTTCATCTCACATTTGTTAGTTGCATACACTGCATCCCTTTTGTCATGCGCATAAACCTGCACTGATGTGTTACAGTTGCAGTTTGACTTGTGTACACCACTGATGGTTGACTGTGATCAAATGAATGAGTAAATGTTCATAGTAATGTATTTCAGTTCATTGCTGGAGAGACATGCAGACTACAGTATGCCCTCGTAATCCTCCCACTGTGTATGACACATGCACACACCCCTCTAGTACTGACAGTTTACTGACTCATATGTATCATGTTTCACTGTGATCCTGTGAGTTACTGTAACAAATTAACATGGGCACAGTATGTTGCAACATGTAGTAGTGCAACCTGTTGCAACTTCCCACATTAGCACAGATTTGTCTATCAATTTCAGCTGTTTTATTTACTGTATGCACTTCAGATGTGGTGAGCGTGAGTGAGTATATATGTAATGACTGCATTAATGTATTTGAACTACTTGCTGCGTGTCCCTTAAGGTACTACAGCCCCACACATATGTGCCCATAGCTGATAGTCACTTGGCAGTGTACACCTCAGATGTTTGATTGTGATTAAATTTGACTAAATAGCCACAGTAACTTATTTTAGCTCATTTTTATTAGACACACACAGTGTAACCATTGCATCATTTGTACACACAATATATTAATTCTTGGTAGTAATATGCATTAAAAATGCAAACCGTGCTACAAACTGGAGTTAATTGGGTGTAGCTGCTGAAAAAGGATCGTAGTTGCACAGCATGTTACTGATGTTTAAAGAAAAAGCACTTAATTAAAATAAAAAAAAATAGTTTTATCTCAGTTTGTCAACCAGTACTAGTACAGCTTTCTTTCTCTAGATTCTCAGGCTTCCCCAAGCACTAGTCATCTTGTCACATCTTCCTTAGTATTTATGCTATGCATTCAAGATACCACAGTTCTGTACTTGTACTAATTGTGGTTATAGACTTTCTCCGTGGGGGGGTACAATGAATTCTTACTTAACCAAAGGGAATATATTTCCCTCTAGGGCCAAATGGACCAAGATCCAAAATCTGCGGAGGGATCTATGGTTCTGCAGTGTTTGTCAGAAGTGTTTCCATTTGGACTGACGTATGTTTCCGTTATACTACATTTGTCAGTGATTGCAGCATGCTTATCATGGAGCCTCTTTCACAACTAGGATTTCTGTAAAGGAGTCTTAAAGGCATTCTGTACCTAACCCCCCCCCCCCCCCAAACACACACGTCACTCTTATGTGGGATTTGAGGTTCATTCTAGATAAATTAGCCTTATTTCATTTTGCGACAGCAGCAACAACATGTCTCCTATATCTTACATGGAAGACTACAGTGCTCATGGCTGTTACTTCAGCAAAAAGGATATCTGAACTCCAAGCATGAATAAAGGCCATTCTTTGCCTAAAGGGAGGGTAAACTAACTTATAAACCCCACCCCCTTCATGCCAGAAGTTGGTAGAAAAACAGAGATATTTTTTCTGCTGCTCTTTCCCAGTCTACAAAACAGAGCAGGCAGGATTTCCACTGTGGATGTCTGTAGACAACTGAGATGTTACCAAGAACTTCAGCTCATCAGATCGTTTTTTTTTTTCCTTCATAAAAAGGAAGGGATGCCACTGTGTTAGCAAACAGTTTCTAAATGGATAGCTCATTGCACATCCTTGTATTTTATGGCTCATGATAAAACACTGCCTGGACTGATTAGATTTCATTCTGTCAGGGGGGCACAGCATTTACCAATTCCTTTTTTTGGGGGGAGAGGTCAGCACACAAGGCATCCTTGAGGCTGTAGTCTAGTCTCAGTGCACACTTCCAGCGACTATTGATTGGACAGTCAGTCTATACCCAGGGCTTTGCCTGTGCTTCTGCCATCCTATGTGGGCCTGTCCGGTCCTTCGCTGGGTCTTAGCCAGCCACTTTCCACTGGGGAAGAGAATACTTTGGGATTTGTCCCTATTGTGCTAACTGTGATCCACATGAAGAACATGAATTTGTAAGGAACGTATGATAATGGTTGTTACTCAAGTCTGATCACTTTTTCAGTACCAATTACCTTAATCTGTGCCTTTTTCCTGTCCTGGAGCCATCTTAGGGTTCCCATTCCCCTTCCTCTTCAGTCCTTGCTACTGCCTTACACGACTGTGGCCTCCTGCTTTGTTCAGGCTTATTGAAGAGTACCACACTTCTGGAGTGGTTGTCCATCCTGGCCCAAAGGAGACAGGTCATGGTGGAATCCTTGTAGTTTCCAGTCCAAACTCTAGGAGTAAGAAGGATCTAAAGAGGTCATAGACTGTTGCTGCCTTTATATGGAGAGCATAGGCTCATCCCAGGGAAAGTTCTCAGCTCTGGAATACCTGCAAGACATGCAGACTGAGCCTGTGACAGAGATCCCTGTTGAATCACTGCAATAGTGATCCTACTCTAATATCTAATATTCTAGTCAGCTGTACTTTCATGGCAATTTGATGTATAGGAATTGGAAATGTAGTACTAGCTGGAACTAAAGTATGGCAAGAAGTCAGGTAAAATTTAAAAGTACAGATTGCAGATGTGCTTCAAGGATGCAACTGCAGTCCTGACATATGGGTTGTCCTGCCTCAGGCAGCCCTTTGGTCAGCCGGATTCCAAAGTCTGGGTCCGGCGTCGGCTGAAGTCGCCCTTTCCCCAACGTCAGAGCGCCTGGGGTATAAAAGCGTCAGCCGACGCCATCTTCTTCAGTCTTTCTTGCCACGCGGCGCCCGAAGCAGAAGCAGTTCGCAAGTGCCGGTCGACCAGCTCCTGTGTTTTCAGCTACTGAAGTCTTCAAAAAAGCTAAGTACCCCGTTGGGGACCTTTTCTTGCCTCAGCCGATGTCAGATAAAACTGTAAAAGTTAATAATTGTTTAACTTGTGGGAAACAAATACCTCATAAGGATTTCCACTCTTACTGCTTACCCTGCCTAGGCCCAGAACACAACGTCTCAGCCTGTACAGCTTGTGCTTCTTTCAATAAACGCACTCTTAGGCGTCGGACAGAGTTTGCACAGGATTATTTTGGGGAAGATTTCTGTTATATCATGCCGTCGGAGCTTCCGACAGCACATTTACCTAAAAAACGGAAGGATAAGGACCGACACCCACGGTCCGCGGTCTCGGCCGACACCACGCTTAGGCCTACCGCGAGTGTCTCGGTCTCTTCTGAGCCGGTTTCACAACCGCTACAGACCGACGACACCGGCCCACCGGTTACTTCGGTACCGGAGGCCAGCTTGGTGCCGGTTTCTGTTCTCCCCTCTGAGACCGTAGCCCAGGATATTTCTAACACCATTTCTGTGGATAAGACTACTCCAGCACGCAGGGCTGCCAGGCCTCCAGTGTCTATGTCCATTAAGGCCTACACATGTGCTAAGGCTACCAAACAGGCTAAGTCTCTCCCTCCAAGATCGGTTTCTCTGGGATCCACTTCTGGTTCTCAAATTTTAAGTTTAGCAGAGGACCTTATTTCTTTAATTAGGGGTTCTCAGCCACATCCCAGATAGAGGCTCTCAGCCGCCTTCTGTCAAGAGGCCTAGGGTTGAGCAGGTAGATCCCCAGTCCTCCGATGAGGCCTCAGGTGATTCTGCACATTCAGACTACCAGGAGGAGGCCTTCCCAGCCTACGAGGATTCTGATGCGGAGGAATCCATTCCCTCTTCCTCTCCTCCTGAGGAGTTTTCCTTTGGGGAAACGCTTCATTCCATGAGGGAACACTTCAAATGGCAAGGCCAAGAATACTCAGATTCTAGGAAAAGGTTAAGGGAATTTTTAAAGCTACCTCAGCATAGACCCTTAGCTATTCCTCCAGTTTTAAATGTTTTAGATGATGTGTACTTAGAATCTAGTGTTTCCCCTGACTCCCTCCCCCCTGCTCCTGTCAAGCCAGACAGGTACTACAGGGTCCCAGACACGCATCAATTTCTGTACAAGGGCCATACTGCTGACTCTGAAACTATTTCTCAGGGGCCTAAAGGGGTTTCCTCCACTACTGCTAAGAATCCACTTCCTTTGGAAAGAGATTCTAGGGCTTTAGAAAGGTGGGGCAAGAAAGTATATACATCTTCCACCCTTTCTATGCGAGCATTAAATTGTCAATTTCATATGATTCAGTATCAGGAATACATGTTGGATGACTTGCAAAAGAAATTGGCTTCCCCTGAACCATTGGATAGAAAGGGGTTACAGGAATTGGTTTATAATACTCAGCAGGTTAGCAACCATTTCCTTCAGTGTGGATATGATGCATTGGAAGCTTCATGTAGAGCAGCAATGACAGGTGTGGTCATACGCAGACATGCTTGGTTAAAGGAACAAACATTGCCAGACCATGTGAAAATTAAGCTTTTGGACGCACCATTAGAGAAACATAAGCTATTTGGTGCTACTGCACAAGAGGTTTTAAAGAAAATAGAGGAAAAGGCAAAATCAGTGCAAACAGTCAAAGATTTCCTCCAGGTACAGCCTCCAAGATTCAGCAGGAATTGGCCTTCTAAGCATTGGTCCTTTCCAGACACAGACAAATTTCAAAGAGACAAAAGCAGGCGTGGCAGAGGTAGAGGGCAAACTCGAGGCTCCTACAGAGGACGTCAATGGCAGCCTCCGAACCAGAGTGGTGGGGCAGGACCTTCCACTGCTCCGCAGGGACAATCTCAGTGACTTGACTTTGACTCCGCCATCCAGGGCTCAATTAGAAGCACCTTTGGGCGGAAAATTATCTTTATTCTCACAAAATTGGCACAATATTACAAAGGACAAATGGATACTGGACATAATAGACAAAGGATACAGATTCCATTTTCATACACTACCAACAAGACATGGCAGGCCAAACCTGCCACCAAATCAAAGGGCAGAGGCACTCAAACAAATAACAAACCTACTTCAAATAAGAGCAATAGAAAAGGTTCCTTCTGCCGAACAAGGCCAAGGATTTTATTCAAGACTGTTCCTTGTTCCAAGAAAAGAAAACCAATGGAGACCCATTCTGGACTTGTCCGCACTGAATACTTACCTTGTTATGCCAAAATTCAAAATGCTGACTTTACAGCAACTCCTTCCCATGCTGGGCAAGGGGTCTTGGCTGGTAACTCTGGACCTCAAGGAGGCATACCTGCATGTCCCAATCAGACAAAGTTGCAGAAGATACCTCAAATTTCTTGCAGGCTCAGAGCATTATCAATTCTCAGCATTGCCCTTTGGCTTATCTACTGCGCCCAGAGTGTTCATGAAATGCCTGGCATCAGTAATTGCACATTGCAGACTTCAGGGGATACAAATATACCCTTACCTGGACGACTGCCTTATACAAGCGGACAGCCAACAAGCCTTGTTAAAAAACTTGGACTATTGAAAAGCAGAAAAACTTGGACTATGTCATTCACCTACTGCAGGCCTTGGAATACACAGTCAATATTCAGAAATCAAGTCTCGTACCATCCCAACAAATACTTTTTCTGGGTGCCACACTGGACACAAACACCCAGATGGTGTTTCTGACAAAAGAAAAACAAAAACAATTACCAGAATACTTCAGAAAATTAGCAACACACACCCAGATGACTGCAAGGAAAATCCTGCAGGCCCTGGGTTTCATGGCATCTTGCATTCTTCTGATTCCACACGCAAGGCTGCATATGAGGAAACTACAATGATATCTAAAAAGTCTATGGTCTCAACACAGCCACAGCCTGGAAGCATTGATCCCACTCATTCCATGCCTTCAAAAGGAATTTCTGTGGTGGGCCCAAGCAAGCCAGATAAACAAAGGTCTGCCTTTCAGCAAGCCTCATACAAGTCAAACCATAACAACAGACGCCTCAGACCATGGATGGGGGGGCGCACATGGAGGGCAGATGCATTCAAGGACAATGGACACAAAAAGAAAAGCACCTGCACATCAACCAAAAAGAAATGCTGGCAGTGATACACGCAATCAAGGCCTTCGAAAAGTTCATGCATCAGGGCCATCTACTAATAAAGGCAGACAATACCACAGTTATGTGGTACATAAACAAGCAAGGAGGTACCCATTTTTACCCTCTTTGCAGACTGGCAATGAATCTCTGGGATATTTCCCTACAATTGAAAATAGAGCTACAATCCCAGTTTGTACCAGGGAGGGACAATGTTCTGGCGGACAGCCTAAGCAGAAACATCATGGATCCACACGAATGGATGTTGCATCCAGACATTTTCTTACAAATAACTCAAGCATGGGGAAGGCTGGACATAGATCTTTTTGCCTCCCACCTCAATCACCATCTGAAAAAGTTTTGCACAAGGACATACCATCCTCAAGCATGGAAGGTGGACGCTCTCTCCTTCAGTTGGAAAACTCTAACACTATATGCTTTCCCACCTCTTCCTTTGATGACCAAGGTGTTACTAAAGATCAAGACAGAGCAGCCGAAAGTCATACTGATAGCTCCAGACTGGCCAAGACAACACTGGTACCCACTGCTACGGAGCTTGACACACACCAATCCGTGGCTCCTTCCTCAATGGCCACTTCTTCTGACACAGCACAATTACAGGACACTACACCCCAGCTTGAAAACATTGAAGCTGACAGCTTGGAAGATTCCATGACTATTCCTTAGGATACAATTTCCAAAAGGGTAAAAGATATCATCCTGTAGGCGCTCAGACCTTCCACTAGAAAAACATACTCAGCAAAATGGAAGCGATTTCTTATCTGGAACAGCAAAAAGGGTCAAGACCCATCAGTGATGAGCATTCCACAGATCCTAGAATATTTGGCTGAAATGCTCCACAATGGCCTTTCATATTCTTCCATAAAAATACATGCTTCAGCAATATCTGCCAAATATAACACTGATCCGCCTGTATTTTCTCACCCATTGCTAAGACAGTTTCTAAGAGGTATAAAGAACATCAACCCTCCAAGGAAACCACCAGTGCCTGCATGGGACCTCAACTTCATGCTGGAAAAATTAACTCTTCCTCCCTTTGAACCAGCAGCATCTTCAGAGTTGAAATTTATGTCTTGGAAGACAGCTTTCCTTCTGGCAGTAACCTCAGCAAGAAGAGTCTCTGAGCTACAGGCCCTTATGGCAATACAACCATTTCTCATTTTTCATTGGGACAGAGTTTCTTTGAGAACCAATCTGTCATTCATGCCAAAGGTGGTATCCAGGGTGTCCCTGAATCAAGCTATTCACCTGCCTACCTTCTTTCCCAATCCTCAAAATAAAGGAGAGAGACGTCTGCACACCTTGGACATACACAGACAGTTGCGCTACTACTTGGACAGAACAAAGTCTTTCAGAAAATCTGACCAGCTTTTTGTAGCTTGCGCTGCTGGATTGCAGGGAAAAGCAATTTCCAAACAGACAATTTCTAAATGGATTGGAAATTGCATTCGATTCTGCTACTCTTTTCATGAAAAAACTGTGCCAGCTGACATCAGGCCACATTCCACCAGAGCTACAGCCACCTCCACAGCCTTTTTAAGAGGAGTGGCAACAAAGGACATTTTAGAAGCCGCTACATGGAGCTCCGTGCATACATTTTCCAAACATTACAACCTGCCTTTATATTCCAGATCCAGAGCAGGGTTTGCTTCTGCAGTCCTGCAGGGCATTTTAGCTACACCATCTTTGTCTTAGTGCCTACCACCCCCAGGTTGGCTATGGTATTCAACCCATATGTCAGGACTGCAGTTGCATCCTTGAAGGACATAGTACAGTTTTGTACCTACCATAAATGTAGATGTCCGATAGGTATGCAACTGCAGTCAGGTTTTCCCTCCCACCTACCCCTCTGTGGTATTCTTTTGGGTTTCCACCCCTCATTTTAGCTACCTGGGGTAATCTTTTATGGTGTATTTGTTTTTATGTTATACTTGTCTGGAATTTTTTCTCTATTTTCAAAATTTAGCCTTCCTTAGAAGGGCACCTGGCATCTGGGGCAAGAAACACTGAAGAAGATGGCATCGGCTGACGCTTTTATACCCCAGGCGCTCTGACGTCGGGGAAAGGGCGACTTCAGCCGACGCTGGACTCAGACTTTGGAATCCGGCCGACCGAAGGGCTGCCTGAGGCAGGACAACCCATATGTCAGGACTGCAGTTGCATACCTATCGGACATCTACATTTATGGTAGGTACAAAACTGTACTTTCTTGTGAAAATCTGTACCAGTCTGTGTATTACTACTCGAGGTTAGTACCATTGTAGGTTTTAGATGCATGCACTGTTAATTTATAGAGGTGCTGTTCAGAGTGTAGCATGGTATATGCAGGTGTACAATTTGTATTTCCCGTATTATTTTGAACCCCAGTGGGGTTTATCTGGTTTGATAGATGGTCATGGAAAATGCAGGTTTAAACAGGTGTAGCTTTTTTGTATCATGAAAATGTATAAATGCTGTATAGCTACAGTAATTAAAGATATTTGTGTTCAATGCATGTGACATTTATGGTTTGCATGCTTTTCAAGTACACCACCCATATGTATGATTTTCACTGCATAACATGGGTGTTGTAAACACCTTCTAAGCATATATGAACAATTCCTATATATTACCTTATTAGGTACTCAAATGTCCAGATTTGTCCAATGAGCTGAATGGCTATGACATAAATTTGGATGTATTACCTTTCTTTAACATGTCAGTATACTTTCTCACAAAATTTACAGTATTGATATGAAATCTCTGCATTTCATGGTGGCCCTGGCCTTCCTTTTCTGTAACTTAGTGAAAAAAGAGCACAGGACCTCTGAATATTCTGTTCAGACTTTGCTGAGTCTTACTAATGGGCGACAGTGCTGTTTGAAAGGCAGTATGTAGAATGTATTTATTTAAATTAGATGAATCTCTTATTTCATCAATACAGGCAGGCAGGAAGTCGTGGTCAAATGTTTGGCAGACAAAGATCATTTAATTAAAACTTGATACAGATTTTGGAGCAGTTCAGCAGGAAAAAAACTGACAATCAGTCTTAGTTAAGCAGATAATTGGATAGCCATAATTTATTTTTCTTGACAGACACCATACTTAAGTAACTGCTGGCCATGGCAAGCCTCGTCATTGATAATGTAACATGGACTAATAGCTGATGAACATTAAAATGGGATATTTCTTAACGTAAGCATTTGTACAGCATTAAGGAAGCAAGTTGTTGAATATGATTGTGCTCATTTGATTAATGATCAATTATTTTTGTCTGACTAAATGTTAAACAGTAAGTAGGCCTCTTTCCAGACAAAAAAAAAAAAATCTAGTGTGTGACAGAGAACAAGTCACTCTATCCTGTGCCAAGTGGTGTCAGACATTTTTTTAATAACTTCAAAGTTCAGAACTGTGATGACCATTGTCATAGTATTTGTTTCAGAGAAAGCTTCAGTTACAGTAGCTGTCAGGCAGTTTCCTTTCTGGACTGAATGATGTTTTCTTTCAGTGTTTTCCATAGCCAGGACTGTATTGAGTAACATCTGTTAACAGCTACGTCCCTTTCCAGGCACACTTCTTTATATCAGTGTTCCTAAATGAATGACATCTGTTATGTGTTTGCATACTTCTGTTACCAAAGACTTTAGTTTTATCTTATAGGACCTCAACTACAGCTTTGACCTCCAGTACCCACCAGAAACTGGCCAGCCTATACAACCACTTCTGCAAGTCATGCAAAAACTCACTCGCCTACCTTTTTTCCCCCTTCATATTGGTGGTACCCTTCTGGACATTATCTTTATTTTAGATATTTCTTGATTGTCTGCTTGCACTTTATTTGATGACATTGCTGTGTCATGTACAGTGGATATACCCCTGTTAAAATGCCAGGTTTTTGTGATATAAAAAATGAGACCACAATAATTAATTTCAAAACTTTTCCCACCATTAATGTGACCTATAACCTGTGCAATTCAATTGAAAAACAAATCTTTTAGGGGGAAAAATATAAAAAAATAAAAAAAATGCACAATAAGTTGGTTGCATAAGTGTGCACACCCTTAAACTAATACTTTGCTGAAGCACCTTTTTATTTAATTATAGCATTGTCTTCTTGGGTACACACCTGCCATCAATTAAAGAGACTCTGATTAACCCCAAATAAAGTTCAACTGTCCTAGTAGGATTTTCTTGGTATTTACTCAGTTGCCTGCTACAGCAAAAGCCATGGTTCGCAGAGAGCTTACAAAGCATCAAAGGGATCTCATTGTTGAAAGGTATCCATCAGGACAAAGGGTACAAAAAAATTTCCACAGCATTGGACATGCCATGGAACACAGTGAAGACAGTCATCAAAAAGTGGAGAAAATATGGGACAGCAGTGCCATTGCAAAGAACTGGACGTCCCTCCAAAATTGATGGAGATGAAAACTGGTCAGGGAGGATGCCAAGAGACCTACAGCAACACTGAAGGAGCTGCAGAAATTTCTGGCAAGTACTGGTTGTGTGCTACATGTGATGACAATCTCTCGTATTCTCCATATGTCTGTGCTGTGGGGTAGAGTTGCCAGACGGAAGCCTTTTCTTACACAGAAAAACATCCAGGCCTGGCTGAAATTTGCAAAATAATACATCAGTTCTTCTAAAAGCATGTGGGAAAATGTGTTCTGGTCTGATGAGACCAAGGTTGAACTTTTTGGCCACAATTCCAAAAGGTATGTTTGGCGCAAAAACAACACTTTGCATCACCAAAAGAATACCATTCCCATGGGTAAAGCATGGTGGTGGCAGTATTATGCTATGGGTTTGCTTTTCTTTAGCTGGAATTGGGGCTTTAGTCCAGGTGGAAGGAATTGTGAAGTTCCAAATCCAGTCACTTTTGACCCAAAACCTTCAGGCGTCTGCTAGAAAGATGAAGATGAAGAGGAATTTCACCTTTCATCACAACAGTGACCCCAAGCATACATCCAAATCAACAAAGAATGGCTTCACCGGAAGAAAATTTAAGTTTTGGAAAGGCCCATCCAGAGCCCAGACCTAAATCCAGTAGAAAATCTGTGGGTTGACCTGAAGAGGGCTGTGCACAAGAGATGCCCTCACAATCTGACAAATTTGGAGCACTTTTGCAAGGAAGAGTGGGCAAATATTGCCAAGTCAGGATATGCCTTGCTGATAGACTCCTACCGAGGAAGACTGAATGGTGTAATTAAATCAAAAGGTTCTTCAACAAAGTATTAATTTAAGGGTGTGCACACTTATGCAACCAGCTTATTGTACGTTTTTTTATATTTTTTCCCGTAACAGATTTGTTTGTTTTTCAATTGAATTGTATAGGTCACATTAAAGGTGGGAAACGTTTTGAAATTTATTGTGGTCTCATTTTTATATCATAAAAACCTGGCATTCTATCTGGGTGTGTAAACTTTTTATATCCACTATAGAACGTGTCTGCAACTGTCATAAGAAATGCTTCTCTGTCCTGAGACTCCAAGGGGATTACCGTAAATGGTTTCTTGGTGCTTCTTATCACATGATTTGTCATCATAACTCACTTAGCTTTTTCAGATGCAGTTATTTCTAACATTTTGCTGACAGATTACCATCCGAGTTGTATAATCATTTTCAGAACACTTGTCACACCTCATTGTCTTTCACAGTGCACTGTAATTCCTTTTATCCTTTATAGCAACATACTGGTTTTAGCTAAGTTTTGATCTATTAAGCCATTGACCTGACCAGGGAAGGTAATGCCTGGTTTTATGGTGCAGAAGGTTGAAACTGTGACTGCTGTCCAGATGACCAGAATTTGATTAGCATCTCAAAATGCTGCAAGAACCAAGGGCAATTGAGTGTGAGGATCATGTTGGCTTACCCAACCAGGGGGAGGGAAGGTAGTTCCCACTTGGCTAAACTGCTCTGCTACAAGCAGAGGTTTGTAATAAGAGTAGCTGAAGACCCAGGGGACTTGGGCTTGGTTGGTTTTTCCAAAGTGCTGAAGGTAACCCTTGCTGTCATTTGTCGAGGAGTACACATGAGCATAAAAAGGGGCTTAGGAGGTCTCTGAACTGATGTCGATAGCCATGTCAACCCCCAAGGGTGGGGTTAGGGCCTATAGAAACACATTCAGTTGTTGAGGACTAACAAAAGGCACAGACTGTCCTCACTGCTGTCTGTGTGATGGCCTCACTGGATGACTTGCCACCCCATATTATACTAGGTATTTCCCTGCCCCTAATGTAGGAGAATGATTGGACGGAGTCCAATTGAAGGAGGCTGAATGGTCTGAAAGCATAAGGATAAAGAGAAACAGAACAATGGAAGGTAATAGAGGAAAGTGAATGGGTATAGGCTTGATCTTTTTCTTTAAGTAAAACAGTAGGGGGGGTTTGCATTGTCAGACAGCCCACAGCTAAGGACTGACAAGGCTTTCTGCACAAGGCAAGTAATCTTTAGTGTATGTGTGCGGATGTGGTGCTGCTGATTTGCATTGTAGGTGTGCTTGTGCACACCTGACTGACATTCATGCATCAGGTAGAGGGAGAGAGTGTTAGGACTGGTGGGGCGTAACGCACAATGGCTCTAACCTTTCCAGTATGACAGCTGCCAGAGAAGCCTGCCACTCAACTCTCTCCCTACTTTCAAGTTTATTTAAAAATAAAAGGACCAGTGAACACCATTGACACAAGGCCTATTTCTTTCACATCACAAGGAGATCAGACCCCCCCCCCCCAAAAAAAAAAATACTGGTTTAGGCTCTTATTCCCTTCTGTCTCATTACTACCCTTCCATGCACCATCCTTTGCTCTCTTCCCACTCCAGGGATTTGCATATTTTCATCTGGACAAGACTTTATTCTTGTGTAAATTCAACTTTTCCATACTGTTTTGCATTTGTCTAAAACATTTTTATAGCGTTTCTTTTCCATAACTGCTTTTCATCTGTCAAAAACAGCTTTTGTCTTGTACTGTTTTTATATATTGACTGAAGCAATTTTTGTTTTCCTTTGTGCAGTTGGCAGCTTTTTTCTGCGATTTGTTTATTTTTTGTTCTCCTTGTCTTTCCATTTGCCCTTCTGTATGTGGTCATATTATCCAGCAGACCACTCAGTACTTTTCATATTTTGGTGTGTAGCATACATTTTAGTTCTTTGTGTCAGTATACTTTCATGTTTAAAGATGATTTTTACTTTAAAGTAAAACTAAATAATTTCAGCTTGTTTTTATGTATTGTTAGTAAAGATATCTGTGAATTTTTTGTCCAGTTGTCTTGAACTTAAATCCATATGTGGTAAGGTGGGTAGCCAACTTGCTTAAGGATAGAATGCACATTTTGTGGATGATTCCTACTAAGGCAGAGGGAGAGAAGTGGATCAGTGATGTCCCCCATAAAGCATTCTTTAGCTATGTTTGCAACCTCAAAGGCAATATACAAGAGCTCATTGTAAATGGAGCCACCTGTACTGAACCAGAAGATATAGCAAACCTCCTGGCTGATAAGTTCAGCTCCAACTTTACCCCTCTCTCCCCCTCAACCTTCCCTTAGGAAATGTCATCAAATATATCTCCCTCTGCCATCGCTAGGGTACAAGTCCTTAATGCTCTCTAAGAACAAGAACACTGCATCAGTGGGCCCAGACAGTATCCCAGGATGCCTTCTAAATAGGTTCATAGATTTTTACTAGGCTAACTGCCCTTGTGGGTAATTTTAAGCCTAGCCAACTACCTCATGTGAGAATCAAACCCTGCACCTTGTGTTTGCAAGGTAAACACCTTAACCATTATGCCAACCTCCCACCCAAAGAAACAACCTCTGTAAGGCTCGAATCCAGAACCATGCACACCATACACAAAGGGATTTACCACTAAGCCATGCCAGGTATTGCATGAAACATGATCTGTCAGAGCCTCTGGAATTACTGTTTAACTGTAGCCACCAAACAGGCTGTGTGCCTCATGAATGGAGAAAGGCAACGGTCATCCCTCTGCACAAAGGTGGGCCATCTACAGACCCTGGAAACTACAGCCCCATAAGTCTCACTAGTTTTATATGTAAAGTCATGGAAAGAATTGTCATGGAGATGATCAACAGAGATTCAGTAAACCTCCAGACACTGGACCCAACCCAGTTTGGTTTTGTCAAGTGTAGATCATGCGTACTCAACCTGGTTGACTTCTTTGAGAAAGTCACCAAAGCAATGGATGAGGGCAAAATCGTTAACGCTGCCTGCGATGCCCCTGCACTGGCCCAATAATCAAGGAGCCTCAATCCTCACCACTTTCACCAGTGAGGGATGTGCACATTGGGAGGATAACAAGTACACATACACAAAGTACAATTTCCCTTAAAAGCACACAGAGATCACAGTCAGTTTTTGGGGCTGGTTTCTCCCTTTCTCCAGATCTCCAATAAGACTCCCCACTGGCACAGCTATAGGGTTCAGATCTCAATCGAGTGGTCAGGCCAAAACCTCCAGCACCCTCTGTGTCCAACCAGTGCTTCGTGTCCCTGCCCAAGTAGCTGATACACACACACACACTTTGAGATTTGATTTATATACAAACACACAGACACTCCTGGGGAAGGCTGGCACCGGTTCACTAGCTATGCCAAACTTGAACAGTATACTGGTAAATAGATAAAACTGATGAACCAAAAGTAAAACCACCTTCAGCTTTTTTAGGACAACCAACAATTCCAAAACACAACTGACTTAGCGCTTTCACCCAACTAAGGCATCCTCGGAGTCAGTTAGTAAAATTTTAAACCGTCCTTAATGAACAAAATTCAAACAACTTACAGCCAATAAGCACTCAAAAGCAATGAAATGAGACCATTCAACATCACAGGAAATATTTTAAAACAACATTGCAGAACAGTCTCACATAAATACAGAAAACATCTAAAATCTTACTGTATTCCTGTCTATCTCTGAGAGATTATTGTAATCTAGTACTTACTATTAGCAAGGCAGAAATGCTGATGAGAGGGTGTTACTAAGTCCAAAGACAAATACAAAATGCACAGTGTCTGAGAGGGCTTCCAGGTTAATATCAAAACATTACTGCTGGGTCAGCTGGATGACATCACTCTTTGTCCCCTCTGCCTTCACTTCCCAAGCTAACAGAAACTTAAAATTTAGCACCTATGTGCCAAAAATACTTATCTCTCAGATGTTTGCCTAGAACTGGAAGTTGTAAAACAGTTAAACACTTTTACATTTGAAACCTGCAATTATTTGTTTCCAGGCAATAGAAATAACTTCTAGCTGTAGACATACTCTCTCCTAGCTGAGGTAAACACAGTCGTGAAAGTCTTCACTTATTTTCTTAAGAGTTTGCAAGTTAAATCTGTATGTTCCAGCTTCTACTATGAAAACGTACATTTGCACAGGCATATAGTTTATACACATTTCTGCTCTTTTCCAGGAGGGTACACTGTGGTTACATTCTTGAAGCTCAGCACAGAACATACAGTTCAACACACACTTCTGCACGTGTAGTTTAATATACACATATATACTTCTCTTATATTTGCAAGACAAGCATATGAATCATATTAATATTCACAAATGACAGAATTATTTACAAAATTCCAACTAGCTGTGCTGGCAGCATTTTGGTTTGTTACACTGCTTACCTTGACCTGGCCAAGGCATTTGACTCAGTACCTCACTCGGGCATTTTTGACAAACTCAAGAAGTTGGGTACAAACCCTTATGTCACCTGGTGGATAGCCAACTAACTCGCAGATTGGACCCATAAAGTTAGAATTGGGAAGTCAACCTCAACAAAGAGGCCAGTCACAAGTGGAGTCCCTCAGGGATCAGTCCTCGGACCGCTCTCTTTTGGCATTTACTTCTCAGAAGTCAAGGCCAATGTCACTGGTCTCTGGCTGACTAAATTTGCAGATGATTGCAAATTAGGAGCGGTCATTGAATCTCACACTGACACACATGTTCTCCAGGAAGGGCCTGACACAGACAAACAACTGGTGTCAGAGCCATGGATTAAAACTAAATGCCAAGAAATGCATAATAGTATTCTTTGGGAAGTCATCTAGCCCTGATAACTATCTTATTGACAACACACCCGTTAGAGTTGACCCAGTAGTCAGGGACTGAGGGACACACAAAGATAGTAATCTAGCCTTTGACCACCAAAGCAGACACCCAAGCAACCGCTACCCCAAAACCAAAGCAGCCACCCAAGCAACCGCTACCCCAAAACAAAACGCATGCAACACATAGCTCACAAAGCCAGTGTGCCGAACAGTCACAGCCCTTAAGGCTAAACAACACACCTGATACACTTGTAATAGATGACTCTATCGTCAGGCACACTGACGTCCCGTTCACCAGGCTGAACAAGGAGAAGGTCACGGTGAGCTGCCTGTCGGGCGCTAGGATCCGCCACATAACACAAGCACTCAGGTCACTCCAAGGCAAGTACAAATATGACTCTGTCATTGTCCATGCTGGTGTGAATGACCTGAGACGTACCTCCCTGGACTACATGAAAAGAGACATAGCTTCTTATTCCTATACCACAAAGCCAGGCTTTTTAGCAACAAAAACTTTGATTCACACCTTTAAGAGTGAGTGTGAAAGGTATGCATCAGGTAAGCACATAAACATAGGAATATAAAACCAAAGCTAAAATACAGTTGCGTCCAGCAGTGATCTCAGTATTGATTGGGTGGGGCTCAAGTTCCTAAACCAATCAGTAGTACAGTGGATTAGGACTTCCACCAGGGATGATGCATCATTCCTGAAGGAAGAGTACAATTAATAGCCTCAAGCAGCACACTGGAGAAACTGAAAAACCGGCGAAGCTTGATTTAAACAGACCTTGTTAGCTTCCAAAAAGACAAAAAAAATCAGTGTATTCAGGCCAAGCAGGGAGCTGCTGTTGTTGTGTCTTTCAGCTTTTCCTGGTTAGGGGTCGCCACAGCGCAACTCCGGTCCGCTAATGATTGGCAGTAGATTTTTACATGCTGAGTTGCCAGCCCTGACGCACAACCTTCAACGAAGGTACGCCCATTCACGCATGTCTCCACACACAAGACACTCTAGCTGAGAATCGAACAGGACAACGTCTTACTATAAGGCAACAACACTACCGCAGCACCACCACCGCAGTATGCATATAATATATAGGTGTTTCTGTGTCAAGCACTTCTTCTAAACTGCAGCAAAGACCTTTAAAGCAGTAATAGTTGCTTGCTTCAGTTAAGTGCCCATCGTATAAAAAGCTCAGCAAAGAGCTGTTACTAAAACGTAGTAGATGTTTGCTAAACTGTAGCAGGAAAGGTACAGTTTTGTAGCTACCATAAATGTAGATGTTCGAGTGTTCACACTGCTGCAGTCATTACACTTGGGTTATCCTGCCGTCAGGTGGTCCTGCAGTCGGCCCGAATTCCAAAGTCTTGGTCCGGCGTCGGTTGCTGTCACTTCTTCCCTGATGTCAGTGCGCCAGGGGTATATAAGATGCATCCAACGCCATTTTCTTCAGTTTTTCTTGCCCCAGATGTCAGGTGCCCCCAAGTAGGTAGGCAATACATATTGCTAATCAAAAATATACAATAAAAACAATACCTTCAGTTACCAGCAAATACACCCCAAAGGTTGTATAGGATAGAAAGGTATAGATAAGCCCAGCTAGTTCAGAGGGGATGGAGGGAGGGTAACCTGGACTGCAGCAGTGTGAACACTCTAACATCTACATTTATGGTAGGTACAAAACTGTACTATGTTCATCATGTTACACTGCTGCAGTCATTACACTTTGGTAGAATCCCAAAGCTGAGGTTGGGTGGCTGGTCTATAAAGAGTTAGGATTGGCTATGAGGCCCTGCAAAACTGCAGTGGCAAATCCTGCTCTGGATTTAGAGTAAAGAGGCAGGTGGTAATTATTGGTAAAGGTGTGCACGGAACTCCAAGTTGCCGCCTCCAAAATTACCTTGGTAGGTACTCCTCTGAGAAAGGCTGTTGAAGTGGCTGTTGCCCTGGTGGAATGTGGCCTAATGTTATTTGGGACTGATTTTCCATGCTGTGTGTAGCAGTACCGAATACAGTGTCCTATTCATTTGGATATAGTCTGCTTTGAGATAGCCTTGCCCTGTGATCCTGCAGCATATGCTACAAACAGTTGCTCAGTTTTCCTGAAAGCCTTTGTTTTGTCCAAGTAGAAGCCTAGCTGCCTGTGCATGTCCAAAGAATGCAGAAGTTTCTCCCCTTTATTCTGGGGGTTTGGATAAAAAGTTGGCAAATGGATGGTTTGGTTAAGAGCCATGCTAGATACCACCTTTGGCATAAAGGTAGGGTTTGTTCTTAAAGATACCCTGTCATGATGAAAAATTATAAAAGGTTCCACTGCCATTAATGCCTGTAGCTCTGAGACTCTTCGTGCTGGTTACTGCCAGGAACAGAGCTGCTTTCCATGATAAAAATTTTAGATTGGCTGTATTGGCTGGCTCAAAAGGTGGTAGGGTCAGTTTTTCCAAAATTAAGTTGAAGTCCCAAGTTGGTGTTGGTGCTCTCCGGGGCTGTCTTATGTTTTTAGCTCCTCTGAGGTACTGCTTTAGCAAGGGATGAGAGAATAAAGGAGGATCTGTGTTGTAATGTTCTGAAATGGCAGAGGCGTGGATCTTAATTGATGAGAAGGATAGGCCTCTGTCCAGCATCTCAGTTAAGTATTGTAAAATCTGAGGAATGTTTGGAACAAGAGGGTCAAGGCTTTGAGCCTGGTTCCAGGCGCAGAACCTCTTCCATTTTTCTGAGTAAGCTTTCCTGGTGCTTGGCCTCCTGGCCTCCAGAATGACATCCATAACAGCTTTAGAGAGAGGTGTTGTCTGTTTGACTAATGTATCTGCCATGCAGCCAGGTTTAGGGTTTTGAGCTGACCATGCAGGATCAGATTGTTTTGTTGAGTCAGAAGGTGTGGAATTTGAGGCAAAATCCATGGTGGGCCTGGAGCCAAGTTCCTTAAGATAGGGTACCAGTGCTGGCGTGGCCAGTCTGGAGCAATCAGGATCTTCTGTGGTTTTTCTTGTCTGGCTTTTAGGAGTACCTTTGAAATGAAAGGTAGTGGCGGGAAGGCATAAACTTTTAGGTTTTTCCAGCTGAACAGAAGAGCATCCACTTTCCATGCTTGTTTGTGATAAGTCCTTGTGCAGAATTTTTGCAGTTGGCAATTCAGTGGGGATGCAAAAAGATCTATGTCTGGGCATCCCCACTTTTGCGTTACCTTGCTGAAGATTTGTGGATTCAATTTCCATTTGTGAGGGTCCATGATTTTTCTCCTTAGATTGTCTGCCAGAGTATTTTTCTTTCCTGGCAGGAATTGTGCTTGTAGGTGTACTTGATACATTAGAGCTGTGTTCCACAAGGTAATGGCTTGCCTGTATAGGGGATAAGAATGCGTGCCCCCTTGCTTGTTTATGTACCACATTACTGTGGTGTTGTCTGTCTTTAGTAGTAATTGTCCTGGATGTAGAAGGTCCTTGAATGCTGTTAGGGCATTTTGAACAGCCAACATCTCTTTTTGATTGATGTGAAGATGCATCTGGTCTGTGGTCCACTTGCCCTGAATGCATTTTCCTGCCATGTGTGCTCCCCCGGCGTAATCTGAAGCATCTGTTGTTAGAGTTTGCCTGGCTGTGGGTTGGGTGAAAGGCTGACCCTTGATTAGGTGACATGCCTATGCCTACCATCGAAACTCCTGTTGTAGGCAGGGAATCATTGGTATTACTGCTTCCAAACTGTGAGAGTGTTGAGTCCAAACACTTTTCAGGTACTATTGTAATTTCCTCATATGCAGTCTGGCATATGGTATTAGTAGTATGCAGGATGCCATGAATAGGGATATGCAGGTATGCCTCTTTGAGGTCCAGAATAACAAGCCAAGCCTTCTTGCTCAGCATGGGTAGAAGCTGCTGTAATGTCAACATTTTGAATTTCGGAATACCCAGGTAAGTATTCAGAATTGAAAGGTCTAGTATGGGCCTCCAGGCCTTGCCCTTTCTGGGGACCAGGAAGAGTCTTGAGTAAAATCCTTGTCCTTGTTCCTGTTGTGGTACTTTTTGAATAGCTCTTATGTCCATGAGGGCAGAAATTTGTTTCTGTGCCTCTGCCCATTGATTTTGTGGCAGGTCTGGCATTCCTTTTAGCCTTGGTAAAGTATGAAAGTGGAATCTGTAACAATGAGACACAATATTCAGGACCCACTTGTCTTGGGTGATTGTTTGCCAGTTTTGAGAAAAAAGTGCTAGTTTTCCCCCTAAGGGGGCTTCCAAAAGGGACGTGCTTGGCGTACGAAGGGGAAAGTCATTGTGACTGTTTCCTGTAAGGTTGAGACTTGTCCTCACCATCTTTTGGGGTTGAGGTGCCCCACTGTCGTTGTCTGTTTGAGCCTTGGGGTTGAGATCTGCCTCTTGGGCATCTGTATCTGCCTCTCTGTGTCCTGTCTGACACTAGACAGGACCAGTTCTTTGTTGGCCAGTTTCTGCTAAACTGAGGTGGCTGTACCTGTAAGAAATCCTTGTCTGTTTGCATAGATTTAGCTTTATCCTCCATTTTCTTTAACACCAAACAAATTATCATGCTGTAAAGGAGCATCCAATAATTTTGCCTTAACATGATCAGGTAAACTTTGTTCTTTTAACCAAGCATGCCTTCGAATTACAGAACCTGTAACTGCGGCTCTACAAGAGGCCTCTAAAGAATCAAAACCACATTGCAGAGTATGTTTTCCCACCTGTTCAACTGCATGCAGTAAATTCTGCATTTCTTTACAATCAGGAGCTTCTGTGCTTGCAAGCATTTTCTGTTTTAACTGAGCCATTAAATATTGTTGGTACTTAAGCATGTGAAACTGGCAATTTAAAGCTCTTACTGCTAAAGTTGCAGAAGTGTATACTTTCTTCCCCCATCTATCCAAAGCTCTGGAATCTCTGTCAGAGGGTACTGGATGTTTTGCAATGGAAGCCTTAACCCCTTTTGGACCCTGGGAAATAGTTTCTGGATCAGCAGAAGGGTTTTTGTAAAGAAACTTGTGAGAGTTGGGGACTCTATAATACCTATCTGACTTGGCTGGAGCAGGGGGCAAAGAGTCAGGAGATAAACTGGATTCAGAGAACACATCATCCACAATATCTAGCACAGGCAGAATAGCCAGGGCCCTGTGTTGAGGCAGTAAGAGGAAATCCCTGAGCCTTTTCTTGGATTCTGAGTAATCCTGGCTTTCCCAGTGGAAATGCTCCCTCATGGTATGTAACGTTTCCCCAAACGAATAATCCTCAGGAGGAGAGGCTGAAGGGATAGGTTTTTTAATAACTTCTTTATATGTATATATTTTCTCTACATACATATTTCTTATATTTACATTTTATATGTATGTATATATATATATATATATATATATATATATTTTTTTTTACCTATATATTATACATATATATATATTTAAGAATTTGAGTCTGAGAGTTGTGTGTATATATATATATATATATATATATATATATATATATATATATATATATATTGAAAAATGCATTAAAGAAGTAATATTTTAGTTTTGTAATGAATTTTACTGATGAGAATGTCATGTTATACAACAGCTTTTTTATTGGTCTACACTGATAGACAATAGTATTTAAAGATCCCTTTTTCTTGTCAATTGTTTTAAAGTCTGAAGAAGCATCCTTTGGAGATGCGAAAGTGCTTACTTTCGCTGTAATAAAATTTTATTTTAACGCATTTCAAGAGGTTTGCTTCGATTGTCGTGGTGTGCCTGTCATCCTCTCATCATTTTTATATAGTCTGTATCATGCCTAGGCCTTTTCTCAGGAGGGGGATGGGAACCCCTGATTAAAGTAATGAGGTCTTCGGCCATTTTAAGCATCTGTTTCTTAGGCATGGAGGACTGTCCAGGAGAATGCTGTACTTGTTTCTTTGTCTTTAATGGTACTTTTGTCTTGGCTGTTTTAATGGTGAGTTGCGAAGGTCTGAAAACACCCTCAGAAGCCGATGCCTGCTCAGCGGCTCTGGACCCATCTGACGGATTAGTTTCCGTAGGCCCAATACCTTGAGTTTCCAGAGGCCTAGATGTCTCCAAGTGGGAGTCGGAAGCGGCCTATGGCTCTGAGGTAGCGGGTGTCAGGGGCTGCGAAAGCGCCTCACTGAGAACCGGCGACTGGCCTAGAAGAGGTTTCATCGTCTGTTTTGGACCTCGGATGCCTGTCTTTATCCTTGTCTTTGTGTTTTTTGGTATTGAGGTTGTCGGCTGATCCGACGGCATTGTATAATTGAACCTTCGGCCAAAGTAGTGCAAAGCAAAATCAAAACGCCTTTTTATAGTGTGTTTGTTAAATCTAGAACAAAACCGACAACAAGTGACGTCGTGGTCAGGGCCTAGGCATGGAATACAGTAAGAGTGGAAGTCCTTATGAGGTATTTGCTTCCCACAAGAAACACAATTATTAACTTTTTCTGACATCGGTCTGAGGCAAGAAAAAAGTTTTCCCAATGGGGTACTTAGCTTTATTGAAGACTTTGGATCTGAAATTCGACTTCGAAAATCTCAGGAGTTGGCAGACCAGCACTTGCGAACTGCTTCTGCTTCGAGTACCGCGCAGCAAGAAAGACTGAAGAAAATGGCGTCGGATGCATCTTATATACCCCTGGTGCACTGACGTCAGGGAAGAAGTGACAGCAACCGACGCCGGACCAAGACTTTGGAATTCGGGCTGACTGCGGGACCGCCTGACGGCAGGATAACCCAAGTGTAATGACTGCAGCAGTGTAACACGATGAACATCTGTACTAGCTCTTTACTGCAGTTCCTAACATGCACATATGCACGCGCGCACACACACTGACTGGGTGTTATTTAAGCAGCTTTTATAAATGTAGATTGCCATTTCTGAGCAGAGCAGCTGCCCAGCCTGCTCCTTCGTATGGCTTTACTAGAAACTGTGTTTTATAAGCATCAGCTAAGTGCAAAGCAAGTGAAAAATGATCCTTTCAGGAAAATTTTCATTTATCAGTCTGAAAACCAAAATGAAACAACCTTGTCCAGAAAGATATTAAAACTACAAACTCTCAGCCGTCAGTGTGCAAAGAGCCTTTTGTCAGTTGTACTTGGGGTTTAATACTAGTAGCTTAGACAGTGTTAAATGTTAGTCTAAATACATGTCATAGTTTTAAATACTTATAGTTAAGTATTAATTCTTATCTGCTTTTGAATTTGAATACTTCAGTTTTAGGACTTTTTTCTATTAGTGCTTGTGTGTGTTGTGTTTGTTCTGTCTCGTATATGGATAAGGAGAAATGAAAATGTTTAGAAAATGCCAAAATTCCCCCAAAACACCCATAAGTTTGTATTGTGCTTGAGGGTGGAGCACCTTTCTTTGGAATGCTCCATTTGCAAAGGTTTTGTGCTTTGTGCTTTATGCAGTTATGGATTGAAGAAATCAATATAATCATCAAAGGACTGTTGCTCTTGATCCCAAGGTTGACAATGACCCATGCCATTCAGTTCCTCAGATGCTACCTAGACACAGTGAGCTGTATACTGCCTTTCCCTCAGGTTGGATTCAAGTGGTAATGGACTCCATCCAAATTCTCCTCCTCCGTTTCAGTCATCCATTAGCTGGCCTAGTCCTTTGATGGCCTCCTCATACTGATGGTACAATTTGTTCATTTTCATACAGGGATACTACAGTGGCTCCTTAGGGCTCAGTGGTCTCAGTTGCACAGCAGCTTTCAGCCCCATTTCCATAACCAACCTTTTTAAGGAACTGTTGCAGTGGTTGCTAACTTTCTCCTGCATTAATTTTGGAAGACCTTTTGCTCTGTCATGACTACGGATGCCATCTCTTTTGGGTCAGAGGGCATTACAGGGGGAGACTGGTCCAATGATTATGAAGTTCTCGAGAGACCAGCCTTCCCTTTAATGTCTTGGAAGTGCAGGCAGTCCTGCTTGCATTGCCAGAACTACAGGACTTCCTACCTCCAGGGAAAATCTATATCTAAACCAACAACATGACAGTGGTTTGGTACATCAACGGCCAGGGATGTACCCGATCACATGCTTTGTGCTGGGAATCCAAGCAAGTTTGGCGGGGTGATTACTTCACATAGTTTTCTAATAGCAATGCGTATTCCTAGGAAGGTTGATTGCCTTGACAACAGGCTTGGTAGGGCTATTCTGATGCCTTACAAGAGGACTCGCAATACAGCTGTAGTACATCAGATAGTCGAAAGACCCTTTTCAGTCATGACCCAGGCCTTATGGTCAGAATTCAGAAATGTCATTTTGATGTCATCAGTTTTACACTTGCGTAGTTTATACAATATGACTGAATTATTATATAGTTATTATACACTTGGGTAAGTTAGAGTGTGGCTGAGTAGAATAATATAATATGACTAAAACCAATTATTCCCAAACTATTTGGGAATTTCAAGTTTGATGAAGAAAATAGAAGACAAACTTATTAAACAAAGAGCTTATTAATCACCGTGATTAAAAGCTGAGACAGACTTAAAACTGGCATAACAAAGTAAATGACGTTGACACACAGTTATACAGTCTAAGCTAATTTAACCATCTAGCCTTGCCTTGCCTTCGGTTATTGTTCAGAAACAAAACATTGCACCATTGCATGCTACATATAGTATACTCTGGGAGATTTAAAAATAAATGAAGCTGTATGGTGGAACACTTGTGTAAGCAGGCTTTACACCAAAATGAAGAAAACACTAACTGCTTTTAGGCTAACACATACTACCCCTTGAAAATGGCTCTAAAGAGTCTAACGAAGAGCTCAGAGGTGCATTTAGAATAGGTAAACCTCAGCACATACCTGGAATGGCCATGGACACCAAAAGTAGCTCCGGAACGATCTTTACAATTTCACATCCCATGTCATCTAGGCCCAAGGAAGGAACGGTACCCCAACCATGTTCTGAACTTAGCTGTAATGACATCAGACAGTTCTGAACCCAAATACATAACTAATGCACTTGCCAACAAATTTAGTTAGCTTCTCCCCACAGGCTGTTATGTCCCCAGACCCTGACCTCACCAAAGAGTTCTGTGGAACAAGTTCTCTCAGTCTTGTCAAAAACTAAGAAAATGACTTGTATGAGTTCCGTAATAAACCAGGTAGCTTGATTATTACTGCTAAATATGGCCTCTCAGAGTCCCTTGTAATCCTGTTCATGTCAGCCTGGAGAATATTTGTTACAATACCCATACATAAAGGTGATCCAGCCACAGACCCAGGTAACTATAGACATGCGACTTTTGCCAGTTCATATTTGCATAGCCATGGAATGTATTGATAAGTTGTCTATCTCGCCTTCGTTCTTGCTGGTTGGGATCGGAGCCGATCCTCTGCTCCGACTCGGCCATCTTCTATAGCTCGAGAGCTGTTTACTGGCTCGAGGCTACCCCTTAACCCATAATGTCTAGCGATAGCTACCCAGATCTCATTTGCCGCTTCAGCTGCGAGGTGTCGTTTTTCTGGCTCAGGCTCGTATAAGTTTTTTTTTTTATAGCAGTTTCTTACCATTAGAAATAGTCCTCTTTCTGGTTTATTGTTAACTTTTAGTCTTGTTTTTCTCTGTTAGCTAGTGTTTTATTGTAGCTTTCCTCCCCTTCCTTGTAGAACTCATTTAACTTAGAGAGTTCTCCCCCTCCCCCCCTTATCCTCTTCTTGTTAGGTTAGCGGATTTCCTTCTACCTTTCTTTTTTAAGCTAGCCATTTAAGTTAGAGGCTTTCCTATTAAAAAAAAAAAAAAAAAAAACCCTTTAGTGTTAGTCTGCTAGTATAGTGTGTTTTTGTGTAGACTGTATTTGCTTGATAGCTTTTGTTGTTGTATTTCTAGTGATGTCCTTCAAGGATGCATCTGCAGTCCTAACAAATGGGTTGTCCTGTTGTCAGGCAGCCCTTCGGTCGGCCGGATTCCAAAGTCTGGGTCTGGCCTCGGCTGGTGTCGCACTTCACCCGACGTCATCTCTGCTCGTCTTCGGGTATAAAGGCATCAGCCAACGCCATTTTCCTCAGTCTTTCTTGCCGCGTGGCGCCCGAAGCAGAAGCTGTTCGCAAGTGTCGGTCGGTCAGATCCAGAGATTACTACTACCGAATACTACTTCGAAGACTTCTAAAAAGCTAAGTACCCCGTTGGGGACTCTTTCTTGCCTCAGCCGATGTCAGAAAAAGTGAATAACTGTTTAACTTGTGGGAAGCAAATACCTCATAAAGATTTCCACTCTTACTGCTTACCTTGTTTAGGCCCAGACCACGACGTAGCAGCCTGTTTAGCCTGTGCTTCTTTCAACCGACGACGCTTAGGCCGGTCGGAGTTTGCTGAACAGTTTTTCGGCTCAGATTTTGCGTAGTTTTTGCCGTCGGATCCTCCCACTTCTCGAATTGTTTAGAAACGAAAGAAAAGACCGACACTCGCGGTCCGCGGTTTCGGCCGAAACCACGGTTAAGCAAACCGCGAGTGTCTCGGTTTCGGCCGAAACCGAGCAAACGGGTCAATCATCAGCCGAATCCATGACTACTACCGAGGCTCCTGCTACCCTAGTTGTATCGGCCTCTGAAGTTTTGCCTACTAATGTGGTTCCTCTAGAATTATCGGACACCATCCCTTTGGATGTCTCTACCCCAGCACGTGGTGCTGCTAGGCCTCCTGCAGCCATGTCTATTAAGGCCTTTGCCAGGGCTAAAGCAGCCAATACTGCTAAGTCTGTGCCTGTTAAGCCCCCCTCTCACAGGCCCAGTTCCAGTTCCCAAATGCTTACTCTGGCAGAGGATCTCATCTCTTTAATAAGGGGATCCCAATCTCACCCAGACAGGGCCTCTCAACCTCCAGAAAAGAGACCTAGAGCAGAGCCCCCTGAGCCAGTGTCCTCAGATGACTCTTCTGATGATTCAGACAATACAGACCATCCAGAGGGTCCTTTTTCTACTTATGAAGATTCCGATGCTGAAGAATCTATACCTTCTGCCTCTCCACCAGAGGAATTTTCCTTTGGGGAAACCTTACATGCCATGAGAGAGCATTTCCAATGGCAGGGACAAGATTTCTCAGATTCAAGAAAAAGGCTTAGGACCTTTCTACACTTACCGCAACATAGGCCCTTAGCTATACCTCCAGTTCTTCCTGTTGTGGATGATGCATTTAATGATGTTTGCACTGCTCCTGCTCCAGCCCCTGCCAAGCCCGATAGGTTTTACAGGGTACCGGACACTCATCACCACTTATACAAGGCTCCCCTTGCAGATCCTGAGACTATCTCCCAGGGGCCTAAGGCAGTAGCTTCGACCTCAGCGAAAAACCCTCTCCCTTCTGAAAGGGAATCCAGGTCTTTAGAGAGATGGGGTAAAAAAGTATACACCTCTGCTACTCTCTCAGCTAGAGCTTTGAACTGTCAGTTTCATATGATCCAATACCAAGAGTTTATGCTTGATCATTTAACTAAGAAACTGTCCTCTGATGATTCCTTAGATAAGAAATATGTTTTAGAAATGGTGAATAACATTCAGCAGGTTAGTAACCATTCTTTAAAATGTGGCTATGATGCACTGGAGGCTTCATTTAGATCAGCCATGACTGGCACAGTTATAAGAAGGCATGCATGGTTGAAAGAACAGGTCTTGCCGGATCATGTTAAAGCAAAACTATTAGATGCTCCTATGGATAAGGTCAGTCTATTTGGTTCTCCTGCCCAGCAAGTAATAAAGAAAGTGGAAGAGAAGGCAAAATCTGTACAAACAGTTAAAGATTTCTTACAGGTTCAGCCCCCAAGGTTTAGCAGGAACTGGCCTTCCAAAAATTGGTCCTTTCCAGACTCCTCTAAATCTCAGAGAGGCAGGAATAGACGTTCCAGAGGAGGTGCCTACAGAGGACGCCAGTGGCAAGGCAATAACCAACGAGGCACAGACACAACCACTGCCACTGCAACAGGACAATCACAGTGACTTGGCTCTGACACCGCCTACCAGGGAACAAATAGCAGCACCCTTAGGCGGAAAGTTAGCCTTATTTTCAAAAAATTGGCACTATATCACAAGAGACAAGTGGATTTTGCAAACTATAGACCAAGGCTACAGGTTTCATTTCCACACCTTACCAGTAAAAAGAGGAATGCCAAACCTACCACCAAATCAAAAAACAGAAGCTCTAAAACAGATAGCTCAATTAACAAAGATGAGAGCTGTGGAAAGGGTACCACCTACAGAACAGGGCAAAGGATTTTACTCCAGACTCTTCCTAGTACCAAGAAAAGAGAAAAGTTGGTGACCTATTCTCGACCTGTCCGCTTTAAACACATTCATCATTGTTCCAAAATTCAAAATGCTGACCCTACAGCAACTTCTTCCCATGCTGGGCAAGGAGTGTTGGCTGGTAACTCTAGATCTCAAGGAGGCATACCTGCACGTCCCCATACGACCAAATTGCAGAAGATACCTCAGATTTCTTGCAGGATCAGAGCATTATCAATTCTCAGCATTGCCCTTTGGCTTATCTACTGCGCCCAGAGTATTCACGAAATGCCTGGCATCAGTAATCGCTCATTGCAGGCTACAGGGAATCCAAATTTATCTATACCTGGACGACTGCCTGATACAAGCGGACAACAAAAGCAAGCTGACACAAGGCTTACAAAGAGTCATTTGCTTACTACAAGCCCTGGGATACACAGTCAATTTAAAAAAGTCAAGACTGATACCATCCCAAACAAGAACATTCTTGGGTGCAGAATTGGACACAGTAAAACAGATGGCATTCCTAACTGCAGAAAAACAAGAACAACTCCCTCTTTACTTCTTGGCATTAACAAAGCAGAACAAACTAACAGCAAGGAAAGTACTGCAGGCCTTGGGCTTCATGGCATCATGCATAATCCTGGTCCCCCATGCCAGACTGCATATGAGGAAGCTACAGTGGTACCTAAAGAATTTATGGTCTCAACACAGGCACAGCTTAGAAACCGAAATACCACTAATCCCATGCCTGAAACAAGAGTTCCTATGGTGGGCTGAAGCATGCCAGTCAAACCCAGGTTTGCCCTTCCACAACATTCAAGCAAGCCAAACCATCACAACGGACGCCTCAGACCTAGGTTGGGGGGCCCACATGCTGGACAAATGCATTCAAGGATTATGGACTCCAGATCAGCTGCACCTGCACATAAATCAAAAAGAAATGCTAGCAGTAAAACTAGAAATCCAGAATTTCAGACCATTCCTCAAAGAAGGCCATTTAATGATAAGGACAGACAACACCACAGTCATGTGGTACATCAACAAACAGGGAGGCACTCATTCATACCCCCTATGCCGAATGGCTCTGGACCTATGGAATATGGCTCTGAGCTACAACATTCAGTTACAGGCAATATTTGTACCGGGAAAAGAAAACATCCTAGGAGACATGTTAAGCAGAACTACCTCGGATGCTCACGAATGGATGCTACACCGGACATCTTCAAGGCCATCACAAAGAAATGGGGAATGCCACAAATAGACCTATTCACATCCCCACTCAATCACCAGCTCAAGAAATTCTGCACAAGGACATACCACCCACTTGCTTGGAAGGTGGACTCTCTATCCTTCAGTTGGAAAGGCCTGACAGCATATGCATTTCCACCTCTTCCTTTGATGCACAAGGTACTACTGAAAATCAAAGAGGAACGTCCAAGGATAATTCTGATAGCTCCAAATTGGCCAAGACAACATAGGTATCCATTGCTGAGGAGCATGTCTCGGGGGGGAAACGTGGACACTACCCCTGATTCCTTTGATGTTAACTCAGAGCGACTACAACATCATGCATCCAAACCTGAAAACTCTGCAACTGACTGCCTGGAACATTACATAAGAGCAACTAACCCAGATTTATCCCAAAGGGTTAAAGACATTATCCTTGAGGCCCGCAGACCTTCAACAAGAAGGAACTATGCAGGAAAATGGAAAAGGTTTGTCATTTGGAGTACTGAAAGAGGAAAAGATGTGTCAAAGATAGATATTGCCAACATCCTGGAGTATTTGGCAGAGCTTCTCCATACAGGCCTGTCCTATTCCTCCATCAAGATACATGCATCAGCTATTTCTGCAGAATACAGCTTGATCCCCTGTCTTCTCACATCCTCTACTCAGGCAGTTCCTCAGAGGAATCAAGAATGTAAAACCTCCTAGGAAACCACCATTACCAGCATGGGACTTGAACTTTGTGCTAGAAAAATTGACACTCCCTCCATTTGAACCAGCAGCAACAGCAGATCTTCACCACCTATCCTGGAAAACTGCTTTCCTACTGGCAATTACTTCAGCAAGAAGGGTTTCGGAACTACAGGCCTTAATGGCAGTACAACCCTTCCTAATCTTCCATCAAGATAGAGTGTCCATGAGAACTAATCCTACATTTATGCCTAAGGTGGTATCCAGAGTGTCTTTAAACCAGGCAATCCACCTACCTACCTTCTTTCCCAATCCACAGAACAGGGGGGAAAGACTGCTGCATACCTTGGATGTACATAGACAGTTGCGCTACTACCTGGACAGAACCAAGGGCAATAGAAAAACTGACCAGCTTCTAGTAGCTTATGCAACAGGAAGGGAAGGAAAAGCAATTTCCAAACAGACAATCTCCAAGTGGATAGGAAATTGCATAAGATTCTGTTACTCCTACCATGGAAAGCAAATTCCACAGAACATAAGGCCTCATTCTACAAGGGCTACAGCCACTACCACAGCTTTCTTACGAGGAGTGGCTACCAAGGACATTATTGAGGCGGCTACTTGGACCTCCGTGCATACATTTGCCAAGCATTATAGCTTACCTCTATACTCTAGATCCCGAGCAGGGTTTGCCACTGCTGTTTTGCAAGGGATCCTAACTACACCATAATTCTTCTTCCTCCTCCCGTAGTTTGGCTATGGTATTCTACCCATTTGTTAGGACTGCAGATGCATCCTTGAAGGACATAGTACAGTTTTGTACCTACCATAAATGTAGATGTCCGAACAGGATAGCATCTGCAGTCAGGATTACCCACCCTCCTTGCCCTCTGTGGTACTCCTAGGTATTTACCCTCCTAATAGCTAGCTGGGGGTCTCTTATGGTGTATTTGTTTGTATATATGTACATACATGCTTATTTTTGTGTTTGCCTTCTACCTTTTTGGAAACATTGGCATTTACCCAAAATTTAGCTTTCCAAGAGGGCAACTGGCATCTGGGGCAAGAAACACTGAGGAAAATGGCGTCGGCTGATGCCTTTATACCCGAAGACGAGCAGAGATGACGTCGGGTGAAGTGCGACACCAGCCGAGGCCAGACCCAGACTTTGGAATCCGGCCGACCGAAGGGCTGCCTGACGACAGGACAACCCATTTGTTAGGACTGCAGATGCTATCCTGTTCGGACATCTACATTTATGGTAGGTACAAAACTGTACTTTCTTTTTTCAGGATGTCAAAAGAATCCAAAGTCTCTGGATTCAAGAAGTGCGACTCATGCTGTCAGAAAATGTCTCTGACAGATGGGCACACTTCTTGCGTCTCTTGTTTAGGCGTCATGCACCTGCAGGACTCTTGTTCTATCTGCCATGCATTTAGCCCAAGAGTTCTGCAGGAGCGTAAGAATAAGCTTATTCTTAGGGGTCTTTTAAAGCCCCAGGATTCACCGGCCAAGACTCAGCCTGTGAAATCCCCTAAATCTTCCAAGCCGTCAGCTTCAAGTTCGGAGCCATCCTTGGTTCAGATTCCACCTTCTACTTCGGTTTCGGCTGGTACCGATAAGTCCATCTCCCCATCGGCTCCATCAGGATCTTCGTAGCCATCGCGGAGCCACAAAAGGCAAAGGTCCCCTTCCTTGAAATTGATTCATTTGGCTCCTCTGTCACCCCTGCTTCATAGCAAGCGCAGTCACAGATCCTCTCACTCCTCTCGGTCCTCCAGGCTGTCTGATCACGATGTGGAGAGAGTTGTCAGTAGGTTGCTGAAATCGCAGGCACTTGCCAAGATGTTGTCCAGCCCTCCTCAACAAGTGTTGGCACTGTCCACTTCTTTCGATGTTCCTCCTCCGACTCCATTGAGTTCTGAGCCGGAGTTCATTGGGGTTCGACTAGTGGAACCGTCGGCTCTGATAACGCTATCTCCTTTGGTTCCGTCGTCGGCTCCGATACTCTCGATGGTGCCATCTGTCAAGGGATCTGGGCGCCTGGGCTTCCTTGGCTCCGAGGGGGTGAGTGGCATAGGACCCTTGTCCAACCCCATTCTCCCTCTCGGAGCTTCGGCGCAGGTGAGCTCGGCTCCTACATCGGCCTCGGAGCCGTCCCCCTCGGTGCGGAGAAAGATTCCGATTTCCTCGGAACTGGAGCTTTCTCTACATCGTGGCAGGGACACCTTCGATGTCATGAGGAGTGTGCTGGCCACTGAGTCAGCTCCACTATCGACCCCACCGCCTCCATCCCCTGTAGTGCCTGTGCCAACCTCTGCTCCTCCTCCAGACCCCAAGCGTAGGGAACCGGCGCTCCAGGACACCCCATTGGGTGTTTCCTCTTCTTCCGAGTCCTCCCTCAATCATTCAGAGGAGCCCCCTCTTAAGAAGTGCAAGAAGCAGCACATTGACTCCCCTGAGTTTGTCACTTCTGATACAGACTCTATTCGGAAGGGTCCCCGAGATCCCCCTCTGAAGACGTTTCCTTCTCGGACATCCTAGAAATGCTTAAGCAGAGGGGGAACTGGAATCCCCTAGCCCCTACCGAGGATGTCTGTATTTCTGGATGCGTTGGGTTCCCTACCTTCCACCTCCTGGGTTTCTCCACCTTTTGATCTACTTATGGCAGTGGTGGCTCAAAAGGCTTGGTCAGCTCTGGATGCAGTGGAACCAACTCCGAGGAGACCTGGCAAGTTCATCTCAGCACCCCATGATAAGCAGTTCCTTACCAAAGGTGTCCCTGTTGATGCCATGGTGGTAGCAGCAGCCACCAAAAAAGAGTTGGCGGAGACCTCTTTGTCTGTCCATCCTCCTAACAAGGAGTCTAGGACTATGGACAGATACGGGAAGCGAATGTTTGCTTCAGCGACCTTCTCTTTGAGGTCACTGAACTACTTATGCCATTTTACCCGGCTTCAGAGGGATCTCCTTAAAGAGCTTGGAGATGCCCTTCAAGATCCATCAGCTGAGTGGGCTCAAGCTAAAGGAGCTTCCCAGCTAGTGACTCTTAATTCTATAGTCAACTCCTCCATGAGGCTCATTTCCTATGCAGCCGATGGTGCGAGTAGAGCCGCAGGTACGGGTGTAGCACTTAGGAGGCATGCATGGATGCGGCTGTGCAATTTTGCGGAACCCTTTCGAGCGTCATTCACCAACACCCCCTTTGATGGTTCCTTGCTTTTTGGACTACAGGTGAAAGACACTTTGACTAGGTGTGAGCAAGAAGGCAAGAGAGAGACTCTGCCGTGGGAGTCCGTTTTTCCACTCCTTCTAGACCATATCTCAAAGGTCAGAAGAGTGGCAAAATGTGGTTCCGAAAATTCCAAGGAGCCTTGTCTGACACACATAGTGATTTTTCCTCCGGGGCAGAGGGGGAAACAATAACAGACGCCGCCCTCGTGGCAGAGGGGGTCCGCAGAACCAGGACAACAGAGAATCTTTCTCTGATAAACCCTTTCAGCATCCCTGAAGGGTTGCCCGGCTGCTTACCTCTGGAGGCAGTCGGAGGAAGACTTTCACTGTACCCAAAAGCCTGGCAAAATTTAACGCAAGACAAATGGGTACAGTCCATTATATCTGGAGGTTACAAAATTTCCTTCTGTCAACGCCCCTTGCAGACAAGGAAATCCCTTCCAGATGTTCCACCCAATCTGAAGGACCAAGCAGTCATAGAAGTTTCAAAACTGCTAGAAAAAGAGAGTCATCCAAGAAGTCCCGGCAGACCAGCACGGATCCGGAACTTACTCAAGGTTCTTTTTGGTACCAAAAAAGACAGGGGGACTGGAGACCAATTCTGGATCTCAGCAGACTAAACAGGTCTGTACAAAGAAAAAAGTTTCGGATGGTCATGCTACAGTCTATTTTACCCTTTCTGGGTCAGGTCAATTGGATGTGCTCGATAGATCTTCAGGACGCGTACTACTTTATCAAGATGGACAGGCGCTCCAGGAGATTTCTTCACTTCTGGCTGGGAACCAGTCATTATTAGTTCAGAGCTCTGCCCTTTGGTCTTACCACAGCCCCCAGGGTGTTCACCAAATGTATGGCAGTGGTCATGGCTCACCTGAGACGTCAAGGATTCCAGGTGTTTCCATATCTACACGACTGGCTCCTCACTACCAGGCATCAACTTCTACAGGCTAGGGACTACACAATCACAATCTGCTCCCAGCTAGGCATTACAATACATTTTGAAAAATCTGCCTTGTTGCCCTGTCAATCTATCACCTACATAGGAGCAGACTTAAACACAAGGAACATGTTCGCAAGACTACCGCTAGACAGGTTGTCTACAATTTGTCAGCAAGTACAAATTCTGATGCAGAGCAAAAGAATCCAAGTCAAGTTCTTCCTTCAAAGTCTGGGTTCCATGGCAGCAGCCATTCTTTTAATCCCACTGGCCTGCTTTCACATGAGGATCCTTCAGTGGCTTCTGTTCACACAGTGGTCTTTCCAGCAACTGCCCATGTCTCACATGATTATGATTACAGAAGCATGCAAAAGGCACCTTTCCTGGTGGATGGTCTCCCCACTAGTGACTCAGGGCAGACCCTTCATTCAGCCCCCTCCGGTAGCCACAGTGACCACAGACGCCTCCCTGTTAGGGTGGGGGGGGCATTATCAGGGCAGGACAGTCCAAGGCACTTGGCAGCCTCACGAGTACCATCTGCACATAAACATCTTAGAAATGAGAGCCGTGCTCCTAGTGTTGCAAGCCCTTCAGGATTCTCTTCTTTCTGGGATCATCGCAATTCAGACAGACAGCATGTCAGTGGTGTGGTACATCAACAAGCAGGGTGGAACCAGGTCCTGCCCCCTGTGTCGAGAAGTACTCGGACTGTGGCAGTGGGCGATTTCCTCCCAATTTTTTCTGATTGCGACGCACATCCCTGGGAGGCCCAACATCATAGCGGACAGGCTCAGCAGAGCTATCCTCATGCCTCACGAGTGGTCTCTGAATCAGGAAGTTGCGGATCTTATTTTCCGCAAATGGGGACAGCCTTGCTGCGACCTATTTGCCACCCCCTTCAACAGCAAATGCAGCAACTACTACTTCCTTCTTCCGCTTCCAGGTCACTCGTTCAGAGACTCTGTAGTCCACGATTAGCCTCAGGGACTTCTTTATGCATTTCCTCCGTTCCCCTGATTCCAAAACTCATACAGAAAGCAATAACGTTGCGTTGCAAAATGATCCTCATTGCTCCCTACTGGCCTCGACAGATATGGTTCCCATTCCCACCCCATTACCTTCTCTATCAGCCTTGGACGATCCGATTCCAGACCTACTGATTCATCAGTCAGGCGGGTTGCATCAATCCCTCCAAACTCTCCAGCTCACAGCTTGGTTGCTCCACTTCCTACCTTAGCCAGGCTTCTCACCATTTCCCCAGCGGTGCGTGAGATTATTGTCTCCTCTCACAAGTCCACAACCAGAAAAACTTACGCTAGTAAATGGAAACGTTTTTCTTGTTGGGCAGAGGCTAGGAACGCAGATCCTTTTTCAGCCCCAGTCCACGAGATTCTGGAATTCCTAGCACAGCTTTTTCATTCTGGGTCTGCTTCTGCTACAATTAGGCTTCAATTAGTGGCCATTTCTAACTTTCATGTTGGTTTATCAAATTCAAATATTATGTCTCACAAGCTCTGTAAAGCCTTTTTGAGAGGGACCTCTCTCCTTAGGCCTCCAGTGAGAGATCCCCCTTCTCCTTGGGACCTTAATTTGGTACTAACTTCCTTAACTCTGCCCCCTTTTGAACCAGCAGCATCCTGCTCCATTAAGTTTCTATCTTGGAAGACGCTCTTTCTGGTAGCCATTACTTCAGCCAGACGCATCTCTGAACTTTAGGCACTATGTGTTCGTCCTCCATATTTGGTTTTTCATAAGGACAGGGTTGCTCTGAGGACTAATCCTTCGTTTCTTCCGAAAGTCTGCTCAGAAAATAATTTGAACCAATCTATAGACCTTCCTGTGTTTTTCCCTAACCACACCAACAAGGCAGAGTACAAATTACACCAATTGGACATTCGTAGACAATTGCGTTTTTACCTGCACAGGACTAAGGAGATAAGGAAGTCAGACCAACTATTCCTTTCTTATGCTGTAGGCAAACAAGGTCTCACAGTTTCCAAGGTAACCTTATCCAGGTGGTTGTCTCACACAATTACTTTCATTTATCAATTAAGAGACAAAGAGTTACCTATTAAACCGAAAGGTCATTCTACTAGGGCCTTGGCCACCTCTTTAGCCTTCCAATCTAGGTTGCCCTTGGATTCTATCTGCGCAGCTGCTACACGGGCAATTCCTCATACTTTTATTTCTCATTAAAAGCTAGATATGGTCTCCAGCAGCAGAGCTGCATTTGGTTCCACTGTTCTGAAGAGTCTGTTCCAATGAGCCGCCCAGGACTATAGGTTCTAGGGATGCTGTCCCAACCAAGAAAGAAGGCGAGATAGACAACTTAACATAAAGAAGTTATGTACCTACCATAACGTTCCATGTTAGTTGTCTTCATCTCGCCTTCTTTCTTGCGTCCCACCCTACGTCCCCCAGTCCTATTGGACCGAGAGGAATTCTGATTTCACTGGCTGAGTGTTCTCTGGGTTGTTTCCTCTACTGACTTAGAGAATATGACAGGTATGCTCAACCTTTTTTATTTGGAAAGGTTTATTCTCTGGCTATGTCTGGAGTTAGCTATTTCAAACGAGATGTGGGTAGCTATCGCTAGGCATCATGGGATAAGGGGTAGCCTCGAGCCAGTAAACAGCTCTCAAGCTATAGAAGATGGCAGAGTCGGAGCCGAGGATCGGCTCCGATCCCAACCAGCAAGAAAAAAGGTGAGATGACAACTAACATGGAACGTTATGGTAGGTACATAACTTCTTTTTTTCATCCTTGTCAAAGGTAGGTCTTGTCTCCCTAACCTTGTACACTTCAGAAAAGTAACTGAAATGGTGGGCAGTGGTTGTGCAGTTCACTCATGTCTGGACCTGGTTAAAGCATTGTTTGCTATTCCCCATTCAGGTATCATTAACAAACTTGTTAACCTGAATAAAGTGGATAGCAGACTGGCAGATGGATAGAACCCTTGTTGAGTGTTATGAGCACCACCCCAGAAAGTAAAATGTATGTAATGGTGTTCCACAAGGTTCAGTACTGGGCTTCCTGCTATTTGGTATTTATTTTTCATATATACAAGTCAGTATTTCAAGTTTCTGGCTAACTAAAGTTAAACTAAGGGTTATTGCATCCCACTGACACAAAACTAATCCAGGAAGGGTTGAACAATGGAAACAGTTAGAGCAAGTAAACTGGCCTCAGGCTAGATGCAAAAAAAATTAGTTTTATTCACTTTGATAAAAGAAACAATTCACTGAAGTTTCACATCGATGACACTCCTTAAAACTGACTCTGTCATTTGAGATTATTAATTAGTATTTGCTTACCAGGAAAGTCTGACTGGGCAAAAACCTCTTTTTAGCAGTGGCTGAGGGAGAAAAGCTCCCCACATTACGTACTTTTTTTCATTGGCATTTAGCATGAGCAAACTGCAAACATACTACATAAAGAGCTGGTATATAACAGCTGATCACCATTTTAAGTACATTATACCATATTTATAGCATGCTAATGTCATACACATCTGAAGAACATCATCACTATTTTACTGTTTGTGTAGTCACATTGAATTTTTTAGTATATAGACAGCAGTTGTAGAAAATTCAAGTTGTATCTGACCAGTTTACTTTAGACATAGAAACAGGTGAGAAAGTGTGTGGATTGTATGACAGTTTCTTGATTTGGCTTCATAAGGAGGGAAATAGTAATGATGCTACTACAAAAACAGGATTGTTTTGTTCATAACTATGATTTTTTGGGAATTTAAAGTATAGATAGGATTATAAGAAGAAGGGAGCTTAGTAACTGAGATGCTACAAGTGCAGGACCATTTTTTGACAAGTTTTTTCAAGGTGGTTTTAAACAGTATATGAGAAATTTCTCATGTCTGATGGAAGAGAGTTCCACAGTTTATCAATGCATGTAGATTAAAGGCAGTCATCATTAAGGTTTTTTGATTTCTGAGTACACATTGTGTTAGTTTAGCAAATGCAGTTCTCTGTGAAGCAAGTACCAGTTTAATAACTGGCTGGTGCCAGAACATCTGTCTGGCTTGTGGTGGATGTGGACAATCTTCATGTGAGTGCAGGCTAATAGATAAAGGTAGCTCAAGGGATTGAAGTGCAACACAATGATGTGCTCGGTTAATCTGGGTACTTGTAAACTTTGCAATCTTGTTATAACGATTGCTCCTTATGGCTAGCTGAGAGGTTAGTCAAAACTGACAATGCACACAGGAGACTACAGAGTAGGTCTTTTCGTGCATGGTCCGATAGAAAAGGTTTGACTTTTGAACAACGTGTTGGATAATTTGATCAAATCTTACTCTGTAGTCAGTTATGCCTAGTAGTTTTTGTATTTTGTACTCTGTTTATAGTTGTCTTGACTGATCATATTTTAAGTCTCAGTAGTTTGATTGCTGGGTTGGAGGTGAAAAGAAATTATTCAGATTGCTGAAGTTAATTTTATAATTTTTGCAGAGCAAAGTTGTAGGTTATCTTGCAGCTATTTGACTGAAATGGCTGCATGAATCGCAGATAGGTGTGTGCGTGAATGGGTGTGCCGCCTTTGAAGATTGGGCATCGGGCTGGCAACTCGGCACTATAAAAATCCACTGCCAATCATTAGCAGACCAGAGTTCCGCTGTGGCAACCCCTAACCGGGAAAAGCCAAAAGTCATTGGATTATGTTTGCTGGAAGAGAGGCTGTATGAGTTTTGAGCATTGTTGCATACCTTGTATTTCCTGAAGAGTTAGCTCATTTGCACAGCATACACAGTGTTCAGTGGCTAAGCTAACTTTTATATCAGTTTAACTGCATTATTTGTGAGGCCTAGTTCCTTCAGCCTAGGTGAAAATATGGGTTGTGAAAGTGTATTAATTGCTTTGGATAGGTCTTGAAATACAGATGCAACCCATTTCACCTTTATTTCATCTTTCATGAACATAGTTTATGAAAGTTATAAATGTTTCTGTGCTATGGCCTGGTCTAAAGTTATACTGTGTTGTTTTAGGTAATTTATTCTCTGTTAAGATAGTTGATAGACTGTAAGTGAACACATTTTAGATGGGTGGGGGGGTCAAGATGGCTATAGATCTGTAGTTTGTCATCTCAGAAATATGCCACTTTATGTAAAGAAATAACAGAATTCTTTCTGTGTTGGTCATGCCTAGTGTATTAATGGATTTGGTAGCATTTGTGTAGAATTAATTAAATCTGTATGCTGTGTTATTGTTTTAGTCTTTGACAGGGCTGGGTTATATATTTTTTTTCCAGGCTTAAGTTTGATTGTTGACAAAAATCGTTTTGGTGCTTTATTGTGGTTTTCCTACAGTAGTGTAGTACTTTTGCTTAGCTTTTATAGTAGGGCATTCTTAGAGTTCATGAGTGCTGATACGGTTACTGATTGTTGTTTTTCTAATTGCCATTTCCCCATGCTTTATCTCTGTTGTGCATCAGCTTATAATTGGTCCAAGTCACAATGCAGGTTTTGATTTGATTCCTCTGTTGACATACAAGGGTGTTTAATATGGAGAGGAAGGTTTGGTCAAACAAACTTCATCTAAAGATACTGTTTTAGTGGCTCCCATTTTGTTACTCATAAGCATATACTAGTTTCCTTGTCAAATTTGGTTGTATTTCATACTGCTTTATATTGAATGTTTCCATGAATTTTGGTGCGTTTCTATAGGGCAAAGACTGGGTTATGATTGTGTCATGCATACTTCCACCATGGGTAAATTTGGTGAGATCTGATTCAGTGTTTGGCTCAAGATATGTATTTTCTAGTAACTTTATCTGATTTTGTGGTTGTATGTATTAACTGTGTTTGCACTATATAGACTGATAGGGTGAATTTATTAGTACATGTGGGACAGTCAATATTAAAGTCGCTTAGGATTATTGTTTTGAGAGACATATTTGTAGTTAGCCATGGTAATATATCTTCAAGACACTGATGTGTCTGTACTAGGAGGTATATAGAATTTTGCTATACACAGTCTTTGCTTAAGTTAACTTTGTGTATTTACTGCAATTGCAACCTTGTTGATGTTTGTTGTTTGTATGGGGTACACAGCCACAAGCTTTTAAAAATAAAATGACTACACCACCACCTCTTTAACTAGTCTGATTATTATGGACAGTGTAGCCAGGAGTTAGTGTTTCATTTTTTTGTGTGTGATTTAAGCCAAGTGTCTATTACTGTAGTTATGCTAGGAGTGTAAAGGGATATCCACTATGTTGTGCTGTTATTTTATTTTGCATACTGCAGGCATTTCTGTGCCATAGGTTTCAGAAAGATAGCCGAAGAGATGTGTGTTAGGATTGCTTAAGACAGTATGATGTGTTGTAGTCACTGGTTAGGGTTAAAGTTCCTACATTTTAGAAGTAATTTGTACACCTTTGTGGGAGACCTCTTTCCTTTAACCACCAGGTAGTGACAGTAGTTTGAAGGCATTCTAACCAGATCAAAGGAAGTTTACTCCCAACGTACTCTACTCGTATCTACTTCATCATTCAATGTAATGCTGTCCTTTGGTATGTACCTATCAAAACATGTTGCACAGCTTTAGAGACCCCAGAGATTCCTAACAAATGGGGCCTCAAGTCCATTAGTCACACAGACCCCATCTATCTTCCCTCTCCCTGTGGGGGTCTATATTATAAGTTCGAAGTTTGAAAACTTTGAATCTCATATGATCGACATCATATGAGCTAAGTTTTCAAACATCAAACGTTTCAACAGTGATCGCCATAAGGAATATTTCCCTTCACTTCGATGTAGTGCGATCTCGGAGATGGTATATTTAAGTAGTGGGGGGTGTGGGGGGCACAGCCCCCCACATGGGGAGTGCAGGGGGGCTTGCCCCCCTGCATAGAGCGTTCAGGTAGTTTTTTTTTATTTTTAGTTTGTTTATATTTTATGTTCAGTGTTTGGAAACTTCTCTCATATGGAGTCAATCATGAGATTCGAAGTTTTCAGACTTCGAACATATAAAATACACCCTCCCTGTGTTCTGTCTCCTATAGACTCCTTCATGGTGATATGTGTTTAGCTTTTTATGCAGTGAAAGACCTAATCCTCTTTGACCTATTGTCTTCAGAGAATAAATGGCTCTTCAAGCACCTGTACAAACATTATCAAAACATTAACAGGTAACAGTGGCATGACTGAGGTTCTTTGTGTTTCACTGTTGCAGTCATCACACTTGGGTTATCCTGTCAGGGGTAGCCCTCAGTCAGCCCGAATACCAGATATTTCTGCATCGGTTGCTGTCGCTCCAGGACTGTCATCAGGTCGTCAGTGGTATAAAATCAGACAGCCAGCGCAATTGCATCAGTTTTTCTTGCCGTGGAGCCCGAAGCAGAAGCAGTTCGCACAAGTGCCGGTTGGCTGCTACCTGAGTTTTGTTTCCAAACTGAAGTTGAAGTCTTCTAAAGCTAAGTACCCTGATGGGGATCTTTTTTTTTTCTTGCTGTAACTGATGTCAGAAAAAGTTAACAATTGTCTCACCTGTGGAAAGGAAATACCACACCGAGACTTCCATTCTTACTGCGTCACTTGTTTAGGCCCAGACCACTACGTACCTCACTGTCACTTTTGTGCTTTGTTCAATGCCAGAACTATACATCTTCGGGCCCTTATTGTAGCTAAATACTTTATCTCTCAGTCGCTGTATTCCAGTATGGCTTTGGTAAGACATCCGATTACCGATCTTCCGAATAAACATAAGGATAGAGACAGACCGCACAAGTCCAAAACTGTGGACGATGCTTCCGTTAAGCTAGTCGTCAGTTCTCCGGCCCTCAGTGAGTTGCTTTCGCAGCCCCTGATGCCCTCTTCTGTGGATTCGCAGGCCGCTACTGAGACCCATTCAGAGTCTGGTATGCCGCGTGACTCTTCTTTGACTAAGGATCCTGCAGATGTCTCTACCTTGGATGGGTCTGGAGCCGCTGAGCAGGCACTGGCTTCCGTGGAAAATGTTCTTCGTGTTTCACTATTGCAGTCCTCGCATATGGGTTATCCATCTCCCGATAGCCCTCATTCGGCCAGAATACCAGAGTCCTTGGTATATGACGTCGGCTACCGCTGGTTGTAAAATTGATCTCAGTTCGTCTGGTATAAAGGGAGGCAGCTGATGCCATTTCCTCAGTTTTTCTTGCCGTGGGGCCCGAAGCAGATGCAATTTGCACTAGTGCCGGTAGGCCGTTTACCTTTGTTTTGCTTTCCGACTACCAAGTTGAAGATGCCTTCAGATAAGTACCCCGTTGTGGATCCTCTTTTGTTGCTTTAACGAATGTCAGATAAAGTTAATAACTGTCTGGCCTGTGGAAAACAGATTCCTCACTGTGATTTCCATTCCTATTGTATAACTTGTTTGGGCCTTGAGCATGACATCCCTAACTGCGATCTCTGTGCTGCCTTTAACCTGCGTACCATACGCCGTAGAGCTAAGATTTTGTATAAGCATTTTGGAGTCAGGCCTAAGTTCATCGGTATGGCGTCCCAACTTCGGATATACCTAGGAAACGCAAGGACAAGGACCACGATAGGCCTAGGGTTAAATCTACTGACGACGAACCTGTGAAATTGGTCATCAGCACAGCGGTAGTCAGTGAGGCACTTTCGCAGCCCCTGTACTCCGCAGATTTTCAGCCGCAAGCCTCTGCCAAGACCTTTATGGAGTCCTCCATGCCACAGGCTGCTATTTCATCTTCAGATCCTCTGCCTGTCACCGCCTCAGATGGGTCCAGAGCTGCTTTGCAGGGACTGGCTTCTTACGCCTCTTCTTTTCGACATGAGACCAGAACCAGACCTTGACTACCTTAGTTCAGACTTCTGCAGTTGCTAGGCCTCCCTGAGTCCCTCCATATTGCTAGAAAACCTTCCGGCCGCAAACCTACTCACAAGCGGGCGTCGGCCTCCCCTCCTGTTCCTCAGTCCCAGTTGGTAAAGATGGCTGGTGATCTTCTTTCCCTAATTAGGGGCTCCCCCCCCCCCCCTTCAAAGAGGGCTAGGGAATTATCTACTGATGTTTTGTCTGTCTCAGATCCTGAGATTCCAGTACGTCTGCTGGTGAAGAAGGAAATTCTCAATTTTTTTCTGGCTTTGAGGATTCTGATGTTGAGGACTCTATCCCTTCTGCCTCCCGTCCAGAAGACTTTTCCTTTGGGGATACTTAGGATACTCTTAGGGAGCATTTTAAATGGGAATGTCAGGATTTTCCACAGTCTAAGAAAAGAATCTGGGAATTTTTAGATTTGCCACAGCAGAACCTCTGGTTATACCTCCAGTTTTGGAAGTTGTGGATGATGTTTTCATGGAAAATTCTTTAACTCCTAATTCTGTTCCTCCTGCCCCCAGAAAACCAGATGGGTATTACAGGGTTCCTGAATCTCATCAATTCCTTTTTAAAAACCCTATTGTTGATCCAGAAATTATTTCTCAAGGCCCCAAGGATGTTAAGGCTACTATTGCTAAAAACCCTGTGCCTTTTGATAAGGAGTCTAGGGCCTTAGACAGGTGGGGTAAAAAATGTCTATACCTCTGCAACTCTTGCCATTAGATCCGTGAATTGTCTTTTTCACATGCTTAAGTATCAGCAGCATAGTTTGGAGGCTATTAAGGGTAAACTTGGAGATATTCCTTCCCTGACAGAGACCAAAGATTTACAAGACTTACTGAATTCTGCCACTTTAGTTAATAAGCATTCACTTCATTGTGGTTTTGACAGCTTGGAGGCTTCCTGCAGAGCAGCAGCCACTGGTTCCGTAATTAGAAGGCATGCTTGGCTCAGGGAGCAGCCTCTTTCTGAACCAGTTAAATCTAAATTGCTGGATGTTCCTTTGCACAAGGACAATCTTTTTGGTAATAAGGCCGTGGAGGTACTGAAGAAGTTGGAGGATAAGGCAAAATCTATGCAAGCTGTAAAAGATTTCCTTCAGGTTCAGCCTCCTCGGTTTAGTAGGCATTATCTTTCCAAGAATTGGTCTTTCCCTGATCCTGGCAAGCAGAGTCGCTCTAGGCCTAGGGGTTTCAGATCTTCATGAGGACAGGCTTCTGCCCCTCAAAGGGCTAACCAATGGCATTCTTCTTCTGCTAAATCGGGGAGTTCTAAGCCAGCTTCCCAAAGCAAACATTCTCAATGACTCCAGCCTTCTTGTACCTACCTCTGCGGACCCTGGGTTTCCTTTGGGGGAAAGGTTAGCCAGGTTCGCAGAGGTATGGTCTACCATCACAGATGACAAATGGGTGCTCAATGTAGTAAACCAAGGTTACAAGTTTTACTTTCACACCTTCCCTGATGTTCTTCGTGTTTCACTGTTGCACTCAGTACACTTGGGTTATCCTGCTGGCAGGCTACCCTCAGTTGGCCTGAATTACATAGTCTAGGTCCAGCGTCGGTTGCTGTTGCATCTTCCCTGACGTCAGTGTGCCAGGGGTATAAAAGATGCAGCCGACGCCATTTTCCTCAGCCTTTTTTGCCGTGCGGTGCCCGAAGCATAAGTGCCGGTTGGCCGACTCCTGAGATTTTCGTGTTCGAATTTCAGATCTGAAGTCTTCATTAAAAGCTAAGTACCCCATTGGGGAAACTTTTCTTGCTCCAGACCGATGTCAGAAAAAGTTAATAATTGTATTTCTTGTGGGAAGCAAATACCTCATAAGGACTTTCATTCTTACTGTATTCCTTGCCTAGGCCCTGACCACGACGTTGCTACTTGTCGGTTTTGTGCTAGATTTAACCAACACACTATTAAGCATTGGTACGATTTTGCATTACATTATTTTGGCAGAAGATTTAATTATACAATGTTGTCGGATAGCTATCTGACTACCGGAATTCACAAGAAACGCAAAGAAAAAGAGAAGGACAGGCATCCGAGGTCCAAAACTGACGACGAGGTTGTTCTAAGCCAGTCGCCGGTTCTCAATTAGGCGTCTTCGCAGCCCCTGATGCCCACTACTTTAGACCCGCAGGCCGCTACCGACTCCTACGTGGAGTCGCCTAGGCCGCTGGAGACTCAAGGTATTGGACCTTCGGAGACTATTCCCTCAGATGGGTCCAGAGCCACTGAGCAGGCATCGGCTTCTGAGGGTGTTTTCAGACCAACTCAATTATACATTAAAACGACTTCAGCTTCAAAGGCAAAGGCTAAAGCACCCTTAAAGACAAGGAAACAAGTACAACAGCCTCATGGACAAGCCTCCATGCCCAAAAAACAGATGCTCAAAATGGCCGAAAACTTGATTACTGTGATCAGGGGTTCCCGTCCCCACCTGATATGAATCTTCTGATCAGGTTTCCATTTCATCTGATTCCTCTTCTGATCAGGAATACTCTCTCCTCCCTATGAGGATTCTGATGCTGAAGAATCTATTCCTTCAGCCTCTCCTCCTGAGGATTACTCTTTTGGGGAAACCTTGCATACCATGAGGGAGCACTTCCACTGGGAAAGCCAAGATTTTTCAGAATCTAAGAAAAGGCTCAGAGACTTCCTTTTACTACCACAACACAGGCCTTCTAGCTATTCCACCTGTGTTAGACATTGTTGATGTATTTTCAGAGTCCAGTCTGACCCCTGACTCTTTACCTCCAGCTCCTGTTAAGCCGGACAGGTACTACAGGGTTCCTGACTCTCATAAATTCCTTTTCAAAAACCCTGGTACTGACCCAGAAACTATATCTCAGGATCCCAAAGGGGTCAAGGATTCTGCTGCAAAAAACCCTACCCCCTCTGACAGGGATTCTAGGGCATTGGACAGATGGGGGGAAAAAAGATTTACACTTCTGCTGCCTTGGCTATAAGGGCTTTAAATTGTCAGTTTCATATGCTCAAATATCAGCAATATATTACATCACTGCTTAAACAGAAAATGTTAACAAATTCTGAATGTGAAGATAACAAAGAAATGCAGGATGTATTGCATGCAGCTGAACAAGTTGGAAATCATACTTTGCAATGTGGTTTTGATTCTTTGAAGGCTTCCTGCAGAGCTGCTGTTACAGGTTCTGTCATCAGGAGGCATGCTTGGTTAAAGGAACAAAGTCTGCCAGATCATGTCAAAGCAAAATTATTAGATGCCCCATTGCAGCATGATACTTTATTTGGTGTTAAAGCAGAAGAGGTGTTAAAGAAAATGGAGGACAAAGCTAAAGCTATGCAAACGGTTAAGGATTTCTTACAGGCTCAGCCTCCAAGATTTAGAAGACACTGGCCTACAAATAATTGGTCCTTTCCAGTCTCAAGGCTCATACAGGTCTAAACAATGGGGTGCTTCTACCTCCAAAAGTGGAGAAGACAAATCACATCCTTACAGGAAACAATCCCAATGACTCCCAACCCCCCCCCCCCCCCGCCAGCTGCACCAAGCACTTATCTTCTGGCAGCACCTTTAGGGGGGGAAAACCTAGCAATTTTTTCTCAAAACTGGCACATAATAACCCAGGACAAATGGGTCCTAGAGATAGTGTCGCAGGGCTACAAGTTTCACTTCCATACCCTGCCAAGGACAAACAGTTGGCCAGACCTGCCAAAACATCAATGGGCAGAGGCACAAAAGCAAGTCTCATCCCTCATGGACAAGAGGGCCATTCAACAAGTACCAGAGCAAGAGCAGGAACAAGGATTTTATTCAAGACTGTTCTTGGTGCCAAGAAAGGACAAGACCTGGAGACCAATACTGGACCTTTCTATTCTAAATACATTTCTGGATATACCAAAATTCAAAATGTTGACTCTACAGCAACTTCTGCCCATGCTGGGAAAGAAGGCTTGGCACCTGCATGTCCTAATCAGACAAACATGCAGAAGATACCTCAGATTCAAAGCTGGCTCAATGCATTACCAATTCTCTGCACTGCCCTTTGGCTTATCTACTGTGCCCAGGGTTTTCACAAAGTGCCTGGCACCAGTAATTGCATTCTGCAGGCAAAGAGGAATACAAATATATCCTTACTTGGACGACTGCCTCATTTAAGCAGAGAACAAGGGCATTCTACTACAGCATCTGTCATTTGTAAAGAGATTTCTAACATGCCTAGGGTACACAGTCAACGAAAAGAAATCAAAACTAGTACCCTCTCAAGAGATAATATTCCTGGGTGCAAGCTTAAATACAACTGCCCAGATGGCTCATCTCACGCCAGACAAACAAAGGCAACTGACTACCTATTTCAACCTGTTGGCAACAAAGGCCCAGTTATCTGCAAGAAAAATTCTGCAGACTTTGGGCTTCATGGCATCCTGCATTCTACTAATTCCATATGCGAGACTGCATATGAGGAAACTTTAATGGTACCTAAAAAGTGTTTGGACTCAACATTGCCACAGCCTGGAAACAGTAATTACCCTCATTCCCTGCCTGCAACAGGAGTTTCGCTGGTGGGCAAAGGCTTGTCACCACAACAAGGGACAGCCATTCACTTTACCCCCAGCCAGGCAGACATTAACAACGGATGCATCAGATTATGCCTGGGGGGCCCACATAGCAGGAAGATGTATTCAAGGCACATGGTCCGCAAACCAAATGCATCTACATATCAACCAAAAAGAGATGCTAGCTGTTCAGAATGCCCTGACAGCCTTCAAGGACCTACTTCATCCGGGACAACTACTGATAAAGACAGACAACATGGTCATGTGGTATATAAACAAGCAGGGAGGCACTCATTCTTACCCCCTTTGCAGACTAGCCATGACTTTGTGGGACACAGCTTTGACTTACCAAGTACATCTGCAGGCACAGTTCCTGCCAGGAACGATAAATACTCTGGCAGACGAACTAAGCAGAAACCTCATGGATCCCCACGAGTGGAAATTGGATCCACAGGTCTTCAGCATGATAACAAGGAAATGAGGATGCCCTGATATAGATCTATTTGCCTCTCCTCACAACTACCAACTAAAAAGATTCTGCACAAGGACTTATCACAGACAAGCATGGAAAGTCCCTATCTTTCAGCTGGAAAAGCTTAGCAGTGTATGCCTTTCCTACATTGCCTCTCCTCCCCAAGGTATTCCTAAATGTCAGACAAGGGAAGCCAAAGGTGATACTTATTGCCCCAGACTGGCCCCGCCAGCACTGGTATCCAATCCTAAGGAACTTGTCTCAATGCCCGACTTGGACATTGCCTCAAATACCTCATGTACCCCAACAAAACAATCAGATCCTGCACAGCCAACTAAAGACCTTAAATCTGGCAGCATGGCGGATAATGTAGTGATACAAAACGCACCTCTCACTAAAGCTGTAATGGATGTCATTTTGGAGGCCAGAAGGCCTAGTACCAGAAAATCATATGCTGGAAAATGGAAGCGATTCTGTGCTTAGAACCAGGTACAAGGAATTGACACAGCTGTACCAAATATTCCTCAGGTTTTGCAATACTTAACTGAGATGCTGGACAAAGGCCTATCCTTTTCATCAATTAAAATTTATGCCTCTGCCATTTCGGCTCATTACAATACAGCACCACCAATCTTTTCTCATCCCTTGTAAAGGCAGTATCTGAGAGGGGCCAAAAACTTAAGGCCTCCAAGGAGATCACCAATACCAGCATGGGACCTCAATTGTGTTTTGAAAAAACTCACCCTGCCTCCTTTTGAGCCAGCCACTACAGCTGATATAAAATTGTTATCTTGGAAAACAGCTCTGCTCCTAGCAATAACCTCTGCAAGACGAGTCTCAGAACTACAGGCAGTCATGGCTGTGGAACCTTTTATCATTTTTTATCCAGGTAGGGTTTCTCTGAGGACAAACCCGACATTTATGCCTAAGGTAGTGTCCAGTGTGGCCCTTAACCAAACTATTCATCTGCCTACTTTTTATCCGAACCCACAGAATAAGGGGGAGAGAATTCCGCATTCTTTGGACATACACAGACAGCTACGCTTCTACTTGGACAGAACCAAAGCTTTCAGAAAGACAGAGCAACTACTAGTGGCATATGCTGCAGGATCACAAGGAAAGGCTATCTCAAAGCAGACTGTTTCAAAGTGGATAGGCCACTGCATTTGTTTCTGCTATTCACAACATGACAAGCCAGTGCCTTAGGGCGTTAGGCCACATTCTACCAGAGCAGCAGCCACTTCAGCAGCCTTCCTCAGGGGAGTACCAACCAAAGACATTTTAGAGGCTGCTACCTGGAGTTCAGTGCACACCTTTACAAAGCACTATCATTTACCACTCCACTCTAAATCCAAGGCAGGCTTTGCCACTGCAGTTCTGTAGGGCCTCATAGCCGCCCCTAATGTTTAGCTCCAGCCTCCCAACCATAGCTTTGGGATTCAACCCAAGCGTAGTGACTGCAAAAGTGAAACACGAAGAACATAGTACAGTTGTGTACACTTACCATAAATGTAGATGTTCGACTGTATTCACTGTTGCAGTCCAGGTTACCCACTCACCATCCCCCATATCTTTGCTGCTACTTATCAGCACTTCTCTAATCTTTACAACCTATGTGGTGTATTTGCTTGTAGATGAAGGTATTATATGTTTTGCTGCATACATGTTCTATTGGTATATTTTAGCCTACCCTTTTGGGGGCACCTGACATCTGGGGCAAGAAAAACTGAGGAAAATGGCGTCTGCTGCATCTTTTATACCCCGACACCAACCGACGCCGGACCTAGACTTTGGAATTCAGGCCGACTGAGGGTAGCCTGCCAGCAGAATAACCCAAGTGTAATGACTGCAACAGTGAATACACTCTAACATCTACATTTATGGTAAGTGTACACAACTGTACTCTTTACAAGGGTTCCCAGACATACCCAGAATTCTCAGGGCAGAGGTAGAAACTCAGATTTCTTCTCTACTGACTATGGGGGCTATAGAGCCAGTTTCTGCAAATCAGGTAGGCCTAGGTTTTTATTCAAGGCTTTTTCTGGTACCCAAGAAAGGGGGCACCTGGCACCCTATTCTGGATATGTCCATTCTAAACACTTTTCTGGTGATTCCCAAATTCAAGATGCTCTCACCCTTCAGTGGTTACTACCAGTGCTGAGCAAGGATTCATGGCTGGTAACTTTGTATCTCAAGGAGGCTTATCTGCACATCCCAATAAGGGAAAGTTGCAGGCAGTTCCTTTGCTTCAGGGCTGGGGAGCAACACTTAAATTTTCTGCATTGCCCTTTGGCTTATCTACTGCTCCCAGAGTTTTTACGAAGTGCCTGGCTCCAGCCATTGCTTTTTGCAGGCAGAGAAACATTCAAATTTATCCTTACCTGGATGACTGTATCATTCAAGCAAACTCCCCAGAGCAGCTAGAAAAGGATTTGGATTTTGTGAAGAACATTCTCACCTCTTTGGGTTACACTCTCAACGAAAAGAAGTCAAAGTTGGTTCCTACAAGGGAGATGGTTTTCCTGGGAGCGAGTCTGAATGCAGACACCCAGATGGTGTTCCTCCCTCAACAGAAGCAAGAAGAAATTTCGGCTTACTTCATGAACTTGGCAAGCATGAACCAGCTCTCTGCAAGGCAATTCCTGCAAGCACTGGGGTTCATGACTTTGTATTTTGATGATCCCATATGCAAGGCTGCATATGAGAAAACTTCAATGGTACCTCAAGAATCTTTGGTGTCAACACACACAGGACTTAGACTTGATTCTTCCCCTTATTCCCTGTCTACAAATGGAGTTCCTCTGGTGGGCGACAGCCTGTTCTCAGAACAAGGGTCTGCCTTTCTGCCCACTGCCTGCCAGCCAGACTCTCACCACAGATGCCTCAGATGTTGCATGGGGGGCTCATCTGGAGGGCAGGGGCATACAGGGGACTTGGAGCACCCAGCAGATTCATCTACACATAAACTTAAAAGAAGTGATGGCAGTGCAGCGGGACTTGCTGGCTTTGAAGGACCTACTCTACCCTGAGACTCTGCTGATCAGGACAGACAATACCACAGTCATGTGGCACATCAGCAAGCAGGGGAGAAGCACTCTTACACTTTGTGCAGACAAAGCATGAGACGATGGTCCATAGCAGCATCCATGGGCTTACATCTAATAGCCCAGTATCTTCCAGGGAGGCTAAACTCCTTGGCGGATCATTTGAGCAGACATGTTCTGGATCCTCACAAGTGGCAACTGAAAAGGGACATTTTCCATCACATCACTCATCATTGGGGCACCCCACAAGTGGATTTTGTCTCCTCTCTCACCAATCATCTCCTTCCAACCTTCTGCACCAGGGAGTTTCACAACAAAGCTTGGAGGGTGGATGCGTTGTCCTTTCCATGGACACATCTCTCAGTTTATGCATTCCCTCCTCTGCCTCCTCTTCTGAGAGTGCTGCTAAAGATAAGGGATGAAAAAACAAAGGCTATTCTGATAGCTCCAGATTGGCCCAGGCAGAATTGGTATCCCCTCCTTTACAGCCTTTGCCAGGCTCAGCCTTGGCATCTTCCCCTGGTACCAGATCTGTTGGTTCAGGGAGGGGGAAAGTTCCTTCATCCTCATCTTCAAACTGTGCATTTAATTGCCTGGCTAATAATTTAAATCTTTCCCAACAGGTGGTTGAAGTTCTTCATGAGGCCAGGAGGCCTAGCACCAGAAAATCCTATGCAGATAAATGGAAGAGATTTTGCTCTTGGATGCAGGCTAAAGGAGAAGACTCTTCTCATCCTTCTCTTTCCCTCATTCTTGACTACCTAGCAGGACTGCTTAATGGTGGACTTTCCTTTTCTTCAATCAAAAGTCACACTTCAGCAATTTTGGCTCATTGTTCTTTTGAGCAACCCATTTTTTCTCACCCCTTGATGAAACAGTTCCTGAGGGGAGCTGGTAATCTTAGACCTCCCAGAAGAGCTCCTACTCCTGCTTGGGATCTTAATTTTGTCCTGGAAAAACTTACTCTGCCTCCCTTTGAACCAGCTGCCTCTGCAGATTTGAAGTTTCTATCCTGGCAGACTGCTTTCCTTTTAGCTATTACTTCAGCTAGAAGGGTATCTGAGCTGCAAGCCTTAATGGCAGTAGAACCTTTCATTGTTTTTCATTCAGATCGAGTTTCTCTGAGAACCAATCCCTCCTTTATGCCTAAGGTAATTTCCAGTTAACCCTTAACCAGTCTATTCACCTGCCTTCATTTTTCAGCAATCCCCAAAATAAAGGGGAAAGGATTCTGCACTATCTTGATGTGCATAGACAGCTGAGATTTTACTTAGGACTAAATCCTTTCGAAAATCTGAACAGTTATTGGTTAGGTTTGCTCCTGGGGCTCAGGGTAAAGCTATTTCAAAACAAACCATCTCCAAATGGATTGCTCATTGTATTCACTTTTGTTACCTGCAGCCTGGGAAGGTTCCCCCTCAGGGTATTAGGACACATTCTACTAGAGCAGCCTGTACCTCTGCAGCATTTCTGAGAGGTGGCCTACTAAGGACATTCTAGAAGCAGCTAATTGGTCTTCTGTCCATACTTTCACAAAGCATTAAAATCTACCTTTGATGTCCTTCAAGGATGCATCTGCAGTCCTAACATATGGGTTGTCCTGCCTCAGGCAGCCCTTCGGTCGGCCGGATTCCAAAGTCTGGGTCTGGCCTCGGCTGATGTCGCACTTCACCCGACGTCATAGCTGCTGTGTATTGGGTATAAAGGCATCAGCCGACGCCATTTTCCTCAGTCTTTCTTGCTGCATGGTGCCCGAAGCAGAAGCTGTTCGCAAGTGCCGGTCGGTCAGATCCAGAGATTTCTACTACCGAAGACTTCTAAAAAGCTAAGTACCCCGTTGGGGACTCTTTCTTGCCTCAGCCGATGTCAGAAAAAGTAAATAATTGTTTAACTTGTGGGAAACAAATACCTCATAAGGATTTCCACTCTTACTGCCTTCCTTGCTTAGGCCCAGACCACGACGTATCAGCTTGTCTAGCCTGTGCTTCCTTCAACCGACGGACACTTAGACGTCGGTCGGAGTTTGCAGAGGAGTTTTTTGGTCCTGCTTTTGCTTACAAAATGCCGTCGGAGACTCCGACTTCACAATTAGCTAAAAAGCGTAAGGAAAAGGACCGACACTCGCGGTCCGCGGTTTCGGCTGAAACCACGGTTAAGCCAACCGCGAGTGTCTCTGTTTTGGCTGAAACCGAGTCCTCGGTTCTTCCTTCGGCCGAAAGCATGCCTCCGATAGCCGAGGCCTCACAGAGCATGGCTGAATCTGCTACTGAAATTTCTCCTGCTGTAGCAGGCACCCAGGATTTATCAGATACTATTCCTTTAGACATATCTACCCCTGCACGCGGATCTGCTAGGCCCCCTGCATCTATGTCTATCAAGGCTTTTTCTAGGGCTAAAGCAGCTAAATCTTCTAAGGCCTTGCCTGCTAAAACCCCCTCACACAGGCCTACCTCTAGTTCCCAAATGCTCAGCCTGGCTGAGGATCTCATTTCTTTGATCAGGGGATCCCAACCTCACCCAGACAGGGCCTCTCAACCCCCTCCAGAGAAGAGGCCTAGAACTGAGCCCCCGGAACCTGTTTCTACAGACTATTCCTCGGATGGCTCAGAAAACTCAGACCCTCCAGAAGGCCCATATTCTCCTTATGAGGATTCCGATGCAGAAGACTCCATTCCTTCTGCCTCACCTCCTGAAGAATTTTCTTTTGGGGAAACCTTACATGCTATGAGAGAACATTTTCAATGGCAGGGCCAGGATTTTTCAGATTCAAGGAAAAGGCTAAGGACCTTTTTACATTTACCACAGCATAGGCCTTTAGCCATTCCTCCAGTACTAACAGTTGTTGATGATGCATACAATGATGCCTGTACTGCCCCTGACTCTCTCCCTCCGGCCCCTGCCAAGCCCGACAGATATTACAGGGTCCCGGACACACACTTCCACTTGTATAAGGCTCCTATTGCAGATCCTGAAGCCATTTCACAGGGCCCCAAAGCTGTAGCAGCTGCCTCTGCCAAAAACCCCCTCCCCTCTGAAAGAGAATCTAGAGCATTAGAGAGATGGGGTAAAAAGTTTATACTTCTGCTACTCTTTCGCCAGGGCCTTAAACTGTCAATTTCACATGATTCAGTATCAGGAATTTTGTTAGACCAGCTAAATAAAAACTGTCCTCTCCTGAACCTATAGACCGTAAGTCCCTTCAGGATTTGGTACATAACACTCAGCAGGTCAGTAATCATTCCTTAAAATGTGGCTATGATGCACTGGAGGCTTCCTTTAGATCAGCTATGACTGGAACAGTGATTAGAAGGCATGCCTGGTTAAAAGAGCAATCCTTACCAGACCATGTTAAGTCAAAGCTCCTAGATGCTCCTATGGAGAAACAAAGTTTGTTTGGCTCCCCTGCACAGCAAGTGCTAAAGAAGGTGGAAGAAAAAGCAAAATCTGTCCAAACAGTCAAGGATTTCTTACAGGTCCAACCTCCGAGGTTTAGTAGAAATTGGCCTTCGAAGAATTGGTCCTTTCCAGACACCTCCAGAGCACAGAGAGGCAGAAATAGGCGCCCAAGAGGCAGAGGTCAATCCAGAGGTGCCTACAGGGGACGTCAGTGGCAGCCTAACAACCAGAGAAGTACTGCCACAGATTCAGCTACAACCACTTCCACAGGACAGACACAATGACTTGGCTCTGATACTGCCTACCAGGGAACAACTGGAAGCACCCTTGGGCGGAAAGCTAGCCTTATTTTCTGTAAACTGGCATTACATTACAGGAGACAAATGGATTTTACAGACAATAGACAAAGGCTACAGGTTTCACTTCCACACTCTACCAAAAAAGAGAGGAATGCCAAACCTACCACCAAACCAAAAAACAAACGCTCTAAGACAAATCAACCACCTACTAAGGATGAGAGCTATAGAAAAGGTACCGCCTATGGAACAAGGACAAGGATTTTACTCCAGACTTTTCCTGGTACCAAGGAAAGAAAATCAATGGAGGCCTATTCTCGACCTGTCCGCTCTGAACACATATCTCATTGTTCCAAAATTCAAAATGCTGACCCTACAGCAACTTCTTCCCATGCTGGGCAAGGAGTCTTGGCTGGTGACTCTAGATCTCAAGGAGGCATACCTGCACGTCCCTATACGACCAGATTGCAGAAGATACCTCAGATTTCTTGCAGGATCAGAGCATTATCAATTCTCAGCATTGCCCTTTGGCTTATCTACTGCGCCCAGAGTATTCACGAAATGCCTGGCATCAGTAATTGCTCATTGCAGGCTTCAGGGAATTCAGATTTACCCATACCTGGACGACTGCCTAATACAAGTGGACAACAAGACCAAAATAACAACAGATTTGGAAAAGGTTATACAACTGCTACAAGCCTTGGGATACACAGTCAACATGAAAAAGTCAAAGCTGGTACCATCCCAAAGGATAACATTCTTGGGTGCAGAACTGGACACATCAAATCAGATGGCATTTCTCACAGAAGAAAAACAAAAGCAACTACCACTCTATTTCATGGCATTAACAACACAGACCCAGCTTACAGCAAGGAAAGTCCTGCAAGCCCTGGGTTACATGGCATCCTGCATAATATTGATTCCGCATGCCAGGCTGCATATGAGAAAGTTGCAATGGTACCTAAGGAATGTATGGTCTCAACACAAGCACAGTCTAGAAGCCCAGATTCCAATAATACCATGCCTGAAGCAAGAATTCCTGTGGTGGGCTCAGGCCTGTCAGTTAAACAGAGGACTGCCTTTCCACAAACCTCATCCAAGCCAGACCATCACCACGGATGCCTCAGACCTAGGCTGGGGGCACACATGGTGGACAAGTGTATACAAGGCCTATGGACACAAGACCAGCTGAATCTACACATAAATCAAAAGGAGATGCTGGCAGTGAAACATGCAATCCAGACATTCAGACCTTTTCTTCAACAGGGTCACTTGCTGATAAGGACGGACAACACCACAGTCATGTGGTATATCAACAAACAGGGAGGTACACACTCATATCCTCTATGCCGGATGGCAATGGACCTGTGGAACGTGGCCCTGAACCTCAACATTCAACTCCAGGCCAAATTTGTGCCAGGAAAAGAAAATTCACTAGCAGACACCTTAAGCAGAACTACCACGGATGCCCACGAATGGATGCTGCATCCAGACATCTTCAAAACCATTACAAAGAAATGAGGACTGCCAGAAATAGACCTGTTCGCATCCCCACACAACCACCAATTGAGGAAATTCTGCACAAGGACATACCACCCACTTGCTTGGAAGGTGGACTCCCTATCCTTCAGTTGGGAAAACCTGACAGCATATGCATTCCCACCTCTTCCTTTGATGCACAAAGTCCTACTGAAGATCAAAGAGGATCACCCAAGGATAATCCTGATAGCTCCAGACTGGCCGGGGCAGCATTGGTACCCGCTACTGAGGAGTATGTCTCGGACACACGCATGGCCTCTACCTCTATGTCCTTTACTTCTAACACAGAACAACTGCAAGATCCTACATCCAAACTTGAAAACACTACAGCTAGCTGCTTGGAACATTACATAAAGCAAAATAACCCAGATTTATCTCAGAGGGTTAAAGACATTATCCTGGAGGCTCGCAGACCCTCCACAAGGAAGACTTATTCAGCCAAATGGAGAAGATACCTCATTTGGAGTGCAGCAAAAGGGGAAAATGTATCATTAGCAAACATAGCTAACATCCTGGAATATTTAGCAGAACTTTTCCACAATGGCCTGTCTTACTCCTCCATTAAGATTCATGCATCAGCAATTTCAGCAGAATACAACATGGATCCTCGAGTCTTCTCTCATCCTCTACTCAGGCAGTTTCTGAGAGGAATTAAAAATGTAAAGCCTCCAAGGAAGCCACCTTTGCCTACATGGGACCTTAACTTTGTGCTGGAAAAGTTAACACTTCCCTTTGAACCAGCAGCAACAGCAGAATTACAGTTCTTATCTTGGAAAACTGCTTTCCTGCTTGCAATCACTTCAGCAAGAAGGGTTTCGGAATTACAGGCATTAATGGCAGTACAGCCCTTCCTTATCTTCCATCAGGATAGAATGTCCTTGAGAACTAACCCTACTTTTATGCCAAAAGTGGTTTCCAGAGTATCATTGAACCAAGCAATTCACTTACCAACATTCTTCCCCAACCCACAGAACAGGGGGGAAAGACTACTACATACCTTGGATGTGCACAGGCAATTACGCTACTATCTGGACAGAACTAAGACCAACAGAAAAACTGACCAGCTTCTGGTAGCATATGCAACAGGAATGCAAGGAAAAGCAATTTCAAAACAGACAATCTCAAAATGGATAGGAAATTGCATTAGATTTTGCTACTCTTTTCATGGAAAGACAACTCCAGAAAACATCAGACCTCACTCCACAAGGGCTACAGCCACTACTACAGCTTTCCTACGAGGAGTGGCTACCAAAGACATTTTAGAGGCTGCTACTTGGAGCTCCGTGCATACATTTGCCAAGCATTATAATCTTCCTTTATACTCCAGATCCCGAGCAGGTTTTGCAACTGCTGTTTTGCAAGGGATCTTAACTACACCTTCATTATCTTAGTACCTCCTCCCCCAGTTTGGCTATGGTATTCTACCCATATGTTAGGACTGCAGATGCATCCTTGAAGGACATAGTACAGTTTTGTACCTACCATAAATGTAGATGTCCGAGAGGTATGCATCTGCAGTCAGGATTACCCGCCCTCCTTTCCCCTCTGTGGTACTCCTAGGGTATTTACCCATCTTGTAGCTAGCTGGGGGAATCTATTATGGTGTATTTGTTTGTATATATGTATATACATTCTTATATTGTTTGCTTTCTACTGTTTGGAATCATTTGCATTTATCCAAATTTAGCCTTCCTAGAGGGCACCTGGCATCTGGGGCAAGAAACACTGAGGAAAATGGCGTTGGCTGATGCCTTTATACCCAATACACAGCAGCTATGACGTCGGGTGAAGTGCGACATCAGCCGAGGCCAGACCCAGACTTTGGAATCCGGCCGACCGAAGGGCTGCCTGAGGCAGGAAAACCCATATGTTAGGACTGCAGATGCATACCTCTCGGACATCTACATTTATGGTAGGTACAAAACTGTACTTTTTCTAAATCCAGGGCTGGTTTTGCCTCTGCAATTTTGCAGGGCCTTATTACCAACCCTTAATCTGTGATCCTTCCTCCCCCCTTTGTCTTCCTACTGGGCTTTAGGAAATAACCCATATGTGAGAAATGCAACAGTGAAACACGAAGAACATAGTACAGTTGTGTACACTTAACATAAATGTAGATGTTGGAGTGTATTCACTTTTGCAGTCCTGGTTTCCCACCCTCCATTCCCCCTTTTTTCCTAAGGCACAGACTATGTATTTTTATTTTTGTATGGCATGTGTCCAGGGAGCTACCATTCCTGGGTTAGCCTTCTTTTGGGGGCTCCTGACAGTTAAGGCAAGAAAAACTGAGTAAATGGTATTGGCTGCGTCCCTTTATATCTTGTGTACTGACATCAGTTTTACAACAGGCGGCAGCCGACATCATATACCAAGGACTCTGGTATACGGGCCAACTGAGGGCTACCGGGAGCCGGATAACCCATATGTGAGGACTGCAACAGTGAATACACTCGAACATCTACATTTATGGTAAGTGTACACAACTGTACTTTCTTCGCACTACCGATACTCGACACAAACCGATGACTTTTTTCGCATTTTCATTTCTTTCTAAAACTACCGAGTTTCTAAGGCCCAGGGTACGAACTAAGTCTAAAAAACCGACGACCTAAGCACATCCACCTGCTTCCATGCCTCAATCTCAAATGCTTAAAATGGCGGAAGACCTTATCATGGTTGTTAGGGGAAGCCAGTCTACCCCTTCCAAAAGAAAGAGACTTGTCCTCAGCAGTTTTATCTGACCAGGAGTCCGATGAGACTGAGGTTTCTGAATATGAAGACATGCAATCCCTATCTGCTTATGAAGATTCCGATGCAGAGGAATCCATTGCTTCTACCTTTCCTCCAGACGGTTTTTCATTTGAAAACCTACATACTTTAAGGGAGCATTTCCAATGGGAATGTCAGGACTATCCTCAGTCCAAAAGGAGACTCAGGGAATTCTTAGATTTACCACAGCACAGACCTTTAGCCATTCCTCCTGTCTTGGATGTTGTGGATGATGTCTTTATGGAATCCAGTTTGACTCCTGACACACTTCCTCCTGCTCCCAGGAAACCTGACAGGTATTACAGAGTCCCTGACTGTCAAAAATTCCTTTTCAAAAATCTTACTGCTGACCCAGAGGTAATCCCCCAAGGACCTAAAGGAATTAAAGCAACCACAGCTAAGAATCCCATTCCTTCGGACATGGATTCCTGAGCATTAGACAGATGGGGTAAAAAGTATACACCTTTGCAACTCTTGCCATTAGAGCACTAAATTGTCAGTTCCACATGCTGAAATACCAGCAACATACCATTGGAACTCCTCAAACAAAAAAATATCTACTTTTCCTACTTGTGCAGAAAATAAAGAATTGCAAGAGCTTATGCATTCTGCAAGCCAAGTTACTAAACACACCTTGCAATGTGGCTTTGACACCCCAGAAGCGTCTTGCAGGGCAACAGTCACTGGTTCTGTACTTAGAAGGCATTCGTGGCTTAAGGAACAGACGTTACCAGACAATGTCAAATCAAAACTATTAGACACACCATTGAACAAAGACAATTTGTTTGGCACCAAGGCAGAAGAGGTCTTAAAAAAGATGGAAGAAAAAGCTAAATCTATGCAGACAGCTAAAGGCTTCTTACAGGTCCAGCCTCCGAGGTTCAGTAGGCTTTGCCTCTCCAAGCACTGGTCCTTTCTGGCCCCCTCAGCCAAGACCTAGGGCAAGCAGACCTCCCAGACAGCTGTCCCATGGAATGCAGAGATCTAAGCAATGGACTTCCTCCACTTCAAAAACAGGGAGTGCTAAGCCACCCTTATGGAAAGAACTCACAATGACTGTACACCTCCACCCCTTACCTCTGCCCACCTACTTGTGCTCCTAGGAGGGAAACTCTCATCACATGCAACAACTGTGCCTCTATTACCAACGACCGATGGGTCCTCAACATAGTGTCCCAGGGATACAAATTTTATTTCCACATTCTGCCAACCCCAGTAGGGTTCCCAGATCTTCCTCCAAACCAGTGGGCAGAGGCCAAAAATCAAGTCCATTCCCTGCTCTCCATGAGGGCAGTACAGCCTAGCCTGTTCCTGCAGATCAGATAGGCCAAGGTTTCTATTCCAGGCTTTTCCTGGTACCCAGAAAAGAGGACACCTAGCGTCCAATCCTCGATCTATCAATTCTCAACACCATCCTGGTGGATACCAAAATTCAAAATGCTCACCCTCCAGCAGCTTCTTCCTATGCTTTCCAAGGATGCTTAGTTAGCCACCCTAGACCTAAAAGAAGCCTACCTACACATCCCAATCAGGGAATCTTGCAGGAAATATCTAGGTTTCATGGCAGGATCTATGCACTTTCAGTTCTCTGCGCTTCACTTTGGCTTATACACTGCGCCCAGAGTTTTCACAAAATGCCTGGCTCCTGCCATTGCTTTTTGCAAACAAAGAAAAATTCAAATTTACCCATACTTAGACAACTGCCTGATTCAGGCAGACCGTCAGCAAAAGCTGTTATAGCACCTGACCTTTGTAAAGGACCTACTGACCTCCCTGGGGTATACTGTAAACGAAAAGAAATCAAAGCTAGTCTCCACTCAAAAAACTGTATTCCTGGGAACAAGCCTGGACACAGCATCCCAGATGGTATTCCTTACTCCAGAAAACAAGCCTACCTGACAGGCTACTTCTCTCAACTAGCCATCAGAACCCAGTTATCTGCAAGGAAATTCCTGCAAACTCTAGGGTTCATGGCCTCCTGCATTCTACTCATTCCATATGCCAGACTGCATATGAGGAAACTACAGTGGTACCTGAAACACCTTTGGTGTCAGCACTCTCAAGACCTGGAAACTATTATACCTATGATGCCCTGTCTAAGGAAAGATTTTCTTTGGTGGACAGCAGGATGCAACCACAACAAGGGTCTTCCCTTCTCACAAACCCACGCCGCCCAGCCTCTCACCTCAGACTATTCAGATTATGCCTGGGGTGCACACCTGGACCCCAGGTGCATTCAGGGCCATTGGAGCCCAAATCAAATACACCTGCATATCAACCAAAAAGAGATGCTAGCTGTTCAGCATGCTCTGATAGCTTTCAGACCTCTACTGTCCCCGGGGCCTCTAGTGATCCAAATAGACAACACCACAGTGATGTGGTATATCAACAAGCAGGTAAAAACTCACTCTTATCCTCTCTGCAGGTTCGCCATGACCCTTTGGCACACGGCTTCAGCCATGCAGATTCACCTGCTAGCACAATTCCTGCCAGGCTCCCTAAAATCACTGGCAGACAACTTAAGCAGAAACCTGCTTAGACCCACGAGTGGCAGCTAAACCACAGAACCTTCAACCTTGTAACCCAGAAATGGGTCACCCCGAAGTTGGACCTCTTTGCCTCCCACAACAATCACCAGCTCAGCAAATTCTGCACCAGGGAACCTCACAGCAAGGCATGGAAAGTGGATGCTCTATCCTTCCAATGGGTAAACCTCTTGATCTATGCATTTCCTCCTCCACCACTAATTTCAAGGGTACTGCTGAAAATAAGGGAGGAAAAACTAAGGGCAATCTTGATTGCCCCAGACTGGCCATAGCAGCACTGGTACCAACTGCTGTGCAGCCTGACACCCTGCCACTATGGCACCTACCTCAGATCCCAACACTCCTGACCCAGAAGAATGGAGAATTCATGCATCCACAATTGCAGACCCTGAACCTGGCAGCATGGCTTATTCCCTGACCTCTCCTCCAGCTGCCACCCTAAGCAAACATGTACTTGATGTTATGCATGAGGTCAGATGTCCCAGCACTAGAAAATCCTATGCTGTCAAGTGGAAAAGGTTTTGCACCTGGATCCAGGCTATAGGAGCTGAAACAGCACAGCCCTCCCTACCTCTCATCCTGGATTACCTAGCAGACCTACTACACAGGGGCCTATTCTTCTCTTCTATTAAAATTCATGCCTCTGCCATCTCTGCCCATTACAGCACAGAGCCACCTCTCTTCTCACACTCTCTCATCAAACAGTTCCTAAGAGGGGCTAACAATTTAAGGCCACCCAGAAGAGCTCCTACCCCAGCTTGGGACCTTAACTTTGTGTTGGAAAAACTCACCCTACCCCCTTTGAGCCTGCAGCTTCAGCAGAGTTAAAATTCCTCTCTTGGAAAACAGCCTTGCTTCTGGCCATCACTTCAGCTAGAAGTGTTTCAGAGCTACAAGCACTCATGGCTGTAGAGCCCTTCAGCATTTTACATGCTGACAGGGCTCCCTCAGGACTAACCCAACTTTCATGCCTAAAGTGGTGTCCAGTGTAGCGCTCAACCAATCAGTTCATTTGCCCACCTTTTTCCCTAACCCACAAAATAAAGGGGAAAGAATTCTGCGTTCTCTAGATGTGCACAGACAGCTCAGATTCTACCTGAATAGGACTAAATCTTTTAGGAAAACTGACCAATTGCTAGTCAGCTTTGTAGCAGGGGCAGAGGGCAAGGCCATATCCAAACAATCAGTCTGCAAATGGATACCACACTGCATCCATTTCTGCTACAAACACCACTGGAAACTGCCCCCTAAGGGGGTCAGGACACATTCCACCAGGGCAACATACACCTCTGCAGCTTTTCTCAGCAGGGTCTCCACCAGGGCAACATACACCTCTGCAGCTTTTCTCAGCGGGGTCTCCACCAGGGACATCCTGGAGGCTGCAACATGGACTTCTGTTCATACCTTCAAGCATTACCACCTGCCTATCTTCTCCAAATCCAAGGGAGGCTTTGCAACCGCAGTCTTGCAGGGCATCCTAGCCAGCCCCCAGTCTTCTTGACTGCCTCCACCCTTTTCTTCAGCTGTGGGAATCAACCCAAGTGTGATGACTGCAACAGTGAAACACAAAGAACATAGTGCAGTTGTGTACACTTACCATAAATGTAGATGTTTGAATGTATTCACTTTTGCAGTCCTGGATGTCCTTCAAGGATGCATCTGCAGTCATCACATATGGGTTGTCCTGCCTCAGGCAGCCCTTCGGTCGGCCTGATTCCAAAGTCTGGGTCTGGCCTCGGCTGATGTCGCACTTTCCCCGACGTCAGAGCGTCTGGGGTATAAAAGCATCAGCCGACGCCATTTTCCTCAGTCTTTCTTGCCGCGTGGTGCCCGAAGCAGAAGCAGTTCGCAAGTGCCGGTCGGCCAGCTCCTGTGATTCAGCTACACGAAGACTTCGAAAAAGCTATGTACCCCATTGGGGACTCTTTCTTGCCTCAGCCGATGTCAGGTAAAGTTAATAATTGTTTAACTTGTGGGAAACAAATACCTCATAAGGATTTCCACTCTTACTGCCTCCCCTGCCTAGGCCCAGACCACGACGTCTCAACCTGTTCTGCCTGTGCTTCCTTCAACCGACGAACTCTTAGACGTCGGTCGGAGTTTGCAGAGGAATTCTTTGGGGCTAGTTTTGCTTACAAGATGCCGTCGGAGGCTCCGACTTCGCATTTAGTTAAGAAACGGAAGGACAAGGACCGACACATGCGGGCCGTGGTTTCAGCTGAAACCACGGTCGGGCCTACCGCGAGTGTCTTGGTCTCGGCTGAAACAGAGTCCTTGGTACTTCCGATTACCGAAACCGCACAACCGACTACCTCGGCCCCGGAGGCCCCGGCCGAGTCGGTTATTGAATTACCTTCTGAAACTGGTGTCCAGGAACCTTCCGACACCATTCCTTTAGACAAGTCTACTCCTGCATGTGGTGCAGCCAGACCTCCTGCATCCATGTCCATTAAGGCTTTCTCTAGGGCTAAAGCTGCTAAACTTTCTAAAGCTTTGCCTCCCAAGGTTACCTCTCAGAGACCTTCTACTGGCTCACAGATTCTTAGCTTAGCAGAGGATCTTATCTCCTTAATTAGAGGTTCTCAACCTCATCCGGACAGGGGCTCTCAACCACCTCCAGACAAAAGGCCCAGGGTTGAGCCCTCTGACCCCCACTCCTCAGATGAGTCCACTGATGGCTCTACTCTGTCAGACCACCAGGAGGAGGCTTATTCGGCCTACGAGGATTCTGATGCTGAAGAATCTATTCCCTCGGCCTCCCCTCCTGAAGAGTTTTCCTTTGGAGATACATTACACTCTATGAGAGAACATTTTCAATGGCAGGGTCAGGAATTTTCTGATTCTAGAAAGAGATTAAGGACCTTTTTACATTTACCTCAGCATAGGCCTTTAGCTATACCTCCTGTTTTGAATGTTATTGATGATGTGTACTCTGATGCTAGTACAGCCCTTGACTCTCTCCCTCCGGCTCCTGCCAAACCTGATAGGTACTACAGGGTCCCGGACTCACATCTACACCTATATAAGGCCCACTCTGCTGATCCAGAAACTATTTCCCAGGGCCCAAAAGGGGTTGCAGCTGCCACTGCTAGGAATCCTCTACCCTCGGAGAGGGAGTCCAGAGCCTTAGAGAGATGGGGTAAGAAAGTGTATACTTCTGCAACTCTTTCCATGAGGGCATTAAATTGTCAATTTCATATGATACAGTACCAAGAGTATTTGTTAGATGAATTGCATAAGAAACTGTCTTCTTCTGAACCCCTTGATCGCAAATCCCTTCAGGATCTGGTACATAACTCCCAGCAGGTTAGTAACCATTTCTTGTAGTGTGGTTATGATGCATTGGAAGCTTCATGTAGGTCAGCTATGACAGGTGCAGTCATACGTAGGCATGCCTGGCTGAAGGAACAATCTCTGCCAGACCGTTTTAAAGCTAAGCTTTTGGATGCTCCTATGGAAAAGCAAAAATTATTTGGTTCCACGGCTCAAGAGGTCTTAAAGAAATTTGAAGAAAAGGCAAAATCTGTGCAGACAGTCAAAGACTTTCTGCAAGTCCTACCACCGAGATTCAGCAGAAATTGGCCTACTAAGAATTGGTCCTTTCCGGACTCAGACAGATCTCAGAGAGGCAGGAATAGGCGTGCCAGAGGTAGAGGGCAAGCTAGAGGCTCCTACAGAGGCCATCAATGGCAGCCTCCCAACCAGAGAGGTAGTGCAGGAACTACAACTGCTACACCAGGACAGACTCAATGACTTTGTTTTGACTCCGCTGACCAGGGCTCAATTAGAAGCACCTTTGGGCGGAAAGCTTTCTTTATTTTCAAAAAATTGGCACAGCATTACAAGGGACACATGGACACTGCAAATAATAGACAAAGGAATACAGGTTCCATTTCTACACATTGCCAAAAAGAAAAGGCATGCCAGACCTGCCACCAAATCAGAGGGCAGAGGCTTTGAAACAAATTTCCAACTTAATACAAATGAAAGCTATAGAAAAGGTACCTCTTTCAGAACAAGGCCAAGGATTTTACTCCAGATTATTCCTTGTTCCAAGAAAAGAAAATCAATGGAGGCCTATTCTCGACTTGTCCGCACTGAATACTTACCTCATTGTGCCAAAATTCAAAATGCTGACTCTACAGCAACTCCTTCCCATGCTGGGCAAGAGGTCTTGGCTGGTGACTCTACACCTCAAAGAGGCATACCTGCATGTCCCTATCAGACAAAGTTGGAGAAGACACCTCAGATTTCTTGCAGGGTCAGAGCATTATCAATTCCCAGCATTGCCCTTTGGCTTATCTACTGCGCCCAGAGTATTCACAAAATGCCTGGCATCAGTAATTGCACACTGCAGACTTCAGGGGATTCAAATCTACCCATATCTGGACGACTGCCTTATACAAGTGGACAGCAAGCAAACTTTGTTAAAGGACTTAGATTATGCCATCCACCTACTGCAGGCCTTGGGATATACAGTCAACTTCCACAAATCAAGACTTGTTCCATCCCAAAGAATAACTTTTCTGGGTGCGGATCTAGACACAACCACCCAAATGGCCTTTCTCACTGAAGAAAAACAAAAACAACTACCGGATTACTTCAAGAATCTGACAAGACAAACACAGCTGACTGCAAGGAAAATCCTGCAGGCCCTGGGTTACATGGCATCTTGCATTCTTCTGATCCCACAAGCAAGGCTGCATATGAGAAAATTACAATGGTACCTAAGAGTTTATGGACTCAGCACAGTCACAGGTTAGAAACTTTGATCCCACTCATTCCATGCCTCCAAAAGGAATTTCTGTGGTGGGCTCAAGCCTGCCAGTCGAACAGCGGGTTGCCCTTCAGCAAGCCAAGAGCCAACCAAACCATCACTACGGACGCTTCAGACCAAGGTTGGGGAGCACACATGGAGGGCAGATGTATCCAAGGGCTATGGTCACAAAGAGAGCTGCGCATGCACATAAACCAAAAGGAAATGCTGGCAGTGATACAAGCAATCGAGGCCTTCAAACCTTTTCTTCATCAAGGCCACCTACTCATAAGGACAGACAACACCACAGTTATGTGGTACATAAACAAGGAGGCACCCATTCCTACCCTCTTTGCAGACTGGCAATGAATCTATGGGAACTTTCCTTGAAACTCAATATACAGCTGCAGTCCCAGTTCGTGCCAGGGAAAGACAATATACTGGCAGACAGCTTAAGCAGAAATATCATGGATGCACACGAATGGATGCTGCACCCAGACATCATCTTACTCATAACACAATCATGGGGAAGGCCGGAAATAGATCTGTTCGCCTCCCCCCACAATCATCAACTGAAGAAATTCTGCTCAAGGACATACCACCCACAAGCATGGAAAGTGGACGCTCTCTCTTTCAGTTGGAAAGCTCTAACAGTGTATGCTTTTCCACCTCTCCCATTAATGACCAAGGTCTTACTGAAGATCAGGACAGAGCAGCCCAGAGTGATTCTGATAGCTCCAAACTGGCCAAGACAGCACTGGTACCCACTGTTAAAGAGCATGTCACAGACGAAACCATGGCCTCTCCCCCTATGGCCACTTCTACTGACACAGCACAATTTCAAGACTCTGCATTCCAACCTGAAAACCTTGCAGCTAACTGACTGGAAAATACCATGACTCCTCCTCAGGATAAGCTATCCCAGAGAGTGAAGGATATTATTATGGAAGCTCGACGGCCTTCCACAAGGAAGGCATATTCAGCAAAATGGAAATGATTTCACACTTGGAACACAACAAAGGGCCTAGATGTGACAGTGATGAACATGGCACATATACTGGAATATTTGGCAGAATTGTTCCACAACGGCCTGTCTTACTCTTCCATTAAGATACATGCCTCAGCAATTAATCCACCTGTCTTGTCTCATCCTCTCCTGAGACAGTTTCTAAGAGGAATCAAAAACATCAATCCTCCAAGGAAACCACCTCTACCTACTTGGGACCTTAACTTCGTGTTGGAAAAACTAACACTTCCTCCCTTTGAACCAGCAGCATCTGCAGATCTACAGTTTCTGTCTTGGAAAACTGCCTTCCTTCTGGCCATAACCTCAGCAAGAAGAGTATCTGAGTTACAAGCTCTAATGGCAGTACAGCCATTTCTTATCTTTCATCAGGACAGAGTTTCATTGAGAACCAATCCTACATTTATGCCAAAGGTGGTATCCAGGGTATCTTTGAACCAAGCTATTCACTTGCCTACATTCTTCCCACAACCACAAAATAAAGGGGAGAAACTTCTGCACACCCTGGACATCCACAGACAGTTGCGCTACTACTTGGACAGAACTAAAAGTTACAGAAAGACTGACCAGCTGTTTGTAGCATATGCTGCTGGGGCACAAGGAAAAGCAATTTCCAAACAGGCAATTTCAAAATGGATAGGAAATTGCATTCGTTTTTGTTACTCCTTTCATGGAAAAACGGTGCCAGCTGACATTAGACCTCATTTCATGAGAGCCACAGCCACCACCACAGCCTTCCTAAGAGGGGTGGCTACCAAGGACATTTTAGAAGCTGCTACATGGAGCTCCGTGCATACATTTACCAAGCATTACAATTTACCTTTATACTCCAGATCCAGAGCAGGCTTTGCTACGGCAGTCCTGCAGGGTATCTTAGCTACACCATCCTTTACTTAGCACCTCCACCCCAAGATTGGCTATGGTATTCTACCCATATGTGATGACTGCAGATGCATCCTTGAAGGACATAGTACAGTTTTGTACCTACCATAAATGTAGATGTCCGATAGGTATGCATCTGCAGTCAGGTTTACCCTCCCTCCTTCCCCTCTGTGGTATACTTCTTGGGTACTTACCCCTCTTATAGCTAGCTGGGGGGATCTATTATGGTGTATTTGTTTTTATAGTACTGTACATGTTTGGATTTGTTTTTACAATGCATATCTCCAAATTTTAGCCTTCCTTAGAGGGCACCTTTAATCTGGGGCAAGAAAAACTGAGGAAAATGGCGTCGGCTGATGCTTTTATACCCCAGACGCTCTGACGTCGGGGAAAGTGCGACATCAGCAGAGGCCAGACCCAGACTTTGGAATCCAGCCGACCGAAGGGCTGCCTGAGGCAGGACAACCCATATGTGATGACTGCAGATGCATACCTATCGGACATCTACATTTATGGTAGGTACAAAACTGTACTTTTCTCACCCTGCATTCCCCTTGTCTCTCTCTCTCTCTCCCTCACTCCTTACAGGGAATTTTTGGTATTTACTTTCTACTGGTAGCACTATGGTGGTGCTGTGGTAGCATTGTCGCCTCACAGTTAGACGTTGCCTGTTCGATTCTCAGAGCGTGTTCTGTGTGGCGACATGCGTGAATGGGCATTCCTTCGCTGAAGGTTGTGCGTTAGGCCCGGCAAGCCAGTACGTAAACATCTACTGCCAATCATTAGCGGACCGGAGTTCCGCTGTGGCGACCCCTAACTGGGAAAAGCCGAAAAAGACAAACTTTCTACTGGTAGTGTTCTTCCACCATAACCTACCTCCCTATTTGAGGGCTCCTGACAGTTGGGGCAAGAAAAACTGATGTAATGGCGTCTGCTGCCTGATTTTATACCAGTGATGACCTGATGTCAGTCCTTGAGCGACAGCAACCGATGCAGAAATACTAAGCCTCTGATATTCGGGCCAACTGAGGACTACCCATGGCAGGATAACCCAAGTGTGATGACTGCAACAGTAAAGACACTTGAACGTAAGTGTACACAACTGTACTTTTCTCATCCAAGTGCATCTGTCAAGTCTGAATAATTCTACCTCTGCATATTAAACAAGTACTACTAGCGCTGTCTTCAGGTTTTGTCTCAACATTTGGGTGGGCGTTTATAAGTTCAACCCAGGGCTGTTGTGTGTGTCCCTTCTTGAGCCAGGAAGTGACACTTTATACAGGATGTTCTGGTTAGGCTAATAATGGTCTTAAAAATGCCTAGTATTTGCCATTGAATGTATGGACTGATTTCCTGTTTTATAATTACAATAAACATCAGAAATGTACTGTGAATACTGAATTCTTATTGTTAGTCAGGTGATTGTGTGTATGAATATTACCTGAAATCATGCTCAATTTTTTTTTTGTTTTATTTGACCCTGGGAGTGTATTCTCAAAAACTAGGTACAATTTACAGTGAGAGTTTATAATGTGATAGTACATGGTGTGATAACATGCAGGAATATGAAAATGTGTACAATAAAAAGTAATGAAAACATGCAGACAAATTAAAATACAATACAAGTGGAATTCACAATAATTACATGATTAGTGATTTCAAAGTGAGTACATTTTAGTGGTATGCATTTACTCATTCATTACAGAAAATATAATACAAAGGCAATTAGGTCACATATTGTGTAATAATCTAAAGTTCAGTTAGAATTAGATCGATGTAAGTAGGTATATCCAGTAAATATGTACAGGGGATTTACATTGTCCTCTAATTTGAAAACACTTTCTACTTTGGAAACTCATACTGATTGTAAAGGGAGAGAAAGTAATAGGGAGGGTAATACGACTGTGTGCGTGTGTGTGTGTGTGTGTGTGTGTGTGTGTGTGTGTGTGTGTGTGTGTGTGTGTGTGTGTGTGTGAGAGGGAAGGGAATAAAAAAACAATAAAAGGATTGTAGCAATGGTGGGTCACAGGGAGTGATGAAAGGTAATAGTCCGATATTTATGCATTCATTCACTCTTAGAAGTTCTCTATACAATTTGCTAGCTGAAAACTACTCGTATGGAATGTTCTCATGTATATACTCTGTATTGCTTGTATAATATCTTTGGTTTGAGAATAATTACTTATGCACTGTTTTTTTTCACCAATTATATAAGCTGCCAATAATATGTACTAAATGTCTTTATTAATGTAAATTCTGTATTGTATGTGAAATGTATTGTATGTGGAGCTTTTCTCCCCGGGACTCCACTGAAAATGGGCACTTCTGGCCCAGCTGGACCATCGCGATAAACAAATGCAAATAAATAAATAAGAATGTACTGTTTATTATTTGTTAATATCAGCACAGGAACTGAGTACAAGCAATATATTTAAGTAACTGGAACCCTAATTCTTTGATATTTTTATCATAATCATACATGGTTGTTGTGGTGTATAGATACAGAGGCAAACTCCCCCTGAATGAAAAAGTTAAAAACGGATGTAATCCAGAGAGCTCAAATGAAGTGAGGTATCCCATTTGTGGCCCAGAGGATGACAAGACTAACACAAAATAGAGTGTAAAGAATGAGTCCAGATAAAATCGCATTATCTAGCAGATTTAGGCGAGAGAGTCTCTGATAACCTCCCTGTGGGAGGAATAAAAACACCTCATTGAAATTTCTAGTACTTTATTCAGTTTTAGAACGAGAATACTCGTCCATGTACCTACTTAACTGAATAAAGTACTGGAAACTTCAACAAGGTGTCTTTATTCCTAGCACAGGGAGGATATTAAAGAGGGAGTTTCCTAGATCTGCTAGCTAAAATGATTTTATCTAGACTTCTCCTTTATACTCGTTTTTTTGAATAAAGAGTAATGCTATCCTCCCCGCTGAGGGTGGCCATCAGAAACTTGTTTGCAGTGCCATGTAGTGTAGCCACACCCACCCTCCATCCTCGTAGTCTTGTGTATTGTAGTTGGGATGTAAGACAGGGTTAGGTGTGTTTATACTTGTATGTTCCTTTGTTAGTGTTTTGTTTCTTCAGGATTCTTGGGCTGTTTGCCTCACTCTTTCTCTCTCAGATAGCAGTCTGAGTACTGATTTCCCTCCTTAGGGCTAGCCAGTCAGCAGCCAGAGTTTTTTTTTGAAGCTGGACGGTTACTTCCTTGACAGAGAATCAAACCGTATAGCTTAAAGGTTATTGCGGCACTGAGGAATTTGGACATCTCTGTCAGTGAACATCTCTCTCGGTAAGTTAACAAAAAACTGTTGACGCGTAAGAATATAAAATGTTTAAAGCGTTTTCTTGAGATTCATAGGTATATTGCCATGTCTGGTGAATTAAGTGCCACAATGCTTTTCTTTCATTTTAATTCTTTATTTTGGCCATTTGTAATAAAAAAAAAAATGTAAATTTTTTTATTAAAGCACACCCCAAAGTATATAGTACACCCCTTGGTTACATTGCCTTGTTAGTGTGAGATGCAGCTACTTAGCCTTACCCCTTTCAATCAACCTGTCCAGCATTCAGGCCAGTAATCAGCCACAGCTACTTCAAAGAGACAACCTTTCTCTTGCAGAGGGTCACTCTACTGATCCTCAGATTTATTTGGTTTAATCTTTTGTTTGTTCCAGACTTACTTGGGACTCTGTGTTGGAATTCTGCTGTAGGATCCTTCCTTTATTAAGGTAATACAGCAAAGTGTTTTATCTGCTGTGTCAGGAAGTCTTTAAAATATTTTTCTCCAATAGATACATTTCCCTTTCTCCTCCTACATTCTTTTTTCGGCTAATGGAGCTAGCAGTAGTGGACCTGTGGATGGTTACCTCCTTTTTCTTTGCTCCATTTATCCTTCATAGCCTAGGATAAGGGTTTTATCTTGTGTAGGATAGAACAGCCGGCCAGTTTCCAAAACTTCATGGCACTTTCCATGCACCCAAACTGTCAAGCAGCTCAACCTGAGTTGACTAAAAAGACAGGTTTGGGTGTCAAGTCTTGCAGAGCTTTCCTGTTGCCAAATAGGGCGCTCTTCTGAGGCTTTGGAAGATTGATGGTCAGCTTGTGCTGTTCCTTTGCTGGGCAATTAAGTTGCCTTTGTGGGAAAAATATTCCATTATGTTTATTGTATAACACTTTCCCGTTAAGGAAAATTATTTTAAAGCTAGAAGTTTGTGTTGTAACAATATACTTTTAAATGAAAGTGCTCTTTTTTTCCCTGTCAGTTTAAATGTTTAAAGTAATTGAAAAACATTTTTTCCTGGAGAAAATGTGATTATTTTTAATTTTGGGGGCTGACTGTGTGTTTTCAAGTTACCTTTTTACTTTGTTTTTGTTAGTTTTATTAGCTGCTGTTTATTTATTTATTTGATGTTTTTTGACTCTGATAGTCAGTCTGAGCTTGTACCCTTTTTCAGTGGTGGCCCAGGGAGAAAAGCTCCACATTAGAAAATATACAATATGAAATTTCACAGTACAAGTTTAAATTAAATTTCACAGTACAAATTAAACAAGTAATACATTCACTGTACAAGATATACAAGTAACAAGAAAACAAGAAAACTAGCCAGCAAGTAATTAATTGTCCATTTGGTTATGCAAGTATAATTATAGCGCATACGAGCAAAGGATAATAGAACAAGGTCAAGTAGTTGAGCATAGCTGTACAAAAAAGAGAGAGTTTGGCAGATGAAGCAGTTCTAGTAGGAAGTGAGTAATAAGGTGTAGAGTGAAGAATGCTGTAGAGTTCCTAATACAGACCTAGAGGGGTTGTAGTAGCAGTTAGTTTGAATTAGAGTGTGTGGGGGGTGAGGGAAGGGGGTAGAGTCAGTTAAGTGAGAGCAAGAAATTAGTAGGGGAATGGAGCGAAGTAGTTGATAGTCAAAGCTGAGTAAAGGAAGTGAGAATAGATAGAGAATTACTGCTGTTTTCCTCAGGAAAGAGGCACCATTTCCAGCTTGACTATGGGAAAAACTATTGATTCTTCTTCCTGCAACACACACACACAGACACACACACACATACACACACACCATTTGCCACCATAGCAGGCTGGCAATTTGCCTCAGCCACAGGTGGGTCATTCTGTTGTGACCATCAGTTGTACCTCAGACCAGTCATCTTTTACTCTTTAGCCCTCTGGTGTAGTACTCACAGCCACTACTGACCAAGGGTTAGCCACATCTTCAGTGGCTGTTGGGGTCTTCTAATTGGACAAGAGAGAGCCATTCTTCTTGGTCCAGGAAGAGGGAACAGGGAAGGGCTTCCCTTTTTGTCAGAAGGTTATGCCCATCCCTGGGGAAGCTGCTGCTGGTGCCATTAAAACATTGTTGGCCCCATTTGTTCTTTCAAAAAGAAATAGAAAACTAAATGTGTATTTAATCCTCCTCAAATTTCCTTAGATGGAAGTAATTTACTGGATCTGGCATAGCGTTTATTTCAGGCTATTGGTCTTCCTTATAAAGTAGTTTCTGGTAAAAGAAAGAGGTACACATCTTCTCTTGAAGATATTCAGGATTCTGAATCTCAACAGGAAGGAACAGAAACAGGTATTTCTCAGATTTCTGGTTCAGATTTGGAGGAGAGTTTACTTTCTGAATCTCCTGGGGGGGGGGGGTTCTTTCTCTGAGAATATTTATTTATAGAATATGTCATTGTTTTAAATGGGAGAACACTGACATTTCTCATTCCCTCAGAAAATAATATAATCTGTTACAGAATGAATTTGCAGAAGCTTCATCCTTGGAGAATGTGTGCTACTGCCTGCAGTTTTCTTGATATTCAGCCAGCTGCCCCTAAAAAATCAGAAAGGATGTTTAAGGTTCCTCAGTCTGTTAAGATTTTATACACTCTTCCCTACAGTTGCTAAAGATGTAGTTAATTCAAATACTACTCTTTCTGCTAAGGATGGGAAAATTATTGATAAGCAAATGTGTATGCTTCTGTAACTTTGATTTTTCAGAATTTGAATTGTAAAGCAAGTGGTAACGCTTGATGTCCTTCCTCCTCTTCTTCCCCAGGCTTTCCTGGTCTCCCTGGATTTGAAGGATGCTTATCTTCGCACCCCAATTCATCCCTTTTCAGGAATTTATTTTATGTTTCTGTGTTTGTTCCTTGCATTTTAAGTTCTCTGTTTTGCCCTTTGGTCTTTCTACTGCCCCAGGGGTTTTCAGTAAATCCCTCGCTCCTATGATTGTTTTTTTGCAAAATGAGAGGGGTTCAAATCTGGATGACCTGCTCATTCAGGCTTCCTACCCCAAGATCTTGCTTCAGCACCTCCATTATACTGTTTGTCTCTTGCAAGACCAGGTAAACTGTTGTTTTTTTTTGCTTTTTCTTTTGAGGAACATCTGCTTTAAAACACCCTAGAAAGTTCAGACCCTTGCCAACACTCAACTAACATAGTAGAACTCTCCTCCTGAACAAGAATCTGTGGTATTGCCCTCAGTACCTCTGAAATCATCAGTGGTTCCTCCTCAACATCTGGGATGGACGTCTGCAGAGCCTCCAAGGACGTGCAAGAAGTCTAATCCATGCTGGCCTCCAGTATAGTTGCAGCAGAGGAATCTAACTTAACAATTGGGTGATCCTCTGGGCTTTCACCAGCCTCATGAGAGACGTTCAGGGGGAGCGGGACAGCAGTCGAATCAGACCTGACTTTTTTGGCCTTTTTCTTGACAGGCGGATGACCTTCGGGACTAGAAGATACTGCCATAGCACCCAACTCCAGCAATTTAAGATGCTGGTTCCAATTAAATAGATAAGGAGGAGAGATGACTATGTGGGGTTTTGAGGACGAGCACTTGGCAGATAGAACACTGCATATAGTCACGAGAAGCACCCAGACAGAAAAGACACTGCTCGTGACCATCCTTATGGGGAATCTGCCTCCCACACTGTAATTTTCCCTTTCTGGATGACATGTAAACTCACAAAACTAAAAAGGAGGAAAATATAAGAAACCCCAATGGGGCACTTATCTGGAACATGGCTCGCTAACCATCACAGAAGAATGAGGGTTCAGACCAATCAATGATAGCATTCGAACAGGAGACAAAGAAGTTCTGACATATGTACATCCATATGTCACCTTTATGCTGTACGTCTTGAGTGTGATGGGCAATGCCTGCAAAATCTTAAGGCTTTTGTATATTGTCCAGACATTGATCTACCCTTGGCAGGGAATCCCTTTAGTAAAGAATACTGCAGCAGTGAAGAGAAGGACATCTACTGTTACGGTAAGATTTTACACAACTGTCCTTTGACTAATTATGAAAGTATGAGAAATGTTTTGGCTGCAGTTTCTTATGAGGAAAAAATCAGCTTTAAATAATTTAATTCTGTTGTACAAGTCACTACTCATTGTTTACTGTGTGCATATGACTCAATTGATGCTTTTTACAGGACTATGACCACTGGTACTGTTTTGAGGAGGTTTTCCTCTCTGTGTTTTCAGAATCTCCCTGATGATGATGAAATAAGTTTCCAAATTCTCATTTGGATAGAGATTTCATTTTTGGCCACACTGCTGCAGAGGTGATCAAAAAAGTGTGACGAAGAGGGTAAATTGATACAGGGACACTCTTAAGATTTTTCATCCCTCTTTTTCCTAATTTTTTATTTGATCCTGTAACTTCTTGTCCTATTTTGGAAAAAGGCAAATTAAACATTCTCATCAAAATGCAGGTAAACATGTATTTAAAAAGAAGTGGCAAGGGGGTTCCAAAAAGAATACTGGAACCTTCCAAAACCAAGATCACTCCATTAAGTCAGAATAACTATTTAAGGGACTTTGTTCTGTTCAGCTTCCACCCTGACAGCCCCATTTCCCTTCCAGATAGTCTGAGTCTCTACTTTTCTCTTTGGCCACAATAGTTTCAGACAAATGGGTCCTGAAGTTCATTCATCAAGGATACAGATGGTAGTGGGAGGAAATTCCTCCTTTCCAGGGGATAATTCCTCATCCACCAGACTATACTCTTTCCAATTGTCCTTCATCATTTCGTGTTCCAAGGTGCGATGGAATTAGTTCCATCTCTCCAGTTGGGGAAGACATTTTATTTAGGGATGATTTTAATGCCACAGAAAGAAAATGCTTGAAGACTAGTTCTGGATCTTTTTTCCTAAACCTGTTTGTGATGGTAACCAAATTCAGAATGATGTCAGTTCACAACCTATTGCCTCTTCTTCCTTTTTCAAGTTTCCTGGTAACACTAGATTTAAAAGATGCTTAATCACCACATCTCTATTAATCCAGACTTCAGGAGTTTCTTAAGGTTTTGTGTGTCTGGATCACACAGTCGGTTCTCTGCCTTGCTCTTTGGACTATCCACCACTCCAAGAATGCTCACAAAGTGTCTAGCTCCAGTTGTACCTCATTATAGGCTTACAGGATTATACACATTTTTCCATATTTAGATGACTTGCTTATCTTTGCAGAGTCTCTTTCAGAGTGTTAGGAATCTCTCACTTGGGTGAGAGGTCCCTTACAAAGTGGGGATTCCAAAAAAATATTCAAAAATCTTTTTTGACTCCACACAGGATTGTGTTCCTGTGGTGTTAGCTAGACACCTCAGTTTAAAGAGCTTTTCTTCCACAGGAAAAAAATATTTTGTTTATTTTATTTTATTTTACATTTGTTGACCGGGCTAGTCTAGCTGGATGCATGTCCATTTTTAGTAGAGGCCCGGGGAGAAAAGCTCTACTAACAGAATAGTAAGATTAGTAAAAAAAAAAAAAGTAGTAAAAAACAATGCTAGTAGAACAGCCAACAAAAATACATCAGGGGAAAATTCCTAAACAAAGGTATTGCTAAAATGAGAGAGAAACGTGTAGCATTGATATACACAAGACAGAATTTAAGTCATTTGCATAAGGGGGACTAACACTAATTATTTGAGACAAATTATTTATTTAATTTTTTTGTGATCGTCAACAGTAGAACAGCATAAATAGTAGGAATTATACTCAAAAGGACAGTTGAGACAAGAGGCAGTAAAAGTGTCAGTCAGGGTTAGTACAAGGGCAGAGCCAGTGGGAATTAAGGAAGGTTTTTAGATGCTTCTTGAAAAGGGGTGTGGAGGCCAGTGATGTAAGCTCGCTTGGAAGCTTGTTCCAGTTAGGATCAATAGAGTTGGAGAACAAACAGTCCCCAGCTTTGTTGTGGGATTTATGGGAGGCCGCTAGGAGCTTGGTGGCTGAACGCAAGGAAGAGAGATTTTTATAAGGGCTAATAAGAGTGCAGAGTATGGTACTATTCATGGGGTGATAGAAGATTTTGTGGGTGATGCTAAGTTACTGGAGCAACAGTTGATTTTGTAATTCCAGCCAACCAAGTTGTTTAAGATTTATGCAATGGTGGGTGTGAAAAGGAGCTCCTGTGTTAAATCTGGCAATGTTGTTGTATGAAGTTGCCATTTTATTGATATTAGATGTAGATAAGTTGGTAAAAATTGGTGAGGCATAGAAAAGGGTAGAGAGCAGGTGTGTTTGTGCGATAGTAGCTCTTGCTGATGTAGTGAGGAAGGGTTTAAGCCTATATAGAGATCCAAGTTTTCTATTCACTGACTTTATGGTTAAGTTAATATGAGAATCGAAGTTAAGATTATGATCTATTGTGACAACTAAAGGTTTGGTGGTAGAGTCAGGGGATAGTATTGTGCCATTGTTAGATGCTATATTGAAGTCTAAAGTAGAGGATTTCTGTGTAGGTGTGAATAGTAATTTTAGTTTGTTGGGGGTTGAGGAGACAGTATTGACAGAACCAGTTTTCAGCTGCTGTAAATACTTTTTGGGTAGTAGTCTGTAGCTCAGCTGGGGATGGTGCTGAACATATCATTGTTGAGTCATCTGCATATTGAATGTGGGTGGTTTGTGGAAGGGACATACTTAGATCATTAATAATGGAGAAGAGGAGTGGTCCAAGAATGGAACCTTGTGGGACTCAAATTTTAATGGGAAGCTGAGAGGATATGTGATTGTCCCAAAGAACTGCTAGTAGGAATTGAACCACTAGATTACCTGGGAGTCTAATGCCAGAAATTTAAGGATGTTTAGTAAGAGTTTATGGTTAACTGTATCAAAGGCCTTGGAGAGGTCTAAGAAGAGAGCTGAGGACAGCAAGTTGTTATTACGATTTTTATTAATATGGTCTGTGAAGGATGAGTGCAGTAGTTGTGCTGTGATACGGTCTAAAACCATGTTGGCAGTCAGCTAGGAGATTGTTTTTGGAGAAGATGGTCGAGCAATTGCCAATGAACACATCTTTCCATGATTTTAGCTAATGGAGAAAGTAGGGTTATGGGACGGAAGTTAGAGTGTTCGTTAGAGTTTACCCCCCTTATGTAGAGGAATGATATGAGACACTTTCCAGAGGGATGGGATAAAGCCTTCAGTTATGGTTCGATTTATTAAAATGGAGACAGGATAGGCAAGTACTCCAGCTGCAATTTGCAGATAGTCAGCTGGGAGGAGGTCAGCTGAGGGTGTACAGGGTTTAAGTTTCATAAGTAGGGTGTGGATGAGACATGTTGAGACTGGTTGCAATTTGAAAGTGGGGAGTTTATTTGTCAGAGAGTAAAGTTCCTGGGTGGCAGCAGGCGATAAGGTCTTGGCTAGGGATGTGACAGTGTCAGCAATTTGGTTGGGTGTACTCTGAGTGAGGTCGGAAGGAGTAGGTGTTTAAGAATTTCCTGGATGTAGTAATTTGTTAATACCTGACCAGAATTTCTGAGGGTTTTGGTGTTGAGCTTGTTGGAATTTCAAGTAATATTTTTTTGTCTAGGAGTATTAATCTCTTTGTTTCATTTCTAAGCTGCCTAAAGGTTTGGTGGTCAAACATATTTTTAGTGATATGCCATTTAGTCCATGTTCTATTTCTCTGTAGCTTTTTTTGCTTGGTCTCTCTGGTTGGCCATGGAGCAGGTTTTGCTCTGGTTTTAATAGACAGAGTGGGGGCATGGTGGCTAAGAATTTGCAGGAATTTATTGTTGAAGTAGGAAACTGCCTCTTCAAGAGGGTAAGTATTTTAGGGGAGACCAGTTGCAAGCTTTGAGCTCTATTTGGAAGTTTGTTTGGTTGAAATATTTCTTATTCCTGGTTGTTCTGAAAATTGTATGGTTGGGGATAGGGGTTTTTTGTCTGGTAATATAAGTGGGTAAGTGGTCACAGATATCATCAGGTAGAACACCAGTTGTATAAGCCAGGGGATTACTATTGACTAAAATCCAGTCAAGGGTGCTCTGTTTGAAGCTGGATTTATTAATTCTAGTACAGGAGGTAATGGTTTGACTGAAGCCATAAAGGTTTATGTGAGAGGTTGGTTTGGGATAAATGCAGCAATTCCAATAAATATTAGTCTCCTAGGAAAAGTTTCCTGAGGGAAGGAAGTGGAGAAGCCAGCTCAGTGTATTTTCAAGGGTATTAATATTATTGCCTGGGGGGATATAACAGCAGATTATGTAAATGGATTTGTTTGTATTAAGATGTAGCTTGGTGATTAAGATTTTGGTGTTACTTGGTGAGGGTAGTTTGATGTCTAGTTGGGTAACCAGTAATTCAGTTTTGTAGAGTATTGCTACTCCACCACCCTTTATGATTAGACGGTCAAGTCTGAGGATGTTATACCTAGGTGGGATTATATCATTATTCTTAGTTCCTGATTTAAGCCAGGTTTCAGTTAGGCATAAGACATCAAAGGAATGTAGATCTCGCAGGGAATGTAGTTGGGTAATTTTATTGTTTAGTCTGCGAATATTTAGGTGGGCTATATGGAGAGAGCTGGGTGTGGTGGTAGGATTTACAGAATTAGCTTGATATAGTGGAGGGGATACTAGGGAGGTGGTAGTTTGGGCCTGGGTTAGGATGAATGTTGCCATGTAGGCAGGTGCTGTGTAAGTATTAGGAGAGTTTGGAAGAAATTGGGTAACGTTTTTTGTTTTGGAAATACCTGATATGTGTAGTTCTATGGAATTGAGGTATGAGGTAGGAAGATGTTATGCTGCTATACTCCTATACTCTGGAACAAGCTACCCATCTATGTCAAGCAAAGTTCTTCATTAGCACTCCAAGAACAATCTTGATGAGTGGATGGGAAATAGGAAATACACCCCAGGGATCACTTTTGTGTCTCTGCTGGATAGTGGCACAGGAAAATAACTTTCTTGGGTGGCGTAAGCTATGGTACCTTGCTGGCTAGGCTTAACTTGGGCCAATAGCCTAGTACCTACCTATGAACCTATGTGTTTGTGGGGCATATACAGAGTGAGTAGTAATTTGCTTTACTATTAGCTGAGATTCGGTTAAGATTCTGCTCTTATAGAGAGTGAGGGTGTATGAAACAAGAAGAATGTTTAGGATTATGAAAGAGGAAAGCAGGTGAAGATATTTAGGAATGCCTGGTTTATGCATAGCAAGGGGCAAGTATGGTCCTAGAAGCAAGGAGATAGTTGTGAGAGGAAATGGAGAGGCTAAATGAGTGGAGCAGTTATCAGAGAGGAAGGGATTATAGTAGTAAAGTGTGGGCAGAACTGTTAATTATGTAATAAGGTGGAGAGGGCTATTGGTGGATGTAAAAGGAGGTTGGGTTATTGTGCTATAAGGCTAGCAGTCCTGGGGTGAGTGGGATATGGGGGATGGGTAGGGGAGCGGAGTGAGCCTGTAGGGCGAACGGAGCGAGTAGAGCAAAGAAGGAAATCCAGAAAAAAAATAATCAGTCAGATCTTTTGAGACTAAGCCCCGGGTCTGGTAAGCTGGCCCAGAGAGGAGAGAAATTGTAGGTTATATTTAGAAATAGAACTTTGTAACCTCATGGGTATTTAAACAGTACAGTAAAGGACGTAACTTTGGGGAATCCTAAAAACTATCAGAAGTTGATGTGACAAGGTTTGCAGGGAGGTTGAAATTATATTTCTAGTTAAGCTATTTGTGGGATATGAAAACCAATTCAGATATTATGTTGGGCATAAAGGTTTGTTTTCAGTAGGTGTGTGATGCAGACATAAGCTGAAATCCACTGGGAAGCAGATCTAACACTGCGTGGTCGTACTTAACAGAAAGGGAATTAGAACTGTTTCAGTGTGCTAAGAATTTCCAGTAAGGGAAAAATTAGTAAGGATAGTACTGCCACCTAGTGGCCGTAGTTAGAAATTACTTCAAATTCTTTCTCCAGGTAAAAGAGAATCTGGCAAGGGAGTGAAGGCAAGCGGGGGGAAATATGGATTTTAGACTGTGGCAGGCTGCTGGCAGACATGAGGCAGAGCCCTATCCTGGGACAGTATGTCACCAAAGATGGTTTTACAAAGAGAGAAATAGCAGCAAGAGAACTACATACATGCTGCAATCCTTAGGGGAGGTTCTGTAAAGTGTTAACGAGATGGTACCGCGCTCCAAAAATACGGTTGTATCTTTAATGGTAGGGTTGTCCGCAGGCAGGTAGCAGCAACAGGAGATGAATAGTACACACACAAAAACAGAGTGCGAGATGCAGCAATCCTTAGGGGGGGAGGTGCTGTAAAGTGTTACGAGATGGTACTGTCCTCCAAAAATACTGTTGTAGCTTTAATGGTAGGGTGGTCCTCAGGCAGGTAGTAGCAACAGGAGAGGAATAGTACACACACAAAAACAGAGGGCGAGATGCAGCAATCCTTAGGGGAGGTGTGTTGTAAAGTGTTACGAGATGGTACTGTGCTCCAATAATACTGTTGTAGCTTTCTCTCTAATATATCTTTATCTAGTTCTGTTTCTAAGGTTTTTCAGTCAGACTTCATTTACTGTGAGGGAATACCTCAGGATTTGGGCTCTCACAGTGTCTGTGATTGTTATGATACCCCTGGCAATCCATGTGAGAAAGATTCAGTGGTATCTGAAGTCTCTGTGGTCCTAGCACCAACATCCTTTTTCTTTTCAAATCCTAGTGCTGGGATTTGTCAGAAGAGAAATCACTTGGTGAAGAGCAAATATTCTTAAATCTGTCTCTCCCTTTCTCCCTCCCTATTCCAAAGCAGTCAGTCACTGTAGACACCTTTGACTGTGCTTGGGGAGCACTTTCAGGAAGGATACAAGTACAATGTGTGGGACACCAAGGACCGACACAAGAAATGCATTTCCTGATCTAAGCACTCAAAACTCTGAATCATTGTTGATCCATGAGACCTCTTCTAGTTGTTTCAGACAATACCACAGCCATATACATTAACAAGTAAGGGGGAACCAGGTCATACCCCCTTTGCAGACTAGCCCTGTTAGCTTGGGATATAGCTTCACAGCACTACCTTCCCAATACAGGGATCCTACATTCCGTCAAAGCAAAACTGTGTGGCAGACAGACTAAGCAGGAACAGGGCAGACCCTCATGAATACTAACTAGATCAGAGAGTCTTCCAAGGTTTGATCCATCTGTTGGGAGTTCCTCAAGTTAGACCTCTTTGTGTTCTCTCTGAGAAATCCGCTGACAAGATTCTACTCCAGGCCTCCATGCAAGAAGGCCTGGAAAATTGATGACTTTTCTTTTCTTTGTACAGAAATGTTCCTGTATGCTTTTCCAAACTTTCCACCGATATCCAGCGTACATTTGAAGTTTCAGAAGGATCCACCAGGATTGTTGCATTGACTTCCTTCTGGCCTAGGCAGCCTTTGTTCTTTCCTTTTGGAAATGGCCAGGGGCATTTATCACAGACTTCCTCATAATCTGGATCTACTCACAACATCCTGAGCCCAAGCAACTTCGCTTTTTACTGCCTGAATGATAGGGTCTTAATTCCCTGTAGATACCTGTTTACTTAGGATCTGCAGCCAGGTACTAATGTATGCAAGAAAGCCTACTACTAGAAAATCATATGTTGTCAAGTGGAAAAGGTTTTCTAGTGTGTACCAACAATATAACCAACACATAATCAGGGCGAGTTGTTCTCTAGTTGTATAGTATTTGTGAGAGTTACTGTCCTGTGGCCTTTCTTACTTCTCCATCAAGGTTCATTTATTGGTCATTTCAGCATGTCTGCCCATGGATCCTCCTCCTTCAGTGCATTCTAATGTTAAAATATTTTGCACAAGATGCCTCCAAGAAAATCTGTATCCCCTCCTTTGGATCTTATTTTTGTTTTAGAGACGCTAACACTTCCTCCAGTTGAACCAGCTAACGTGGATAACATAAGGTTCTTAACATGGGAAGCAGTTTTTCTGATTGCTCTGACCTATGCAAGAAGGGTATCTGAGTTGCAAGCTGTTATGGTGAGTCAACCCTATCTCATTTTCCATGAGGACAGGGTGTTTTGAGAACTAGTTCTCCTTTTATGCCTAAGTGGTATCCATGTTTACTTTATGCCAAACTGTCCATCTCTGTCTTCTTTCCTGAACCAAACAATGAGGGGAAAAGGATACTATATATAATACCTTGGATGTCCACAGACAAATTTGGTAATATCTTGACAGAACTAAATCTTTTAGATCTTCATATCAATTGTTCATTTCTTATGAAGGTGAGAAGGAACAACTTGCATCAAAACAGACCATGTCCAAATGATTAGCATCCATGCTAATGCCTTGCTTCCCAAAGCAGGTTTAATTCCTTTTTGACCTTCCATTTGGTTACCTGCCTCTATCTCTAACTTTGTCCCAACACACAGACGCACGTACACACAAATATCTTTCCTCTCACTCTCTCTGATATTGAGATGCAAAAGGTCCATTCAGCAGTTTCAAGTTGTTTTTATCACCTTCATATTTTCACATTGATGTTCTTCATTCCACATTGCTGCAGTCCTAACCATTGGGTAGTCCGCTGTCCAGTCGGCCCGAATACCAGAGTATATGGCTGACGTCGGTCAGGGCGCATTAGACTGACGTCAGTACGTCAGGGTACTAATGCGCATGACCGACGTCATATCCTCAGTCTTTTTTGCCGCATGGTCCGATGCAGAAGCAGTTTTGCGAGTGCAGGTTGGCGTTCTGAAATTTTCTGAAGTCGGAGTTTCAGACCGAATCAGAGTTGGCTAAGTACCCGCTAGGGAACATTTTGGTTTTTCTTGCCTCAGTATTTAACCGGATGTCAGAAAAGTGAATAACTGTATTTCTTGTGGGAAACAGATACCTCATAGGGATTACCATACCTTGTGTATACCTTGTTTAGGGCCTGAGCACGACGTTGTTGGATGCCGCTCTTGTGCTAGGTTTAACAAACGCACTATTAAGAGACGGTTAGACTGTGCCAGGTTAGTGTTTGGGAAGCGTTGTAATTATACAATGCCGCCGGATGCTCCGACGCCCGCTTCCCCAAAAGCGCAAGGACAAACGGCGGCCTAGGGTTGATGAACCGCAGTCCCAGACGTCGGTTCTTTAGAAGGCTCAGTGGAGCCGGAGGTTTTGCCAGGAGTTTCTTTGGAGTCTCAGGCAGAGACTTTACTGTTACAGGATGTGCCTTCTCAGGAAGTAGGCCAGGCTGAGGGGGCTTCTCAGGTAACTGTTCTTCCCTCTCTTCCCAAGGTAGTTAGAGCCTCTCCTTCTGTTTCCAAAGCTTCTTTGAGAGGTAGGCCAAGTTTAGCTTCAGTGGGGCTTCTCCTAGCACTTCAGGTTCTGTGCCTAAGAAACATATGCTTAAAATGGCAGAAGATTTGATTACTATGATTAGAGGTTCTATGCCCCCTCCTGATAAGAGGCCTAGAGTGGAACCTGAGTTTGATAGTTTTGAACAGTGTTCAGAGGCTTCTGAGTCTTCTGGAAGATTTGCAGGAGTATCCTCCTTATTCTGATTCTGATGTGGATGATTCCACTCCTACAGCTTCTCCTCCTGAGGATTTCTCTTTTTCAGAGACTCTGCATTCCATGAGGGAGCACTTTAAATGGGAAGGCCAGGATTACTCTGATTCCAGGAAAAGGCTTAGGAATTCTTGTTTTACCCCAGCATAGGCCTTTAGCTATACCTCCTGTGTTGAATGTGGTGGAAGATGTTTTGCAGAGGCTACCCTGAACCCTGATTCTTTGCCTCCTGCTCCTGTTAAACCTCATAGGTACTATAGGGTGTCTGAAGCTCATAAGTATCTTTTAAGAGTCCTCGGGCAGACCCGAAACTGTTTCTCAGGGACCTAAAGGTGTTAAGGCCTCTGTGGTTAAAAACCCTGTTCCCACTGATAAAGAGGCAAGGGCTTTGGATAGATGGGGAAAGAAAGTGTATACTACTTCCACTTTAGCCATGAGGGCGTTGAATTGTCAGTTTCACATGCTAAAATATCAAAATTATCTCCTTTCACAACTGAAATCTAAGGTGGATGCTTTGGCGGAAGGTATTGAGTGTAATGAGTTGCTGGATTTAGTTCATGTGTCTGAACAAGTGGGTAAGCATTCTTTGCAATGTGGTTTTGATGCTGTACAGGCCTCCTCGAGGGTGGCTGCCACTAGTTCTGTTCTTCGCAGGCATGCCTGGTTGAGGGATCAGAATTTAGCTGAGCATGTTAAGACAAGGATTTTGGATGCTCCTTTACAGTCTGATGTGTTGTTTGGTTCGCCTGTGGAAGCAGTTCTGAAGAAAATGGAGGACAAAGCTAAGTCTATGCAAACTGTTAAAGATTTTTGCAGGTGCAGCCACGAAGTTTAGTAGAAATCGGCCTACTAAGGGATGGACATATCCTGCTTATGATTCCCAGTCTAGGGTAGGTCTAGACGTGGTAGGGGCAGAGCTCAAGGTTCTTTTAGGCCTAGAACAGGGAGTTCACCTGCTCAGACTTCTGGTGAGGGCAGGGGTCAGTCCTTTCGTAAACAGACCCAATGACCTGCCTTTTCAGCTGCCAGTAGATTCTCGTCTGGCAGCTCCTTTGGGAGGAAGACTGTCTCTTTTCAAAGAAAATTGGAATTTAATTACTCAAGACAGATGGGTGTTGGATATCATTCACCACGGTTACAGGTTTTATTTCCATACATTGCCCCCTTTCAAAGGCATGCCAGACGTTCCTCCTCCACAAAGGAAAGAGGCTCACAAGCAAATTTCTCTGTTACTCCAAATAGGGGCCATTCAGCCAGTCCCTGTATCAGAAAGGGGCCTAGGATTTTATTCTCGCCTGTTCCTAGTACCAAAGAAGGGGAACACATGGAGACCAATTTTGGATTTATCTATCCTCAACACTTATCTGGACATTCCCAAGTTCAAGATGTTGACGTTACAACAGCTTTTACCTCTGCTGGGCAAAGATCACTGGATGGTAACTTTAGATCTCAAGGAAGCTTACCTTCATGTGCCTATAAGACTAAGTTGCAGGAAGTATCTGCTTTCGAGCTGGAAATTCTCATTATCAGTTCTCTGCATTGCCCTTTGGCTTATCTACTGCCCAGAGTATTCACAAAGGTTCTGGCTCCAGTGATAGCTTACTTCAGGCTAAAAGGAATTCAGATCTATCCTTACTTGGACGACTGCCTGATTCTGGCTCAAGAAAAGGAAGACCTTCTACAACATCTGGAATATGTTATAGCAGTGCTAAGATGCCTAGGGTATTCTGTGAACGAAATAAAGTCCAGTCTAGTACCCTCTCAAGACATGTGCTTTCTGGGTGTGAGACTGAATACAGCAGCCCAGATGGCCTTTTTAACCCCGGACAAACAACAGAGTCTATCCCTTTACTTTCATCAACTATCTCATCAGTCCGTGCTGACTGCAAGGACTCCTTCAAGCATTAGGGTTCATGGCATCTTGTATTCTGGTGCTTCCCAATGCCAAACTGCATATGAGGAAGCTGCAATGGTATCTCAAAAATGTATGGACACAGCACTGCCAGGATTTGGACACTGTCATTCAAATAATACCTTGCCTTCAAAAGGAATTTTTGTGGTGGGCTCAGGAATGTCACCTAAACATGGGACTCTCTGTGACCCGGCCAGAGGCGAGTCAAATTCTAACGACAGATGCCTCAGACATTGCTTGGGGAGCTCATCTAAATGGAAAGTGGATACAAGACAAGTGGCCTGCCAGACTACAGCATCTACATATCAACATGAAGGAGATGTTAGCAGTCCAGTTTGCATTAATGGCTTTCAAGGAGTTACTTCTTCCAGGGCAGGTGTTGATTCTAACAGACAACACAACTGTCATGTGGTACATCAACAAACAAGGGGAACACATTCTTACCCATTGTGCAGGCAAGCAATGATTTTATGGGAGACTGCGCTCAGCTTGCAACTAACTCTTCAGGCAAGGTTTCTGCCGGAGCACAGAACTCCTTAGCAGATGTGTTAAGCAGACAAATCATGGATCCCCACGAGTGGAAACTGGATCTTCATGTATTTCAAAGGTTGACAGTGTCCTGGGGAACTCCAGACATAGATCTGTTCGCTTCTCCACTAAACCACCAGCTGCCAAAGTTTTGCACAAAGAGGTTACATCACACAGCTTGGAAAGTGGATGCTCTTTCTTTCAGTTGGAAAAATCTTCATGTGTATGCGTTTCCACCTCTGCCTCTTCTTCCAAAGGTGCTTCTAAAGGTCAGACAAGACAAGCCAAGGATGATTCTAATAGCTCCAGATTGGCCTCGGCAGCACTGGTACCCATTACTGAGGAGTCTAGTAAAGAAGCCTCCATGGCCTTTACCCTTGATTCCGCACCTGTTGTCTCAGAGGGAAGGCCACCTGCTCAATGTCAAGCTTCGCTCTCTTCATCTAACAGCATGGCATATTCTGTTTTGAGGGACAGCCGGTCTCAACTTCCTCAACAAGTTTTGAATGTGATTATGGAAGCTAGAAGACCTAGTACAAGGAAAGTGTATGCAGAAAAATGGAAGAGATTTTTATTTTGGAGTGCAGCAAGGAATTTGGAGATTTCTGAGCCTAATTTGAGTGTGGCTCTTCAATATCTTACTGAGTTATTGGACAAAGGTTTGTCCTTCTCTTCCATTAAGATTCATGCTGCAGCAATTTCAGCTCACTATGATTGTGACCCACCATTGTTTTCGCATCCTTTGTTCAAGCAGTTTCTCAGAGGGGCAAAGAATATAAGACCCCACGTAGAGCTCCTACTCCTGCTTGGGATCTCAATTTTGTGTTGGAAAAACTTACTCTACAACCTTTTGAGCCTGCGGGTACTGCTGATTTGAAATATTTGTCATGGAAGACTGCTTTTTGTTGGCTATTACTTCTGCAAGAAGGGTTTCTGAGTTGCAGGCCCTTATGGCAGTAGAGCCCTTTCTGATTTTCCATAAGGATAGGGTATCATTACGTACTAATCCTTCCTTTATGCCTAAGGTGGTTTCTAGTGTGGCTTTAAACCAAACTATTCATTTGCCTACTTTCTATGCAGATCCCCAAAATAAAGGGGAAAAGATTTTGCACACTTTAGATGTACATAGGCAGTTGCGTTATTATTTAAGCAGGACTAAGGATTTCAGGCAGTCTCAGCAGTTGTTTGTTTCTTTTGCTTTGAGTTCTCCGGGCAAGCCTGTGTCTAAGCAAACTATTTCTAAGTGGATTGGGTTTTGCATTTCATTTTGTTATTCCCATCATGGCAAGGAGATTCCAGCTGGGATTAGGCCTCATTCCACTAGGGCTACTGCCACTTCAACAGCATTTCTAAGGGGGGTGGCAACTAAGGATATTTTGGAGGCAGCTACTTGGAGTTCAGTGCATACTTTCTCTAAGCATTACCACCTTCCTCTTTACTCTAAATCTAGGGCTGGTTTTGCCACAGCTATTTTGCAAGGCATGTTGACAGCTCCTGCTTCCTTATGATTTGCCAGCCTCCCTTACCTCTGCTTTGGGATTCTACCCAATGGTTAGGACTGCAGCAATGTGGAATGAAGAACATAGTACAGTTTTGTACCTACCATAAATGTAGATGTTCGAGGATCCACATTGCTGCAGTCCAATTTACCCTCCCGCCTTCCCCTCTGTGTTTAGGGGTGGTGGTGTGAGTTGCTATATATTATTGTACATGTGTATATATATATATATATATTGTATATAAGTTTGGTGCAGGGCTTTTTGGTGTTTTGGTTTGGGCCTTGTCTTTTTAGGGTCTTCTGACATCTGGGGCAAGAAAAGACTGAGGATATGACGTCGGTCATGCGCATTAGTACCCTGACGTACTGACGTCAGTCTAATGCGCCCTGACCGACGTCAGCCATATACTCTGGTATTCGGGCCGACTGGACAGCGGACTACCCAATGGTTAGGACTGCAGCAATGTGGATCCTCCAACATCTACATTTATGGTAGGTACAAAACTGTACTTTTTAACATGCTGAACCAATTTATAACATTCACATTTCACTTTTGTAGCTGGGATTTTTCATGCCTGCCTTGTTTCTTTGTTTTGTATGTTTTTTTCTTGCAACCCTTGTCTGCCTTTTTTATTCTGATGTGTCTTTTAAAATTTCAATTGTGATCTGTGTGTTCTCTTTATTTCCTGCTGTTTTATTTTAGATAGACTTCTATTATCCATACCTCTGCTGTATCTTCTTCAGTGATCCCAAAACTGATATCCTTTTTATTGTGCTCCCAAGTTTGTTCTGGTTAACTTTCTAGTAGTTACTGGTTTCAGTTTTCTGCACTGTGTTGCGACCGGTTCAAGAATATAATTTTTAACTCTTACTAGATGTCCTTCAAGGATGCATCTGCAGTCATCACATATGGGTTGTCGTGCCTCAGGCAGCCCTTCGGTCGGCCGGATTCCAAAGTCTGGGTCCGGCGTCGGCTGATGTCGCACATTCCCCGACGTCAAAGCGCCTGGGGTATAAAAGCATCAGCCGACGCCATCTTCCTCAGTCTTTCTTGCCACGTGGTGCCCGAAGCAGAAGCAGTTCGCAAGTGCCGGTCGGCCAGCTCCTGTAATTCAGCTAACCGAAGACTTCAAAGCTGTACCCGTTGGGGACTCTTTCTTGCCTCAGCCGATGTCAGATAAAGTTAATAATTGTTTAACTTGTGGGAAACAAATACCTCATAAGGATTTCCACTCTTACTGCCTCCCCTGCTTAGGCCCAGACCACGACGTCTCGGCCTGTTCAGCCTGTGCTTCCTTCAACCGACGTACTCTTAGACGTCGGTTGGAATTCGCAGAGGAGTTTTTTGGGGCTAGTTTTTCATATAAAATGCCGTCGGAAACCCCGACTTCACATTTACTTAAGAAATGGAAAGACAAGGACCGACACACGCGGGCCGTGGTTTCATCTGAAACCACGGCTAGGCCTACCGCGAGTCTCTCGGTTTTGGCTGATACCGAGTCCTTGGTACTTCCGAACCCTGAAACCGTTCAACCGACAGCCTCGGCCCCGGAGGCCCTGGCCGAGTCGGTTATTGAATTCCCTTCAGAAACTGGTGTCTTGGAAGCTTCCGACACCATTCCACTAGACAAAACTACACCAGCACGTGGTGCAGCCAGGCCTCCTGCATCCATGTCCATAAAGGCTTTTACCAGGGCTAAAGCTGCTAAACACACAAAAGCTATGCCTCCCAGGGTTATTCCTCAGGGACCCACTTCTAGTTCTCAGATCCTAACTTTGGCAGAGGACCTTATCTCTTTAATCAGGGGCTCTCAGCCCCATCCGGACAGGGGCTCTCAACCACCTCTAGACAAAAGGCCCAGGATTGATCCCCCTGATCCCCACTCCTCAGAGGAGGTCTCTGATGGCTCTGATCACTCGGACTACCAGGAGGAGGCTTTTTCGGCCTACGAGGATTCGGATGCAGAGGAGTCTATCCCCTCAGCCTCCTCTCCTGAAGAGCTATCCTTCGGGGAGACCCTTCACTCTGAGAGAACATTTCAAATGGCAGGGCCAAGAATATTCTGATTCCAGGAAAAGATTAAGAACCTTTCTACATTTACCTCAGCATAGACCTTTGGCTATTCCTCCTGTTTTAAATGCCATTGATGATGTGTACTCTGAGTCCAGTATAACCCCTGACACTCTGCCTCCGGCTCCTGTTAAACCCGATAGGTATTACAGGGTCCCGGACTCGCATAATTTTCTTGACAAGGCCCACTCTGCTGATCCTGAAACTATTTCCCAGGGCCCTAAAGGGGTTGCAGCTGCTACTACTAAGAACCCACTCCCCTCTGCAAAGGAGTCCAGGGCTTTAGAGAGATGGGGTAAAAAAGTGTATACTTCTGCCACTCTTTCTATGAGGGCTTTAAATTGTCAGTTTCATATGATACAGTACCAAGAGTATTTGTTAGAAGAAATGCATAAGAAACTGTCTTCTTCTGAACCCCTTGATCGCAAATCCCTTCAGGATCTGGTACATAACTCCCAGCAGGTTAGCAACCATTTCTTGCAGTGTGGTTATGATGCATTGGAAGCTTCATGTAGGTCAGCAATGACAGGTGTAGTCATACGTAGGCATGCTTGGCTGAAGGAACAATTTCTGCCAGACCATGTTAAAGCTAAGCTTCTGGATGCTCCACTGGAAAAGCAAAAATTATTTGGTTCCACTGCTCAGGGGGTCCTAAAGAAATTTGAGGAAAAGGCAAAATCTGTACAAACAGTTAAGGATTTTCTTCAAGTCCAACCACCAAGATTCAGCAGAAATTGGCCTAGCAAGAATTGGTCCTTTCCGGACCCATAAAGATTTCAGAGAGGCCGGAACAGGCGTGCCAGAGGTAGAGGGCAAGCTAGGGGCTCCTACAGAGGCTGTCATTGGCAGCCACCAAACCAGACAGGTAGTGCAGGACCTACAACTGCTGCACAAGGACAGACTCAATGACTTTGCTTTGACTCCACCAACCAGGGCTCAATTAGAAGCACCTTTAGGCGGAAAGCTTTCTTTATTCTCAAAAAATTGGCACAGCATTACAAGAGACAAATGGACACTGCAAATAATAGACAACAGATACAGGTTCCATTTTCACACATTGCCAAAAAGAAAAGGCATGCCAGATCTGCCACCAAATCAAAGGGCAGAGGCTTTGAAACAAATCTCAAACTTAAAACAAATGAAAGCTATAGAAAAAGTTCCTTTTTCAGAACAAGGCCAAGGATTTTATTCCAGACTATTCCTTGTTCCAAGAAAAGAAAATCAATGGAGACCTATTCTCGACTTGTCCGCACTGAATACTTATCTCATTGTGCCAAAATTCAAAATGCTGACTCTACAGCAACTCCTTCCCATGCTGGGCAAGGGGTCTTGGCTGGTGACTCTAGACCTCAAGGAGGCATACCTGCATGTCCCTATCAGACAAAGTTGCAGAAGACACCTCAGATTTCTTGCAGGGTCAGAGCATTATCAATTCTCAGCATTGCCCTTTGGCTTATCTACTACGCCCAGAGTATTCACGAAATGCCTGGGATCAGTAATTGCACACTGCAGACTTCAGGGGATTCAAATATACCCATATCTGGACGACTGCCTTATACAAGCGGACAGCCAACAAACTTTGGTAAAGGACTTAAATTATGCCATCAATCTTCTGCAGGCCTTGGGATATACAGTCAACATGCACAAATCAAGACTTGTTCCATCCCAAAGAATAACCTTTCTGGGTGCGGATCTAGACACAACCACCCAAATGGCCTATCTCAAAGAAGAAAAACAAAGACAACTACCGGATTACTTCAAGAATCTGACGAGACAAACTCAGCTGACTGCAAGGAAAATCCTGCAGGACCTGGGTTACATGGCATCCTGCATTCTTTTGATCCCACAAGCAAGGCTGCATATGAGAAAACTACAGTGGTACCTAAGGAGTTTATGGACTCAGCACAGTCACAGCTTAGAAACTTTGATCCCACTCATTCCATGCCTTCAAAAGGAATTTCTGTGGTGGGCTCAGGCCAGTCAGTCCAACAGGGGGTTACCCTTCACAAAGCCAAAAGCCACCCAAACTATTACCACGGACGCTTCAGACCTAGGTTGGGGAGCACACATGGACGACCGAGGTATTCAAGGACAGTGGTCACAAAAGGAGCTACGCATGCACATAAATCAAAAAGAAATGCTAGCAGTGATACATGCAATCGAGGCCTTCAAACTCTTTCTGCATCAAGGCCACCTGCTAATAAGGACAGACAACACCACAGTTATGTGGTACATAAACAAGCAAGGAGGCACCCATTCCTACCCTCTTTGCAGACTGGCAATGAATATATGGGATCTTTCCTTGAAACTCAATATACAGCTGCAAGCCCAGTTTGTGCCAGGGAAAGACAATATAATGGCGGACAGCTTAAGCAGAAATATCATGGATGCGCACGAATGGATGCTGCACCCAGACATTTTTCTACAGATAACACAATCATGGAGGAGGCCGGACATAGATCTATTTGCCTCCCCTCACAATCATCAACTGAAGACATTCTGCTCAAGGACATACCACCCACAAGCGTGGAAAGTGGACGCTCTCTCTTTCAGTTGGAGAAATCTAACAGTGTATGCATTTCCACCTCTTCCATTAATGACCAAGGTGTTACTGAAGATCAGGACAGAGCAGCCAAAAGTGATTCTGATAGCTCCGGACTGGCCAAGACAGCACTGGTACCCACTGCTAAAGAGCATGTCACGCACTAAACCATGGCCTCTTCCTCTATGGCCACTATTACTGATACAGCACAATTACAAAACTCTGCATTCCAACCTGAAAACCTTGCAACTAACAGCCTGGAAAATACCTTAACTCCTCCTCAGGATAAGCTATCCCAGAGAGTGAAGGATATCATCATGGAAGCTCACCGCCCTTCCACAAGAAAGGCATATTCAGCAAAATGGAAAAGATTTCTCATTTGGAACACCACAAAGGGCCTAGATGCGACAGTAATGAGCATGGCGCATATCCTGGAATATTTGGCAGAAATGTTCCACAATGGTCTGTCTTATTCTTCCATAAAAATTCATGCTTCAGCAATTTCAGCAGAGTACAATACTGATCCACCTGTCTTCTCTCATCCTCTACTAAGACAGTTTCTAAGAGGAATCAAAAACATCAAACCTCCAAGGAAACCACCTCTACCTGCTTGGGACCTTAACTTCGTGTTGGAAAAACTAATGCTGCCTCCATTTGAACCAGCAGCATCTGCAGATCTACAGTACCTTTCATGGAAGACTACCTTCCTTCTGGCCATATCCTCAGCAAGAAGAGTATCGGAGTTACAGGCCCTGATGGCAATACAGCCATTCCTTATTTTTCATCAGGACAGAGTTTCATTGAGAACCAATCCTACATTTATGCCAAAGGTGGTCTCCAGGGTTTCATTAAACCAAGCTATTCACTTGCCTACCTTCTTTCGAAATCCACAAAACAAAGGGGAGAAACTTCTGCACACCCTGGACATACACAGGCAGTTGCGCTACTACCTGGACAGAACTAAAAGTTACAGAAAAACTGACCAGCTGTTGGTAGCATATCATGCTGGTACACAAGGTAAAGCAATTTCCAAACAGACAATTTCAAAATGGATAGGAAATTGCATTCGCTTTTGTTACTCCTTTCATGGGAAGACTGTACCAGCTAACATTAGACCTCATTCCACGAGAGCAACAGCCACCTCCACAGCCTTCTTAAGAGGGGTGGCTACCAAGGACATTTTAGAAGCTGCCACATGGAGCTCCGTGCATACATTTGCCAAGCATTACAATTTACCTTTATATTCCAGATCCAGAGCAGGCTTTGCTACGGCAGTCCTGCAGGGTATATTAACTACACCATCCTTTACTTAGTTCCTCCACCCCCAGATTGGCTATGGTACTCTACCCATATGTGATGACTGCAGATGCATCCTTGAAGGACATAGTACAGTTTTGTACCTACCATAAATGTAGATGTCCGATAGGTATGCATCTGCAGTCAGGTTTACCCTCCCTCCTTCCCCTCTGTGGTATTTCATGGGTACTTCCCCTCATATACCTAGCTGGGGGGATCTATTATGGTGTATTTGTTTTTATATTACTGTGCATGTTTGGATTTTTAAATGCATCTCTCCAAATTTAGCCTTCCTTAGAGGGCACCTGGCATCTGGGGCAAGAAAAACTGAGGAAGATGGCGTCGGCTGATGCTTTTATACCCCAGGCACTCTGACATCGGGGAATGTGCGACATCAGCCGACGCCGGACCCAGACTTTGGAATCCGGCCGACCGAAGGACTGCCTGAGGCAGGACAACCCATATGTGATGACTGCAGATGCATACCTATCGGACATCTACATTTATGGTAGGTACAAAACTGTACTTTCTGTTGGAGCCACCATCAACTGTGGCCTTCCATTTTGGTGGTTTACTATGCTGCCTTGATCCAGAACCTAATTTAACAGCCAAGTAGGAGAAACTGAGTGAAGACTGTTCAGTGAAACTGTCTGCAGTAGCACATGGTTAGTATACCACAGCTGTTGCATTTAGAGATAGTAGATATAAAAAAGTTTACACACTCCTGTTAAAATCCTAGGTTTTGTGATATAAAAAAGAGACCACAATAAATAATTTCAAAACTTTTCCCACCTTTAATGTGACCTATAACCTGAACAATTCAATTGAAAAACAAATCTGTTATGGGAAAAATATAAAAGTAAAAAACGTACAATACGCTGGTTGCGCAGGTGTGCACACCCTTAAACTAATACTTTGTTGAAGCACCTTTTGATTTAATTACAGCATTTAGTCTACTTGGGTACACACCTGCCATCAATTAAAGAGACTATGATTAACCCCAAATAAAGTTCAGCAGTCCTAGTAGGATTTTCCTGACATGTACTCATTTGCCTGCTACACCAAAAGCCATGGTTCGCAGAGAACTTACAAAGATCAAAGGGATCTCATTGTTGAAAAGTATCAGTCAGGAGAAGGGTACAAAAAAGTTTCCACAACATTGGATATACCATGGAACACAGTGAAGACAGTCATTAAAAGTGGAGAAAATATGGGACAATAGTGACGTTGCAAAGAACTGGACGTCCTTCCAAAATTGATGAAAAGACGAGATGAAAACTGGTCAGGGAGACTGTCAAGAGATCTACAGCAGCACTGAAGGAGCTGCAGGAATTTCTGGTAAGTAGTGGTTGTGTACTACATATGTCTGGGCTATGGAGTAGAGTTGCAAGATGGAAGCCTTTTCTTACACAAAAAAAATCCAGGCCCAGCTAAAATTTGCAAAACAATACATCAAGTCTTCCAAAAGCATGTCTGAAAATGTGTTATGGTCTGATGAGACCAAGGATGAAACATTTTGGCCACAATTCCAAAGGGTACGTTTGGTGCAGAAACAACACTTCACATCACCAAAAGAACACCATCCCCATAGTGAAGCATGGTGGTGGCAGTATCATGCTTAGGGGTTACTTTTCTTCAGCTGGAACTTGGGCTTTAGTCAAGGTGGAGGGAATTGTGAACAGTTACAGATACCAGTCACTTTTGGCCCCAAACTTTCAGACGTCTCCTAGAAAGCTGAAGATGAAGAGGAATTTCACCTTTCAACACGACAATGACCCCAAGCATACATCCAAATCAACAAAAGAATGGCTTCACCAGAAGAAATTTTGAGTTTTGGAATGGCCCAGCCAGAGCCCAGACCTAAGTCCATTAGAAAATTTGTGGGGTGATCAGAAGAGGGCTGTGCACAAGAGATGCCCTTGCAGTCTGACAGATTTGTAGCACTTTTGCAAGGAAGAGAGGGCAAATATAAGTCAAGATGTGCCATGCAGATAAATGCTAGCCCAAGAAGACTGAATGCTGTAATTAAATCAAATGGTGCTTCAACAAAGTATTAGTTTAAGGGTATGCACACGTACGCAACCAGCTTATTGTACATTTTTTATTTTTTATATTTTTCCCCTAACAGATTTGTTTGTTTTTCAGTTGAATTGTACAGGTTATAGGTCACATTAAGGTGGGGAGGGGTTGAAATGATTTATTGTGGTGTCATTTTTTTATATCACAAAAACCTGGCATTTTTAACAGGGGGTGTGTAAACGTTTTATATCCACTGTAATTGCAGTACATATGAAGTGTTTTCTGTCATTGCTTGCTTTTTGGCAGTGTTGCCTTTAGAGTGGAGTTAGCATGTTCTCCCCATGTTAATGACTCCATAGCATTGAGAGACCATGACCTCACTGTGAACTAAATGGTCTTGGCTTTCAGTCACAACCTAGAAGCTGTAAAGGGCCTGCAGAGGAGATGGAACATTAATAGTGTACCCTCCCCCCTGGAGGGGGGGGTCTTATTTTCCAGTGGAGAGTCACTTGTTTGTGCAAGTGACATCCATTTGTTGAGCCTATTGCATGCCACAATTTGGAGTAATTATCAGAATCCACAAGTGGGAAGTTGGGAGCATACACAATAAATGTGATCTGTTCTGGATGATGACCCATCACAGTTGTGTTCTCATGCCAATTAGTATGGTTATAACCAGCCAAAGCAGGGAACAGATGGGTTAGTGGGGTGGTCAAACAGGTTGAGTGGTCATGTCATGCAAGGATGATTTAAAAATGAATTTTGAAAAAAAAAATCTTAATTTGCTTATGGAGTTTTCTCCAGGGTCTTTGGTTTTATTTCATACTCCAAAGACATTTTGGCAGGGTGACTGGGGATAATGCATTGATCCTAGGTTTACATCACTCTCTGGGTGTCTGTGTCCCGCAGTGGACTGGTATCCTGTTCAGGACTATTTTCTGATTTCTGCCTTTGCTTGCCATAATAGGCTGCAGATCCTGAAACTGAATATGATGAAAATAGGTATACAGGATCAGTGGGTATTTTCCACTCAGGAAGTAGCCTGAGGATACACGCAACATTTTTCTCTTGGGGGGGGGGGAAGGTGAATGGTTCTTTGAAGAGATCTGTGGGAAGCTTTTTCACAAGTTTGTTGGTGATAATTTAGCCTTTCTGCAGTGATAACTATATTAATTGCAGCACATTTGACACAGGTTCATAGGTAGGTACTAGGCTATCGGCCCTGAGGCCTATATAAGTCTAGCCAAAAAAGGTTCCCTGGCTTTCGCCACCCAAGAAAATTATTTTCCTGTGCCCCTGTCAAGCAGTGCTGCAGAAGTGATCCCCGGGGTGAATTTTCTATTTCCCATTCAGTCGTCAAGATTTTTCTTAAAAGAGGGCCAATGAGGAGTTTTGCTTGACATGAATGGGTAGTTTGTTCCAGAGTATGGGAAGTCTCTGGGACAAGAATCTATCCCTCCAGCATGTTCTGTTTATTGTGGTGATAAGGTTTAGGTGCCTGGAGCGTGTGTGGTTCAGAGAGATTGTAATTTCTTTAAGTGTAGCGTGTCTAACAGCTCTGGGTTTGACATAGCTTTGTATGTTAGGCAGAGATTGCCTCTGAGTAGGCGATATGCAATGGAGTAGAGCTGGAGTTTTTTGAGACCGTCTGCATATGGCATCTGTTTGAGGCCGGTAATCCTCTTAATGAGGTATTTCTGTGGCCTTTCCAATTGTTGTAGGTGTCTTGAGATACATGCCAAATTGGGGCATTGTACTCTGTAATGGGTCTGATGAGGGATGAGTAGAGAGGAACAATGACCTTTGTTTTTCTAGAGGAGAACCCTTTTGTGATGAGATGTGCCATGTAGAAGGATTTTCTAACTGCTGTGGCGATGTGATTATCAAAGGAGAGACTACTGTCCACCTGTGTCCCGAGGTCTCATCACACTTTGTGTTTAGTGAGCTACCGCCTATGTGATAGTTCATGGGTACCAAGTTTTTCCCAAAGGGGATGACAGTGCACTTCTTGGTATTGAGCTTGAGGCCATGACTGTGACACCAAGCATCTGTCTCTGTGAGGCCTTTTTGTAGAATGTCTACATCATTAGGTGATTCTATTATGGCTCCCAGTTTACAGTCATCTGCGAACTTTGTTAGCCAAAGACCTTCTGTGTTGGCCTGCACTTCAGAGAAGTAGATGCTGAACAGGAGAGGACCCAGGACCGAACCCCGTGGTACTCCACTCGTCACTGGTCTGGAGTCGGCTACTTTTACTGTGTGGGTTCTGTCAGTGAGCCAGTTGGACACCCATCTTGTGACATAGGGATTTATGCTCAGTTTATTGAGTTTATCTAGAATTCCAGAGTGGGGGATGGTATTGAAAGCCTTGGTGAGGTCAAGATAGGCTGTGTGCACTACCTTGCCCTCGTCTACAGCTCTAGTGACTGCTTCAAAGTCGTCAATCAGGTTTAGTAGACATGATCTACCTTTTACAAACCCAAACTGAGTGAGGTCCAGGGTTTGGAGGTTTACCTATATCTTTGTTTATAAGCTCCAAGATGATGCATTCCATGGCCTTGCAGACCAGACTCATCAGGCTAATGGGGCTGTAGTTACCGGGGTCCATGGTGGCACCCCCTTTGTCAAGTGGGATAACCGTTGTATGCCATTCAGTAGGCACATAGCCTGAGGTGAGACTATGATTGAACATGGTACTTAGGTGGGATGCCAGTTTGTTCTGTAGTTTGTGCAGTACGCAGCCTGGAATGTTGTCTGGTCCCATGGATGCTGTGTTCTTAGCTTTGGAGAGTGCAGTCTTTACTTGTTCATCCTTGATTACAGGGGTCTTATGTTCTTCTGGTATTAAGATGGGACCTTTGAAGGGTGAGAGAGGGGTAAAGTTAGCACTGAAACTATCTGCCAGGATGTTGGCAATATTGATTGGTTCTGTATATTTAATGCCATCGTGCTGTAGCTCAGAGCAGATCTGAGTGTTGCCATTGAGATTCTTTACATAGCTGTAGAATGCTTTGTGGTTGTCTTTGGAATCCGTGGCAATTTTATTTTCATAATTGGCTTTGGAGGATTTTGAGGGATCTCAGCTTCTTGGTGAGGCCGACCAGGGAGTTCCTCCCATCTTGGGATTTTACTCTTTTTTTTGCAACAGCTTCTTCCTTCTGTTATAGAGTTTGTTTATGGCAGGGGACCATCAGATTGGCTTCCTTTTTTTGGAGGATAACGTTTTGGTTCTGTTGGGGATGGTACAGTTCATGCACTCGTGTATGTGCTTATACAGTGTATCTGTGTAAGATTCAGCAGTCGTACATCTATTTTCCTTCTGCATGGGTGTCGTGAAGTTTGCCACTTCTTTCTTAAGAAGCATGAAGTTGGCTTTGGAGTAGTTTTTGATGGTGGTTTCCTTAATGGGGGGTGGGGTGGGATATGGATGTTTAGGGTGATTAGCTTGTGGTTGGATCTGACCAGCAAGGAGTTGCCCTCTAGCGTGGAACACCGGTTACCCATATTGGTAATGACCAGGTCCAGGATATTGCTGCCCTTGGTGGGGGTTTGGACAAGCTGATCTAAGGTGCTGGAATTTATGAATTCCAGAAAACGTTGAGCGAATGAGTTGCTACATAAGTAGTTTTCCCAGTTGATGGTGGGGTAATTGAAATCACCCATAATTAAGGTATTGGGTTGTACCTAAATATTTTCCAGTATCTTAAGAAATGAAGAGGGGGAATTCTGGGGCATGGTGGAGGATCTGTAACAAGCTACAACCAGGATTGCAGTCTTGCCCAGTGTTAGTTGCACTTGGATAATTTCGGATGCATTATGTTGAGCAACTAGCCTGGAGGTGTGAATATCCTTAATGAATATAGACATGCCTCTGCCTTTAGTATTTCGGTTCAGGTTAGGTGGCTGAAAGGTGTGATATGAGTTATAGCCTGGTAATGCAGGGGTGCTCTCTGGAGCCTTGAACCAGGTCTCATGTCACTGCACAGATGTCAATGTTCTCCATTTTGAGGTTTAGACTTCTAGCATTGAGTCACATTACCTTCAGAGTTTATGCCTTATGGGCTGAGGTTGAGTGGCACACTGATTTTGTGGGCTGTGTCATTTGGGTAGTGTTGTGGGGTGGTTGTCTGTGTTTCAGCTTGGAAGGTCTCTGTTGCTTGGGCAGATTTTTATTGAGAGCCTTCTTGAATGTGAGTGTGTGCTTTTTGTTTCTATGTGTGGGTTTTGAAGGGACTATGTGTTGGGTGTGTTGTGGTGCAGATGTTAACCTTCTCCTCTTGACTGTCTAGTCCAGTCTTGGCTGGAGAAAGCCTGGCTTCCAGTTTGGCTATGTAAGTGCATCTTTCACAGGTTGTAGTGTTGGGTGGTAGGAGGAGAGGGTTGTCTGTGTACATGAGGCAATTGCTACATTGCCCCAAGATGCCCAGGTTCATCAGGTGGACAGGAGAAAACACCGGGAGCTTGACCCATGGACATGCTCGGATAGGTGCTTATTAATTTAAGTACTAAGAACTGTTTTCCATTTGACAAGTGTAGACACCAGTGTATTGGGGTATTCTGTTAACGCTGTAAGAAAAGTGGTTTCAATTGAATAGGATCTGTAGTGTTCTGTTTACAAGGGGAAATGGTGCAGACTGGGTTGACCCTAGACTGCAATTTTGAAAAAGCCTATTAAAAAAAAAAACAAAGCTACAAATCCATAACAAGGTAATGGTGTCAAAGAATGTATTTTTTTTATTGTCACCACCCTTGCTTCTATAACACACTAAGTATAAAGAGTGCTATAATTCTTCAATGCAACAAATGACTTATTGAGTGGTTGCAAAAATGTAGACACTTGTTGAAATTCTAGGTAGTGACCTTTTTAAATATAGTAAAGATGTACCTCTTATACAGAGCAGATTAGAGACTTGGAAATGGATGTAACTTGTAAGAAGTTAGAAAGTGTCTGTTTAAACAGTAGACAGTATTGGGTAGGGAGGTAGGCTTCAGTACTGGTTTCTTAGCCACCCTAGTGGTGTAGAGGGATGAAGTCCTAATTATGACACTGTTGAACCAAGCTTGAGTAATAGCTTGGGTGTCTGATAGACCTGGCAGGGGAAGATGAATGTTTCTATCCTAGTAAGAGGGATTATGTCAGAGTGGGCAGATCATCAAGCCCTATTGGAGACCAGAGCTCAGACGATTTACCTGGCTGGGCATGTGAGATGGCTGAGGAGGAGTGTCTACCCTTGGTCCGGAGGCAGGGTAGGTCCTCAAAGGCCAGTGCTGTGTAACCCACTGAACCTACAGATACAGTGTCAGCATTCTTGGGTTGGGGTGGGGGTGAGGCTATGGAAACCCTTCACTACATGTTGCAATATGACAGCTCCTTGCTTACTCTCTCCCAATTGGAGGAGTATGGTGGAGAGAACCTACATGTAGGAATTAGAGCCCTCTCTATGTGCATGGCTTTCTTGGAAGGGAGACACCTTCCCCATTGTGTGTCACACTGGGGTGCTGCTGTAGCATGGAAACTTCTAAGGATGGGACTGGCAGGGAACTGACTTGGAGGAACTTGAAGTCGAAGCATTGGAGCAACTCATGTTTGCATATCCTTCTGACTTCCTGTACTAATTGTACTGGATTATGTCTTCCATGTAACAGAAGTGGTCTCCCTAATAATAAAAATTAGGGACTTTTACATACACCTTTTGGGTGCCTGGAGAAAGCCTTTGCCAAGTGGGAAAAGGAGACTGTAGGAACACAATGTAGTTGATCAGCAGAGTACGTTACCGAGGTGGGTGGATTATACCTCATCACCTGTAGGATTGACACTTCCAAGTCACATTAGATCTTAGGACTTGGTTCTTAACTATGGCCATAACATAATTTCTGGGCATTTGTTTAAGTGGAGGCCTTGTTGCGGTTAACATAAGGGATAGGAAATGGTGAACCAGAAAACATTTTGATTGGTTTGTATGCTGTTTTAATTTCTTTATTTTATCTTGTGGTCTGTTAAGTATGAGATGAGAGATTTTTTAAATTTTTCTTTGTGAAGCTCTACTGTTTGAATAAAAGACAGCCTACTCTTTGTTCTTATAATGTCTACATAACATTTTTGTCATCAGGATGCTGTAGTACTTAACTAATAATTTGTGGACCAGAGTAGAGTATTAATTGTATGTCATTTACATGCGTCTACCTGTTATTTTCTGTGTGTTTGGAATATTTTAGCTTTGTTATAATGTTTTCAAAATGAAAACGTGTATTAATAATAGATTACTTTAAACTTCTATCAATGTTTATGTTGGCAGGCAAATGGACAGCTAGTTCGTGAAGTGGATGTAGAGAAGGTCTCAACTTTTGAAAATCATTACGTAGATGCAATAAAGAGTTTATGGAATGACCCTGGTATCCAAGAATGCTATGACAGGAGAAGAGAGTACCAGTTGTCTGACTCTGCAAAATAGTAAGTAGACAGAAAAAAACCTGCATTTATTTAGTACTGCCTATCCAGTGAGCTGCAGTCTTGATTTTGTTAATATTCATGGGTGTTTACAGAATTTGAAGTATAATATGAAATCAGTTCTTGGTAGCAGCATTTTTTATGTATTTTGTGTTACTGTGTTTGGGGGGCAAACTCTGCAGGAAAACTGCCCACTTATCAGAACTGCAAAACCTGCTCACCACATTCTCATCAGTAGCTCACTGTTTTTCATTGAACCAGCCCATTGTTTTGTACTGTTTTACTACACAGTTTTGTACAGTGTTAAACATTATGAGACCTCACTCACAAACCATTCAGTAGCAGGAGTGTCATTAAAGCCCTCTTGTTTTGGGAGATGAACACTAGATGGGCACAAACATTTGAGTATGTACATAAATGTGTACATGGATTGGCATTTTATTTGTCCTCTTGATTGCTTGCCTCGTATTGTTTCTGTGTTGCAGTTTTTTGAAGCCATGTTTTGCTGTCTTTAGATTGGGGAGGCTGTGGTGTAGTGCCGTGAAATGGAAGATTTTATTTTTTAGAATGTTTTTCTATACCTTCTGGGTTTACTGCTAATTCCAATTAATTGACATTGCACACTCCTAGCATACAACTTGCCTTACATCTTTACCAGGTGTTCTTGAATTCAATTACTTTAATTTTGCCACCTTTTTAAAAAAAGTGGTTAAATCACTGACCCTTTCTGGAGGAAAAAAAAAGTTCAGTCACTGTAATTTAACAGCAGTAGTGAATGAAGATTAGCACCTTCTTCACAAGGAATATGGTTAGTAGTTTTGGTGATCAGATTGTGTAAGTGCACAACCAAACCAAAGCGTCTGCAAAGACCAGTCCTCACCTCCTTGAAAAACTACTACCTAATCTCTTGAAAAGACTAAACGGGAAGCCCCCCACTCTAATCCTAACAACGGGTGGCTCCTAAGACCAAACGCTCCTACCTGGACAACAACCAAAGCGTCTGCAAAGACCAGTCCTCACCTCCTTGAAAAACTACTACCTAATCTCTTGAAAAGACTAAACGGGTAATACTCACAGCCTACTTATCTCTTCACTAAACTAAGGTTGTTGTAAACTGGAACCTGGCAGTACCTTTTTATTAACTAAAGTGCAAAATATATCTCTGCAAAGTGCTTCTTTCCTGTAAGCATTGGTAGTAACTTCACTACGCTGAATATTGCACTCACCTATTGCTGGCTCTAAGACCCTGAGAACTCCTGGTGGTGTATGCCCTGCTCCGCTTCGCCCTCGCTTCGCTCGGGCTCCGCTCCGCTCTCCTACCTGCCCCCATATCCCACCCGCCCCCAGTACCTCTACATTTATAGGAATAGATAACCCCTCCCACGTTCCCCTTTGCAAACCCAACGCCCCTTCAATTTCCTCACTACTCCTCCCACTTCTAGGCCCTCCCCCAATTCTAAAGGTAAAACTAAAGTCTCTCCCCTTCCAGTACACTTTCCCCTCTTACACCATGGCCAAATTCACTTATTCTATCACCCCCCTCTCAACAACACTACTACTCCTTATTGCCTATTTTTTAACAAAGTATGAAAACCAAACTCTCATAGGATTCTCCCTTCCTAAGTGCTACACCAACTGCCATACTAATCTTTCTGCCATATCTGTCCCACCAACGCCCAACACTGTTAAAACAAAATCCCCCAATATAGTCCAACTCACCCTTCATCACCCTAAAATTTCAAATAATAAAAATAACCTCAAATTACTATTTAAACTACAAAGACTATTAATTTACCTGAAAAATAGTATTACCATTTATGGCGATATTCATCCCAATCCAGGTCCCACTACTGTCCCAGACTCTAACCCCTCTAAATTAGCTCGTAATTCTACTGACTCCCTTCTAGTACTACATCTGAACCTAAGAAGCATTAACAACAAGGTGCACAACCTGCACGCTATTTTAGCTACTCATTCCCCTGACATCATGTGTCTAACTGAAACATGGCTAAAACCCACCACTAAGGACGAAGAGATTCTCCCACCCGGGTATAATATCTTCAGGGCCGACCGTGTAAAGAAACGGGGTGGAGGTATAGCTGTTATGTTCAGGAATACCCTGAATATCATTAGGAACCCAATACAACCTCCCATAATCTCCAATTTAGAACTTATTGCCCTAAAGTTATGCTTAAACACTCAAAAATGCATCAACCTCATTGTAATTTATATCCCACCAGGGAGTAACACAGAAAATCTGGAGCAAACCCTGTCCTGGCTAGCCACTAGGTACCCACAAGAAACCATAGTACTTGGGGATGTCAATATAGACTGGTCCCTTTGTTCTACCCATACAACCCCACAACCTATTAACCTACATGGCTTTTCCCAAAATATACTATCCCCAACCAGACTTGGCAATACTCACCAAAAAGAAACCACCATCGACTGGATCCTTACCAATAAAGATTCAATCAACTATACCACTGGGACCCTTCCCAGCGACCTCAGTGACCACCTAATTACCTATATTATTAAACATAAATGCCCAACTACTAACCCCCCCTTATATAGACTAATTAGAAACAAAAAGAACTTTGTCCCACAACTATTCCTTGCAGACCTAAAATCCTGCAACTGGTCCATTTTAAAAGCTCTACCCCTATAAGAGAGTGTTTCCCACTTCAACGATACATTCCTTAGGATACTTGACTCACATGCCCAAACAGACTAATCAGATCCAAAATACGTATAGCACCTTGGCTAACTAGAGAAACCAAAACCAAAATGAAACTCCGAGACCAGGCCTGGGACAAATGGAGAGCCACTAAAACCCCCCAAGATCGCATTAAATTTCAACAGCTAAGAAACACTACCAAAACAGCCACTACCCAGGACAAAAAACAATACTTCTGCCACCTCCAGAATAAGCACCAGAACAATCCAAAGAAGTTCTGGGCAGGATTTAACAACCTCCTTCACCCAGGTATACCCCAACCCCTGAGAAGCACATCGGGAAAGATGCGGAGGAAATAGCCAACACCTTTAACTCCTTCTTCACCGATACTATCCAATCACTTGCCAGTCAACTAACCTCCACTGCCCCACCTACCTCTCAACCTCATGAAGCTGCCCACACCTCCTTTAACCTAAACCCTGTCTCTTCCTCCTATATTTGTGCCCTCTTAAAAAAACTTAAACCAACCACCCTGGCAGCTGATCACCTCCCAGCGGAATACTTACAAATAGCATCCGAAGCCATCGCCTACCCCATATCCATCCTGATCAATAGAACTATAACTGAAGCCAGCATCCCCTCTTCTTGGAAGATTTCTTATATCATCCCTCTTCATAAAGGAGGTACCTCCACTGAAACATCCAACTACAGGCCAATAGCAATCCTGTCCCCAATAGTGAAAATTATGGAAAGATGTGTTCACAAACAACTCCTTCACTACTTAACCCTTAATCGTCCCTTATCTAACTCCCAACATGGCTTTCGCCCACCACAGTACAACCACCGCCTCCTTTCCTTTGTAGACTCCATTAATAACAATCGTAATAACAAACTAATATCCTCCGCCCTCTTTCTTGACCTATCGAAGCTCGATATGGTCAATCACCAACTCCTACTTAATACCCTAGAAAGCCTACATCTTAGCACCCCAGCACTAAGCTGGTTTAAGGCGTACCTCACTGGTAGGCAACAAGCTGTCCTGTGGCAAAACAAACTATCAGACCTGCTCCCAAATACCATCAGTGTTCCTCAGGGCTCCATACTTGGTCCTCTTCTGTTTTCCATCTTCATAAACGACCTTCACTCAGTCATCCCCATATCCACCTGCATACAATATGCTGATGACTCCACCCTGATCTGCTCCGATGTCTCCCTCTCAAAACTCCAAACAACTACTCAACTCTGTTTTACTTCAGTTGAGAAATGGTTCACTGACTTGAAACTCCTACTCAATCCAACAAAAACTAAATTACTCCTATTTTTCCCCAACGCCAACACACCCCTTGGCAATGAACTCCCAAATACTAACATTACAACCTTCCGTGTTAAATCCATCAACGGAACCATCATAGACCTGTCACCAGTACCAAATTACTAGGTATTACCATTGACCATAAGCTTAAATTTGACATCCACATTACCCAAACCATTAAATCGGTTAACAAAAAACTTGGATCCATGTACAGAATAAAAAACTTCTTAACCCCCTCTACCAAACTAACTATTGCCCGAACGCATCTCCTCTCCACCCTACTATATGCCTCCCCAGTTCTTTCTTTCCTCAATAAACGTGAACTTAACATGCTCTCTCTTGCTTATAACCATATTGCTAGATTCATAACAGGTTCCCCATATCGCACTCACCACTGCCTTAACCTTAGGAAACTCGGTTGGTTGGAACTACCCAATCTTCTTAAACTTAACCAACTCACAGAAGCCTTTAAAATAATCCACCATCCAGACAGAACTCCCTCACTGTGTAGTATTTTGACCCCCTACTCCAACCTTAACTCCCTTCGATCAGCTAATAACGTCCAGATCTTAACGATTAAATCTAAGAACTCGGGTGGTGATGCCCTGTATGCCAACTCCATTGGAAAGCCTTGGAACTCCCTGCCAAACACCCTTAGACTCATGACCTCACATAAACAGTTCAAAAATAACCTCAAAAACCATCTTAAGCTACAATGGCTAGCCCATGCACAGAACCTGACTAACTTATCAAATCTCCTGTACTCATAATGTGCCCTGATAATTAGTTACCTAGACCATTATTTCCACTGTGTTTATCCTATACAACTAGTATGTTTAACCTGTTGCTTTGCTACTTGTGCTTATATAAAATCTATGTTATTCCTATTCTTATATTGTAAATGTAACATGTTCTCATCATGTATTGCCATTATGCTGGAGCTTTTCTCCCCGGGCCTCTACTGAAAAGGGATATGTATCCAGCTGGACTAGCCCGGTCAACAAATGTAAAATAAAATAAAATAAATAAATAAATAAGTGCCTGGAGATGACTTAGACTTGTGGTTAAAGCTTTGGCTTGGCAGTCAGAAATCTGCAAGTCCAAACTGTTTGAAAACTGATTGGAAAAACTTTTTAACTTCCCAGTAGCTTTATTATTTCTTAATGTCTTGTAACACAGGCTTGGGAGTAATGTTTATATGACCAACATTTTTAGAATTTGTTTTATAACTGATTTGTTAAAACAAGTCATTAAAAGCACCATCACATGTTTTTTTTCCATGTAAAACACATCCGTATAAATTTTCCAAACTGTAAGTTAAATAAACTTTACATTAAATAAAATGAAGATAAAGATATGTCTATGCAGTCTGCTGATTTGGATTCATGCAATATGTAGTTGCTGTTTCCCCCCACTCAGGGTTGCCCTGTACCAGCTTTCCCATATTGTTTTGAAAGGGTCTATACTATAGGTTCAAAGTTTGAAAACTTCTAATCTTATATAATAGACATCAAAATGTTTCAACAGAGATCGCCATAGGGAATATTGCCCTTCACTTCAATGTAGTGCAATCTCGAAGTTGGTGTATTTAAGTTGGAGGGGGTGTGGGGGGAGGCACAGGGGTGCTTGTCCCCATGCATAGCGTGTTCAGGTATTTTTTTTTTTTTTTTTTTTTTTTTTTTTTTTTTTTTATGTTTGATGTTGGTCATATGGAGTTTATCATATGAGATTCTAAGTTTTCAGACTTCGAACATGTAATATAGACCCATTTTGAAAACCTCTTCGGATTCAAAGTCCAGTACCCATGCAAGATGGCCTGTTTCTAGGATCTATACCTCTGTATTTGAAAGAAAAATACTTTAACATAGCCCACATTAAAGTGTTTTTTTTCAGCTGCATCATGTGGGACTTCATCCATCCACTTTTTCTTTAGATTCATAGGTGTATACTAGGCTAATGACCACTAGGGCCTTTATAAGCCTAGCCATGCAACCAAAATGTGTCCCACAAGTTACTTGTTTTACTTTTATGTAGGAGTGATTGCTGGTTATGATAAGATTTACTGAAGGCTCCATCAGACACATCGACACCAGACCTGGGTTAAATTTTAGATTTTTCCATCCAGTGATCCAAATTACGCTTAAGTAGGGTTATGGAGGGGCTTTGTTTCACATGGATGGATAGCCTATCCCAAAGAATGGAAATTTTCTGAGATACATATATAGATGTTCATTGTGTTACCCTGCTACAGTCATCACACTTGGGTTATCCTGCCGTCAGACGGTCCCGCAGTCGGCCCAAATTCCAAAGTCTTGGTCCGGCGTCGGTTGCTGTCGCTTCTTCCTTGACGTCCGTGCACCAGGGATATATAAGAGGCATCCGACGCCATTTCCTTCAGTCTTTCTTGCCGCATGGTGCCCGAAGCAGATCGCAAGTGCCAGTCGGCCGACACCTGAGATTTTCGAATCGAGTTTCAGTCCGAAGTCTTCAAAGCCAAGTACCCTGTTGGGGAACCTTTTCTTGCCTCAGTCCGATGTCAGGAAAAGTTAACAATTGCATTTCTTGTGGGAAGCAAATACCTCATAAGGATTTTCATTCTTATTGTATACCTTGCCTAGGCCCTGACCACGACGTCACTGGTTGTCGGTTTTGTGCTAGGTTCAATAAGCGAACTATAAAGCAACGCTTTGATTTCGCACAACACTACTTCGGTAGGAAATTTAATTACAATATGCCGTCGGAGCAACCAACTACCAGCATGCATAAAAAACGCAAAGATAAAGACAGACAGCCTAGATCCAAGCCAGACTCTGAGGCCTCGGCTGGCCCGGTCGCCGGTCCTCCGGTTTTCAGTGAGGCGCCTACGCAGCCCCTGGCTACCGCAGAATTGGAACCCCAGACCGCTTCAGATTCTCTAGCAGAGAGTTTTAGGCTGACGCAGCCATTTTCTTTAGGCCCTACTGACGACATTGCAGAAGGAGAAGCCGGTGCTGTAGAAACACCTTCAGTTTCACAAGGTGTCTTCAGACCGACTACTCTCACCATAAAATCTTATGCTAAGCTTAAGACTCTTCTAAAACCAAAAAAGACTGCACTTCAGTCTCCAATTCAAGGCCGCATGCCTAAGAAACAGATGCTTAAAATGGCTGAAGATTTGATTTCTTTAATCAGGGGTTCCCAGCCCCACCCCGACAAAAGGCCTAGACAAGAGGAGGATTATGCCTCCTCTGATCAAGTGTCTATTTCCTCAGGCTCCTCTGAGGACCAGGATTACTCCTTTCCCCCTTATGAAGATTCTGATGCTGAAGATTATTCCCTCAGCTTCTCCCTCTGAAGATTATTCCTTTGGGGAAACCTTACATACCATGAGGGAACATTTCCACTGGGAAGGTCAGGACTACTCTGAAAGAAAAGGCTCCGAGAGTTTCTTTTATTCCCCCAGCACAGACCACTTGCTATCCCCCAGTTTTAGACATTGTAGAAGATGTTTATTTAGAATCTAGTCTAAATCCAGATTCTCTGCCTCCTGTTCCAGCCAAACCAGATAGATACTATAGAGTGCCTGACTCACACAAATTCCTTTACAAAAGCCCTGTTGCTGATCCAGAGACAATCTCCCAGGGTCCCAAAGGGGCTAAGGCTTCTATGGCTAAAAATCCTGTACCCTCTGATAGGGACTCCAGAGCACTAGATAGGTGGGGGAAGAAGGTTTACACCTCAGCTACTCTAGCTATGAGAGCACTAAATTGTCAATTTCACATGCTTAAATACCAGCAATTCCTAATGTCTCTCAAATAAAACAAAAGATGGGCATGCACCCTCAACAGTCTGAATACAAGGAAATGCAGGAACTGTTGCATGCAGCTGAACAAGTGGGCAAACATACTTTACAATGTGGAATTGATTCCTTGGAAGCTTCCTGCAGAGCAGCTGTTACTGGGTCTGTTATACGTAGACATGCTTGGCTAAAGGAACAAACTCTGCCTGATCATGTTAAAGCAAAGTTGCTAGATGCACCCTTACAGCAGGATGTCTTATTTGGGGTTAAAGCAGAAGAGGTTTTAAAGAAAATGGAGGATAAGGCAAAATCTATGCAGATGGTCAAAGATTTCTTACAGGTACAGCCCCCACACTTCAGCAGAAATTGGCCAACAAAAAATTGGTCCTTTCCAGCTTCTGACAGACCACAGAGGGGTAAATACAGGCACTCAAGGGGCAGAGGACAAGCACAAATCCCTTACAAACCTCGACAATGGGGCACTGCAACACAGAAGGGAGGAGAAGACAGGTCCCAAACTACTAGAAGGCAAACACAGTGACTTAAACCTCAAACTGCCAAGCAAAACTCTCTTGGCAGCTCCCTTGGGTGGAAAATTAGCACTTTTTGCAGACAACTGGCGCATCGTCACAAAGGACAAATGGGTCCTAGACATTATCTCACAAGGATGCAGATTCCATTTCCACACCTTGCTAAGGATAAAAAGAATGCCAAACCTGCCACAAAATCAATGGGCAGAGGCACAAAAACAAATTACAGCTCTCATGGACATGAGAGCCATTCAACTGGTACCTACACAGGAGCAAGGCCAAGTATTTTACTCAAGGCTCTTTCTAGTCCCCAGAAAGGACAATGCTTGGAGACCCATTCTGGACCTTTCAATTCTAAACACCTTCTTGCAAGTACCCAAATTCAAGATGCTAACACTACAGCAGCTTCTTCCCATGTTGGGCAAGAAAGCTTGGCTAGTAACTTTGGACCTCAAGGAGGCATACCTGCATGTCCCTATCAGACAAAATTGCAGAAGATACCTCCGTTTCATTGCAGGTTCAACCCATTACCAATTCTCTGCACTGCCCTTTGGTTTATCTACTGCGCCCAGGGTCTACACAAAATGCCTGGCACCAGTAATCCCATACTGCAGACAAACAGGAATTCAAATATACCCATACCTGGACGACTGCCTCATCCAAGCAGAAAATAAGGACATTCTCTTACAACATCTGGCTTTTGTAAAACACTTTCTAAGTTGCCTAGGGTACACAGTAAATGAAAAGAAATCAAAACTAGTGCCCTCACAAAATATGACATTCCTGGGTGCCATCTTGAATACAACGGCCCAGATGGCTTATCTGACACCAGACAAACAACTACAACTAACTCCATACTTCAAAACAATGGCAACAAAGACCCAACTCCCAGCAAGAAAAATTCTGCAGGCCTTGGGCTTCATGGCATCTTGCATACTACTAATACCATTTGCAAAACTGCATATGAGGAAATTACAATGGTACCTAAAAAGCATATGGACTCAACACAGCCACAGCTTGGAAACAATGATACCCCTCATTCCCTGCCTTCAACAAGAGTTTCTATGGTGGTCACAGGCATGTCACCTCAACAAGGGTCAGCCTTTCACCTTACCCCCAGCCAGGCAAGCTATGACAACAGATGCATCGGACTACGCCTGGGGGTCACACATGGCAGGACGGTGCATTCAAGGCATATGGACTGCAGATCAAAGGAATCTGCATATCAATCAAAAAGAAATGCTAGCTGTACAGAATGCCCTGACAGCCTCAAGGACCTCTTACATCCAGGACAGCTTATAATAAGGACAGACAATACCACAGTAATGTGGTACATAAACAAACAAGGGGGTACACACTCCTACCCTCTATGCAGGCAAGCAGTGACCTTGTGGAACACAGCACTGGCTTACCAAGTACAATTACAAGCTCAATTCCTGCCAGGAAAAAAGAACACATGGCAGACGACCTAAGCAGAAACATCATGGATCCCCACGAGTGGAAACTGGATCCACAAGTATTTGCAATGATAACTCAAAAATGGGGACACCCAGACATAGACCTGTTTGCCAGCCCCCAAAACTATCAGCTAACAAAATTTTGCACAAGGACATTTCACCATCAAGCTTGGAAAGTGGACGCGCTCTCATTCAGTTGGAAAATGCTGTCAGTATATGCCTTCCCTCCATTGCCCCTTCTCACAAAGGTGCTGCTGAAAGTCAGGATGGAGAGACCCCGAATGATACTCATTGCCCCAGACTGGCCACGCCAGCACTGGTACCCACTATTAAGGAATATGGCCCAGGGCCCACTATGGATTTTACCACTAATTTCTCATCTGCTCACACAGCAAGACAGTCCGATTCTACACAGCCAGCTCAAAACCTTAAATTTGGCTGCATGGCAAATCTCCTCCTAAGCAACCAGCCAGCTCCTCTTTCACAAGCTGTTATGGATGTTATTCTGGATGCCAGGAGGCCCAGCACCAGGAAAGCCTACTCAGACAAATGGAAAAGGTTTTGTGCCTGGAACCAAGCTAAAGGCCAAAATACCCTTCTGACGGACATACCTCAGATCCTACAATATTTAAGTGAGATGTTACACAAAGGACTTTCTTTTTCATCTATTAAAATCCACGCCTCAGCTATTTCAGCTCACTACAGCACGGATCCTCCCTTATTTTCACATCCACTTCTAAGGCAGTTTCTCAGAGGGGCCAAAAACATCAGGCCTCCCAGGAGAGCACCAACACCAACTTGGGACCTCAATTTTGTTCTAGAAAAACGTACGCTACCTCCTTTTGAGCTAGCTTTCTCAGCTGACTTACAGTTTGTATCATGGAAGACTGCCCTGCTGCTAGCAATTACCTCAGCCAGAAGAGTCTCAGAGCTTCAGGCTGTTATGGCGGTAGAGCCTTTCCTCATTTTTCATCAAGACAAGAGTTTCTCTACGAACTAACCCCTCCTTTATGCCTAATGTGGTATCCAGTGTGGCTCTAAATCAAACCATCCATATACCCACCTTATTTCCAAATCCGCAGAACAAAGGAGAAAGACTCCTGCATTCCTTGGACATTCACAGGCAGCTACGTTACTACTTGGATAAAACTAAGGTTTTCAGAAAATCTGACCAGCTTTTTGTATCCTATGCTACAGCATCACAAGGAAAGGCCATCTCAAAACAGACCATTTCAAAATGGATAGGACATTGCATACGTTTTTGCTACACCCATCATGGAAACCAGTTCCTGTTGGCATTAGGCCCCACTCCACCAGGGCAGCAGCTACATCTACAGCCTTCCTCAGGGGGGTGCAACCAAGGATATTCTGGAAGCTGCAACTTGGAGTTCAGTACACACCTTCACCAAACACGATCACTTACCACTTTACTCTGACTAGAGCTGGCTTCGCCACTGCAGTTTTGCAGGGCTTTCTAGCCACCTCTAACCCTGTTTGACTCCACCTCCCATCCTTAGCTTTGGGATTCTACCCAAGTGTGATGACTGCAGCAGGGTAACACGATGAACATAGTACAGTTTTGTACCTACCATAAATGTAGATGTTCGAGTGTATATCCTGATGCAGTCCAGGTTACCCTCCCTCCATCCCCTCTGAACTAGCTGAACTTATCTCTACCACTCTATCCTATGCTACCTCTGTGGTGTATTTGCTTGTGCCTAAGGGTATTGTTTTATTTTTATACAGCTATATGTATTTATATATATATATATATATATATATATATATATATATATATATATATATATATATATATTGCCTACCTATTGGGGGCATCTGACATCTGGGGCAAGAAAAACTGAAGAAAATGGTGTCTGATGCCTCTTGTATACCCCTGGCGCACTGACGTCAGGGAAAAAGCGACAGCAACCAACGCCAGACCAAGACTTTGGAATTCGGGCCGACTGCGGGACCGCCTGACAGCAGGATAACCCAAGTGTGATGACTGCAGCAGGGTATACACTTGAACATCTACATTTATGGTAGGTACAAAACTGTACTTTCTTCAACATGTCTTATTTATATTGGAAAGAAATTTTAGGTATTTAGGTGTAGTAGTTCTGATGCTGTGTGTTTTGTCATTCAGTCAATTGCACCTTGTTTTTTTTACTCAGCAGCCCTGGTTAAAAACATAATTCCTGCTTCAAAACAAGTGCTGGTTCGGTTAAGTGTGAGTGACATCCCATGAAAATGTTAAACATAAGTACTGTTGTGGTGGTCAAATGCATCCAAAAAAAGTACATCTGTATTTGAGCTGCTGTGTAGTGCTTTTTATAAGGAGGCATGTTAAGAAGTCAGCATTATTCTAACAGAGTAAAATAAAAATTCGAAACATATCTTTTGATAAGGCTTTGCTTTTTTGAGAACTGTTTTGAAAGGTTTTGTAGCAGTTGGCAGAAAATGCTGCAAAATATTAATCTAATGTTTCACCTAGCAGTCACTAAATTTGGTAGAAAAACTGACCATTCTACAGAAAGCAAATTACACAGCAACAGGCTTATAGCAACAAGACAGTTTGAAAGGAATTAGCAGGAATGGAGGAAGAGAAGTTAACAGATTGAGTCACTGCCATCTCTCAATAGGATAGTTCCTTCCATGTACATTTATGGGATCAATTTACAGTATTTTTCTATCTATAATAAACGGTAAGGTGCTCAAACGAGACAAGGTTCAGTTAAATTGACTGTAACGTAATTTATTTGAACAAAAATAAAACAACGTTTTCGCTTCTGTTGCACAGAAGCTTCTTCAGCATGCCAAAAGCTAAAATCTCACATAATTTAAAACTCATTTCAAACATGTGACTAGTTCAACTCATTACAGGTTTAAAGACAAACCCCACAATTTTGAACTACCGGCTTCACATTAAAAGTGAGTACATATCCGAGTGCAAGCCAGTGGTTACACTTACAAGTGTGTCAAAAGTATCAGTTTAAAAAGCATAAATTCAATAAAAATGAATATATAAGATGTGTAATACTTCAAATCATGTTAAAGCAGCCTAACTGACTTAAAATCATGTAAATTCACCAATTTACCCTTTTATACTTGTAATAAAACATAAATTCTAATTTAATTACTAAAATTGTAAAGCACTTAAAAATAACAAGTAAAAAATAACAAGTAAAAATATTTATTAATTATTTATTAAGCCTAAGCGACTTAATAGAACCTTAAAGGGAAACCCTGACAGCAATCTATAAAAAAATTTTTTGTAGTGCAAAGTGGAGTATACTATCACATGCACAGTGACAATAGCAAAGGAGCTGGCAACCAGTCCCCTCACCTTAAATAGCTCTTATACTTTAAAATAGATGCTATATTACAATTGTCATTGAGACCCGGAAAAGAGAAAGCATCCAATTGTAATTGCCACTCTAATTCCCGGGTCTCTAATAGTAGTGACTGGGGGCCCCCTCTTTTATCACACAATACTTGGTCAATGCCCATAAATTTGAAGCTATGACCACAGTTGTTCAATATGTGTTTAGAGAGTGCATTGTCACTCCTCTGGTTCCTGATGGCATATAGGTGTTGGTAGATACGGTCCCTGAAACGACGGTCCGTCTTGCCAACATAGAACGCGTTACAGCATTCACAAAGGGCTACATACACAATGGATTTGGTGTTGCAGTTGATCTTATGGTTGATGGTGAACTTCCTTTTACCAATAATAAAGGAATTACCTACCCGCAGGTGTATGCACCATTTGCAACACCCACAGGGAGCAGTTCCCTTATGTTTGATCATAAGGTCTGTTGAACTGTTTCTCTGCAACAAATCCTTGAGATTAAAGCCTCTTTTAAAGATAAATGATGGGGTATTACCCAGCTTCTCATGTAGTCCGGTATTGATAATGAAATACCAATTCTTGCGTATGATAGAGCATAACAAACCTGAGTGTATGCTGAATGGGGAGGTAAAAGCTATAGAAAAATTAGGTCTACTACAAGACTCTAGGATCTCCAAGTTGTTGTCAGCAACTAAGGATGCATTCCCTGGTGACTGTAAAAGATTATCAACCAACCCTTCCTGTTCACTAGGTAACAGCAGTGGTGAGTAAAAACCACCCCTCCGTTTTGATGAAACTTCACCAATCAAATCAAAAATGAGCTCCTCAGGGTAACCCCGGCTACCAAACATGTCCGCAAGTAGTGAACATTCCTGTTCAAATGCATCAATGGTACTGCACATGCGGGCAGCCCTTACCAGTTGCCCTTTAACAATAGATCGCTTCTGCCTCCAAGGGTGGCAACTGGTGAAATGTAAAAAAGAATTACAGTAGGTTGCCTTCCTATGGATGGATGAGCAGAATCTATTGTTATTGTTGTCCTTAAGTAATTGAACATCCAAGTAATCGATGTTAGATGTTGAAAATTGATGGGTGAATTTCAAAAACTCTGTTGTAGAATTCATGTGTGTTAATAGGTTTGAGGCATCAACCTCACTGCCTTGAAATAACACAAACACATCATCAAGGAACCGAGTATAAATCCTAGATCTCTGAACAAATGGTAGGTAGTTAAACAAGAAGTGTTTCTCCCAATAGGCAACAAACATGTTGGCAACACTGCTGCCACATGGGGAACCCATTGCTATACCTTTCTTTTGCAAATAGTATTGCCCATCAAACATAAAGAAGTTTGAAGACAAAACAATGTCTAGCAGTACTGTGACCAAATAGGTGTCATTATTAGATGCTCCACAGTCCCGTAACATAAGTTCAATCCATTCGACAGCCACATCGTGTGGTATTGATGTGTACAAGTCAACCACATCGATGGTTAAAAAGTTGTAACTGCTGTCGAAGGTAATGTCATTGATTGACTTAAGGAAGGACCAGGAATCTTTACAGATTTGGGGAATGTTCTTTAAATATTTGCTGATGATGTTATCAATAAGGCGGGCACAGGGGTGGGTAATAGAACTTCTGCCATCTACTAAAGCTCTCATTGGAGGATCAGTAAGGCTTTTATGCATTTTAGGGATCCCAAACATGACAGGTACCCTCGGGTATGAGATGTCAATGAAGTTATACATATCTATGGTTATTCTTCCTTCAAGGTAGAGATCCCTAAAATATCCTTTGATCCTGTTGTAACAGCCATTCAATTCATTTAACGAAGAGCTAGCATAGGCAGGTGTGTCTAGTACTAATAACATGCGTCTAGTGTATTCAACATTATCAAAAACCACTAGACCCCCACCCTTGTCTGGCTTAATCACCCTCACTGCTGAGTTACAAATCTTATTCAATGCTAACAATTGGTCTGGAGAGATGTTCCTACAAGATCTATCAGCTCCCCCTAAAACATGTAATTGCCTGAAATCCAATTCACAAGCTTTTTCAAACGTGAATAGGCCAGCATGTAAGGGGGGGTTAAAAGTACTAGGTAACTTCAAAGCAGGCACTGTACCAGACAATTCATTGTTGAAAAAAATATTCAGATTGAGTTTACGCACGAAGAGCTTTAAGTCAATAAGTGTTTTTTGCAAGTCTGAAATGATGGTCAGGTACAAAATTCAGACCATTAGCCAATAATTCAATTAATTCTTCGTCAGTGATGACGTCTGAAAAATTGTAAATGAAAAAGTCGCCTTTTTTATTTGAGAGTACTATCGGACAACCCCCATCTGTAGTTGTTACAGTCTGTTGGAGAATAGCAACCTATTTTTCTATCTAGCTTGCTTCCTGCTTGAAGTGCCTTCAGTGTGGAATTCACATGTTCCCTTTTTACTTTGTGTTTCACCGGGTTTTTCAGACTCCTCCAACATTCTGAAGACATGCAGCAGGTGGATTTGCCAAGCTCTGAAATTGTCCTGGTTGTATGGACTAGTATTCCATCTTCTTATCCAGGACTGACTTCCTTTCTTGATTGCCAGAATAAGGTTCCAGCTGTCAGCGACTCTCTTAGATTATTTTGGCAGTGATTAAGAATGCATAAATAGTTGACTGTATTTAATGAAAGTAATTACTCTACCCAGTATTCTGGGAATAACTAGTGCAGAGTAAGCAAAATGCCTGGTTGTCATTGACACTTAGATTAAAAAAGTTGAATTTTATAAAGATGGAACTACTTTACTAAATTATGACTACACAAAAATAAGACACATTTAAAAAACTAAGTGTAATAAGGTTTTGGTTATTTCAGAAATGCATGTATTTCTTAAGTTCACTAAAACTTGCTGGAGTGTAACCACAACCAGACTTAGAGGGCCGTGTTTCTTTTGGTTTTTATGTCATAACTCCTTGTTTGTATATGTACTGCACACATGCACACCACTATTTTGTATTGCTTACTGTGTGCTCTTCATTTATGCATATATGTATGTTTAGTAAGAACAAAGTAAAATTAGTATAGGAAAGAGGAAGGGAAAACTTGGAGTGGCCAAGTACGAAGAAAATGATCAGAAAAAAAGAAGCCAGGAGAGAACAAGAAAAGTAGAAATAGAGTGAAGTGAAGAGTTGTGCAAATGATAAGATTATTAAGTATTCTATAGTTTGAAAAATTTCAAGAGATGAACATAAAGTAGCACTGATTACAAATGACCAATTTCGGTCTCCGTCCAGGAGAGGATATATAAATGTATTTACTTTTTATTTGACATTTGTTGATCGGGTTAGTCCGACTGGGAGGGAAGCCCTTTTTCAGCGGTGGCCCAGAGATATTAAAGCTCCACAAGTGATTACAAACAAGTAGTATAGTAAGTACAAAGATACAGAAAATCAGAAAAGTACAATGGTACAAAAAGAATAATTTAAAGGTCTACTCTAAGTTATGTTAGGGGCGGCACAGTGGTGCAGCGGTTAACGTTGTTGCCTCACAGCAAGAGGTTCTCCGGTTCGATTCTCGGCTGGGGTGCCTTCTGTGTGGAGTTTGCATGTTCTCCCTGTGTTCGCGTGGGTTTCCTCTGGGTACTCCGGTTTCCTCCCACATTCCAAAGACATGCATCTGGAGCGTTTCTCCCCGGGCCTCCGCTGAAAACAGGCTCTGTGGAACCTAGTTGGACATTCCCGGTAAACAAATGTAAAATAAATAAAAATAAATAAAAAATATGTAGTAAATTACAGAGGTACACTAAGAACACTGCAGTAGCTATACAGAATATTTACATGAGAAATTATGTACAGTCATGTACAACTGAAATCGAGCAGTACAACCCCTGTAAGTGTGGGATGGGGTAAGAGTGGAAGAGGAGCTGTAACAGAGACAAGGACTGGAGGAATAGGGGATTAGTTACATAGGAACTTAGTGAGGAGATAGTTGGTGATTAGTAGTTGGTTGTGAAATGGTGAGGAGATGAGATTTAGCTTGGGAGTAGACAAGAGAAAAAGAGGGTTTGGGTGTGAGGCAGTTATGAGTGGTAAGGAGCACACTAGGAGGGTGGTTACTGAGTTAGTTCCAAAAGAACGTATTGGACTAAGGAGGCAGTTTTAGAGGGTGGTTACAGTGACAGATCCAAGAACTGTTCAGATAGTTTTTGATGACCTTGAATTTTTGTGAGTAGATAATATTCCTGAGTTCTAAAGGAAGTTTGTTCCAAGATAGAGCAGGAAAAATAGCTGTACAGTTGTTGCCCCATTTTGCTTTTGGGTTTGTAGATTTGTAGGAGGCTCTGGTCAGAGCTACTGAGATACCTTGGGCGGGTATACAGGAAGATGAGAGAGAGGCAATATCTGGGCAGGAGGTGGGCTGGTGCAGTAAGGTATGTATGATCTGAAGTTGGGTTAGGCATAGTTGATGAGGGGAATTCTAGCTGGTTCGGTACCGTAACAGCAGGAGAGAATAGTTCAGTACAGTAACAGCAAAAAATGCAATAGAATCATGCAATTTGCCACAATACAGTGAGAGAGATGTGCCATTAAATGGCGCACATTTTGGAAAACAAAGTATATGCAGTTATTTGTAATATACAGTAAGATGCAGTATATGCAGTTATTTGTAATATATAGTAAGATGCAATACATATGTACATGTGTATACAAAAAAATTATGAGGGCACTAAGGTATCCGTGGAGTGGAAGGATTAAATATGTGAGGTGAGGCAGGCAAAGTGGATATTGGTGGGGTAGATAATGTGATTAGAGAGATTACACCAGAATCATAGTTCACTCATGTAGCGTCAGCCCCCACCCCCAGCTCTTCATATGAAGAGGGGAAAATAAATGGCTGCTCTTCTAATGTGAAGCTTCAAACCAGATCACCACTCCGTAAACTCTTCAATTAAAGAGCAAAATAAAAAAGGACTTCTGCTACTTTTAAACTGTAACAATACAAATTGATACATTTGTAACAGTCTGCTGACTGATAAACTTTACACACACAGTGCTGAACTGCATTTCTGTACTGCCTTTTATAAAAGCTGATATAGAAAAAAAGGAATGCATTTCCTGTTTGCATCCCCCAACACCTTGTGCCCAAGGCGGTTGCCTCCTCCTCCTCCCTATTCTTGCTATGGTACTGCATTGCACTGGTATTTAGCTAACCTCTACATCTGTTTTTTTTTTTTTAATTTTGACTGAATTTGTGGATAAGAGGTTATTTTCTTAAGTTGAAGTGGAATAGATGCCCAGTGTTTAAGGCCAAGTAGATAGAGCTACTGATTTGTGCTTTGGATTTGTTTGAGGTCAGTGGGGCCTGTATTATATATGCCAAATGCTTAAAGATTCAGAGGGTTGTAGGATGGGGCTTCTCTTACTAATGTTCCTGCTTATGGGGACAAAGTTGGGTTGCTTAGGAGTTTAAACAGGTCAGCCCAGTGGATTTGCTTTTTGTTGAGTTTTGCAGTAGTGCTTCTGTTTTAGAGAGAAATAAACCAGAAAAACAATTAACTTTTTTGAGGAGTATGTTACAAGAGGAAGGTCGTAATCTAGCTATGACAGGTTTCATTTTCTGTAGCCATTGCGGAACCCTTGAGAGGAAGGATGAGATTTTGTTGGCCTCAAATAGTAGAGGGTTGATTTTCTTTCTTGTGCTCTTCATGCTGAAGGAGAAGTTGAGCGATTGATCTAGCCAGGGTCATACGTATTTAGGTAATATAGTATTTTCAGTGACAGTGTTGTTGTGATCAGTGATTTGTAATGCAGTTGAGGTTTTGATCAGTTTTAGTTCCAAAGAACATAGCTTTTGTTATAGATTAATTTAGAATTATTTTGTTGTTGTTTTTGTTTTGTCCTGTTGATTAGAGAGAGAGAGGAAGTTGAAGAAGTGATGTGACTGAAATAGGGCTTGTGTCATCAATGTAGAGTTGGAGTAAAAGGTGAGGAAGATGTAAGAGGAGTTTGTTATTGTAGACAGAAAAGAGAAGAGGGGCAAGTATGGATCCTTGTGGAACACCTTGCATAAATTTGGCTGAGGGAGACGGTGAAGATAGGACATTCATCCAGGCAGTACCAATAAATAGTGAATTTGTGATTACTCTACTGTACTACTTAGGTAAGCAAATATAAAGTAAAAATAAAAAGTGACTGTTTCAAAGATAGCTTTGGAACCGTGGCAGTACATCAGAGCAGATGTCTATATCACGTAGGTGGTGTAATAGTATATTGTGATGTATCTACTAGATTGAATGCCTTAGTAAGGCCAGTGGAGATGCACCAGTAAGCTTTCTTTTATCTCTAGGTCTGTCAGAGTCCATAGTGCAGTCATTGTGCAGTCTACTACCCAAGTTTGCAAGTGGATATGTGCTCATTGATATGAGTGTGGATTATTTTTCCATGGAGATTGGCTGGTAATGAGTAAGTTTAGTGGCATTGGGTTGTTTGGGTAGGTGAGTTTACTATAGCCAATTTCCATATGCTTGGCACGTTTGTTTTATGTTACCGGTTTTATATGAGTTCAAGTGGAGTTGTGATGTAGTCCCTACAGTGGATACTGTCTGTACCAGGTGGGTTGTCAAATTACATTTGTTTCAGAGCTGACTGTATGACTTTTGTTTGTTTTGATTATTTTAAAGTAAAATTGCAGAATGCAGGGTTGGGAGGTAGGCAGGAGTGGAGTGGTTAATTGCATTGGTATGAACTGTAGGTAGGCTGCCAAATTGAGAGACAGTATAGGTAAGGTATTATGAGGGGGTTGTTAGGTTATTTCTTCCTGTTACAGTTAACCCTTTCTAGAAAAGTTTGGTAGGTTTATTTGGAAGTTCTGGACAATAGAGGAACTAAAATCATGTTTAAGATTTAGAAGTGAGGCCTTGAACACATACACAACTGTTATATAATGTAAAACAAATATGCTAATCATATGGAAATTGGCTATAATAAACCCACCCTCTAACAACCCAATCTCACTAAACTCGCTTATTACCGGTCAATTTCCATCCCCTCCTTGAAGATGTATTTTGTGTCACTTAATGACTTGCTTGGCAATGTTACTGAGTTGGGTAAAGTTTTTCCTTGTCAGCATTAGAGTTGGCTTTTTATGCATGCTAGGCTTCATTTCTGAGTTTTAAACATGATTTTAGTTCCTTTGTTGTCCAGTTATTCTTTTGGGGCTTGTACACTCTTGATATTAGTGGAAGATGTGTCTCGTATATGTTTGATGGTATTGGTAAAAGATTCAGCAGCAAGGTTGGCCTCTGATTTGCTGAATATTGGACCAATGTAGGGTATTCAGAATTAATTTGAGTTTTTTGATGTTGATGTCGGATTTGGCTGTAAAGGAAAAGTGCAGTTGTGGTGGAGTCTTTTGGTAGGAGTATGCAAGTAAAAGCTAATCGGGCATTGGTCACCAAGAGATGTAGGATGAATATTGGATATTAATGAGGGATTGTCAGTGACTGAAGTCTAATAAGGAGTTGTTGGTTTTGAGATTTGGGCAGGTGATGGTTGTACTAGTTGTTTTAAGGTGTTCTCTGAATATCTTTTGAATTGTTAAGTTAAATTTCAGCAAGTTGTACAAGTCCAGACTAACTTAGACTGAAGTAGTACTTTGAAGTTATGTCTGGCTGAGTAATGTTTCTCAGAATTATTTAATGAAAAGTTGTGCAAGCTAGGAAAATACAAATATGTTCTTTATATTGATCACTGATGCAGTAGTCTTAGCTCTGTGGGTTAAATCTTGCCAAGAGTATAACAGTTGTCCAGCTTCCAAAGTTCCAGAGCACTTTTCACATGCCCAAACTTTCAAGCAGCTCAAGCTGAGTTGACTAAAAGACAAGTTAGGTGCGAAGCCCTTCAGAGCTTTCTTGCCAGCAAACTAAATGAGGCTGAGCCCTGAAAGGATAATCCTAGGAACAACAAAAAATAAATTCTGACACAATGGCAAAAAAAAAAAAAAAAAAAACGCAAACCAGGAGGATGGTGGGATAGACTACTGCAGCAGTGATCATTTGAACATCAGCTGTTATGCGAAATTCAACTTGGACAACTGTACTATGTTCTTATTGATCACTGCTGCAGTGGCCTGAGTCATCTGGGTAGATTACCATAAATAACTATATTTGGAAGGAGAAGGGTCTAGGAGCTGCTTTGAGAATGGTCCTAGCAAAGCTTGATCTAGAGAAGGAATCAAGCTTATCGTGCTTTGTAAATGTATGTACAGAGGACCAAGTAGCAGCTTCTGAAGTATTTCTAGAATCCAGCCGTTTCGAAAAAGCCACAGATGAAGCCAAGACCTTGGTAGAGTGGGCTTTGAACCCTCCCTGGAATAGTTTTATTGTGGTGTGTGTATAACAAAAAGGTGTAGCCTTAGACAACCATTTGGAAATGGTTTGTTTTGTCACAGGTTGTCCTTTTCTTACCTTCACAAGAATTCAACAATTGATCTGAAGATATGAAAGATTTGGGTTAGAACCATCAGTAAAACTATTTTCCATGTTAAGAACCTCAGGTCAGCCAGATTAGTTTGTCAAAATTGAGCAAATGTCAGCTTCTCTAAAACAGAATTAATATTCCAAGGATGAGTCACCGGTTTTCAAGGAGGTCTCTTGCACAACCCCCCTTTCAAGAACATTTTGATATGAGACTGCATTGAAAGAGGAGGATCCATGGACAGACATGCTGAGATGACAGATTAATGAACCTTGACAGAGAAATAAAAAAGGCCAGAGGCTGGTAACTTGCACAAATATTGTACAATTTGAGAAGAACTAGCCCTGAATGGGTGCTGGTTATTTTGTTGGCACCAACTAGAAAACCTTTTCCATTCATTAATGTATGATTTTCTAGCAGCAGGCTTTCTTTCCTCCATTAGTATCTGCTGCACCTCCTCAGAAAACAGGTGCCTGAAAGGAATTAAGACCCTATTTTCCTGGCAGTTAATTGGAGATTGATGTTGGGGTTCTGTCAAACACCAGTGTTCTTGTGAGAGTAGATCTAGTATGTGAAGAAGCTTGTGGTAATTGTCCTGGTCATTTCCAAAAGAAAGGATAATGGCTGTCACCACACTGATGTTTAGGGATTCCATCTGCATCTTCAGAAGTACTGAAGGCTGTTAGTGGAAAGGGGAGGAAAGATATACAGGTACATTTCTGTCCAAAGAAAAGGCATCTATCTTCCAGCCCTTCTTGCATGGAGTCCTGGACCAGACTTTTGCCAGTTGATTGATCAGTGAGAAAGCAAAGAGGTCTACATGAGAAACTCTCCTCAGATGGATCCGATCTTGGAATACTTTCTTTCTGTGAGGGTATGCCCTGGTCCTGGTCAACTTTTCTGCCAGACATTTACTCTGATGGAATGTAGGATGCCTGTAGATGCCTTAAACCCACTGCTTGCCCAGCATTATCTAATATCTTAACCATATACACTCCTCCAAGGCCCCTAAGATCTAGCCACCAAAATCTTATTTCAGTATACAAACCCAAACGACCCCCTGGCCAGCTCCTACTTTCCTATACTACAGCAAAAAAATGGAACTCACTTCCTCCCCTTCTAAGAGCCACTACAAACTATGAACACTTTAAATCTCTTCTCCATTCTCACCTCTTCCAAAATTGGAAATGTAATTGTATACTTCCTACCTAGATCTCAATATATCCTAGTTCTACCCCCCCCCCCCCCAATTTCCCTTTTTCTGACACTCACCTTAGCTCCCCTCTCTCTTCTTCATTATCTCCTCCTTCCTCCCTGATTAAACCCATTATTTTCCTTCAACTGCTCTCATCCCACTGCCCACTTATATGCTTACTCTCACCTTTAAATCTTTTGCCTTTTTCTCAAGGTGTTCTCCTGGACTCAATCACAAAATGAACACTAGTTTATCTGTTCTTTTTCTATCCTCTTTTGGACACCGCCCCTTTAATTTCTTTGCTTCTTCTTCGTTTCTCCCATGCTTCCCTGCTCTTGCATTCAAACTCTATCTACAATTTCCTTTTCCTTTCCTACTTTACTAACATTACAGTTGCATTAATATATCATTTCCTTATGTATAGTGCCCAATGCACCTCATTCTTATTTGGAAATTGTTAAAGTATTATGCTATTAGAACAGAGTGTGTTTTTGTGTGTAATGTATTAGTTTAGAGCTTTTCTGCTGTGTTTTTGTGTGTAATGTATTATCATGGAGCTTTTCTCCCCGGGCCTCCACTGAAAACAGGCTTTCGGGCCCAGTGGACTTCCCCGGTTATCAAACTGGAAATAAATAAATAAATAGAGTGAGATTGTGCTGTAAAGCCATATCCCAAGCTAGCATGGCTAGACTGCATAGGAGGTATGACCTTGTTCTCTCTTGCTTGTTAATGTACTACATGACTGTGATATTGTCTGTAACCAGTTAGAGGTCCCAGGGACCAAAGATGGTTCAGAGGGTTGAGTGACTTGGTTATGGCAAGCATGTCCTTGATATTTATGTGTTTGCATCTGTCCTTTTTGTCCCATATCCCCTGCACATTTATTTCTCCAGAAACTACTCCACAAGCAGAATTCAAAGCATCTGTGGTGACCGACTGCCTTGGAGCAGGGAGGGAGAAGGGGAATCTGGATTTAGGGATATATGTTCTATACTGTACAGTAGAATTTTGGGATTCTGCATCTTACTTGTGTACATTTTGAAATAAATGCATTTGCAGCTTTTGATGTATAGAAGTCTAAATTATTTTTCTCTCTCATGCAACTTGATCTAGCTAGATAATTTACATTTTTCTTTATATGTCTTGTGTTCAGTAAATGATTTATGTATTCTAAGACTGTGTGAATAGATGGCTAGAGTTATGACTGGATAAGTCAGTGTAGTTGCTTGCTTTCCCTGACATTATGAAGTTCAAACCATCTTTCTTTGTAATCTAAAAATATATCTATTATATGTCTTGGTTGTGCTAGTTGACTGTTTATAGTTTGTTGATTGGGTTAGTCTCACTAGGTCAATGGCTTCTTTTCAGGGAAGGTTAACTTTTTAACACTCTTGAGAGCTATTTTGATAGTCAGTGGTGTGGACAGCTTTTATAATCATGGAAATTAGGCAAATATTTTGAAAGAATTCTGCAGTATCTTTATTTTCCAGTCATTTTAAGCAAACTGTACTGATATTTTTCTTGTACCTGTTTTTGAAATATAATTTGTTTTGAGAAATCAGTTCAGAATGTTTTGAAGCAATGAATTATTTCCTTGTATGACTGAATCATTTATGTTAATGATGGGTTCAAGAAATGTTTAAATTTTGAATCTGTTACTCTCTTAACAGCTTGTCTCCAATGAAACATAACCAGATACATAGTTGCCTTTGGCTACAAGCTTCTCATGTTGCACTGTAAACATTTTTTTTTTTTGCTAAAGGAAAACAACGGTGTTCTCTCATTTCCTTGCTTCCACTTAAAACTTGTTAGATCAAGCCAAGGGCTTCAATCCAGTCATTCACCTGTGCAAAAGTAAGAAGAAAGCATATTGGGTCTAGTTATGTCATGATCTGCTTACTTTTGCAACCCACTCCTCACCTCAACAGCCCAAGATTACAGCATATTATCTTAAATATGCTTTTGTCCAGACTTTCTACTTTTTTTTTTTTTTTTACATTGCATTGCCTACATTTCTTAAAACTAAAAAAGAAAGAAAAAAGGACACCTATTTCCTTTAGTATCCATGTAACACATAAAAATAACTGAAAAGTGCTTTACTATATAACATGGAGTGTATGTCATGACATGTTTTATAAAAAATACTGTTGAAAACAAAAATTTTATAATTGGTTATCTGTTTCCTTCCCTTTAATGCTCTTCCAAACCTTAATGACAGTGAAGTAGGGCATATGCTTTCGAGTCCTCCCTCTAAACGTTTAACAAAACAAAAAAAAGTCCAATATTTCCAGTTTTTGTTCAGCTATGTTTCACAAATGTGACTGGTGCTTCTTAATCCCACATTTATTCATTAATTTCTGAGTTGCTGGTTTTCTTCCTGTTGACCTTCATCTCCTAACTCATGTTGCTGGTTCATTTCTAACATATTCCTGTTTTTTCTAGGCAATTATTGTGCTTTTCTCCATTTGTCAAGCATTTTCCTTTGGAATATTGGAAAATGATTCACTGGCAAAGTCTCCTCTGTAAGCTTCATTATCGGAAGAATAAGAAGCAGAGCCCCTTTCTGTTTGATTGCATGTTTTTATTTGAACAAACTTCTGTATTTCCTCCTTAGCATGTTCTGCATCAGAAAAAAATGACTTTGGTCCTCCAGGAAAAAATGAAAAATTCTGAAGATAGCTGGATACACCATTTTGAATCTCACATCTGCCTCTCTACATTCCCTGATTTCTGGAATATATTTGTTGTTGTTCTGCCTGGTATACAGTGAGTAATAATTTCCCACAAACGGGTAACCTGCAAATGGTTCATCTCACAGGCCCATGTTTGCACTTATGAAGGGCATCAGAATTTGTCCGAGATTTGGGATGCATGGCTAGGCTTAAAAAGGCCCTTGTGGTTGTTAGCCTAGTAAACACCCATGAACCTATGAACAAACACTCTGCTGTCTCATGACTTTTAGTACTTTGTCCTTCTGCCACAGTTTTGTCACAATCAACTCTTTCTGCTGGTAGGATTGCATCTTTAGTAAAAACAGATCTTGGCTGCTTTCTCTTGACCAGGTTTGGAGTACGCACTCAATGTGCCCTTTCAGTTAACTCCTGTTGTGTTGTGTACCAGTTCAGTTGCTTATTTGTACTTTCCTAAAATTATTGCAACCTGTTTGTTCCTCCTTGTTTCTGTAGTACAGCGGAAAATATTAGGTTTTCCCTGCATGCTCTGTCCTCTGATTTCTACCATTTTGTTTTTAAACATACAAACAGAAGTAAGATGAAGCAACACCAGGCTATCATAAAACCAGCAACAGTTTATTCAGCAATCGGGCAAAGGCATAAGCGCTTTTGCAATGTTATAACTGCTTCATCAGATGCATAAAATCTGCCTAATTTCGTGCCCATTAAATAGTGAAATAATCACGACATTCTAGTGAAATTCTTAGAGATAATATTTCAAATATATGTAGTACTAATAGTAAACATAAAAAAGTGAATGTGTATAAAAGGTAGGGAGTTAAAAGAGAGTCTATTAAAACTCCCTTCTTATTTAAAAAGAAGATGTGCTTTCAACATTGGTTTCAGTGGTACTTTATCAAGTCCTGACCCTGTATCTGCTCTTAGTCTAATAATCCATTTGCTTTCTAAACATTTCTAATGTCACCTCCACTTAGACTTTTCTGCACCATATCTATAACTTGAAACCTACATGCATGCTTTGGGGATGTGTCTGCTACATGTTTAGCTAATGCATCCCTAAACATAGTGTTTCTTATGTCATTCAGATGTTCTCTTACCTTTTCTTTCAGGCTTCTGTCCATTTTACCTACGTAAAATTTACTGCGGGTTTTACACACTGCTAGGTAAACACATGACTGCTGTTACAAGTTGCCTCCACTGAAATTTTATAGACTTTGTTCTGGTCTGGATGAAAAACTTCACTTGCTTGATCTATATAACTGCAAAAACTGCAGTTATAACAAGGTCTGGTATTATTTTTATAAGAATCAAGTCGTTGCTTCCTGCTATCATACCCCATAAGACACTTGGGGTAACATAGCAGCTGACCTAAAGATTTATTTTTCTTATACACTATGCTAGGACATCCATCTATTATAGCTTTCAATTCTACACTTGTGGTCATGACTCCCCATTGTTTTTTAATAATGTCAACTACACCTTTAGAGTCCTTAGGATATGTTACAGGTACCCTGCACCTAAACTCATCTACCTTATTCACACATGCAGGTGAATCTGAGGAAAATAAGGCCTTCCTTCATTTCCTCCTCTTTGTATTACTTCATCTAACTTATCAGATACTTCCTTTTTATTATACCCCTTGCTACAAGCCTTACTTCTAGATCTCTCAATTCTTTCTTAAAAATGTCCTCACTAGCGTTAACTCGTGATGTTCCTATAGCTTGCCCCTTCACCACATTATTAAAAGTAAAACGTGGGTGCATACTACTTTGATGCAGGTAAGTGTTCTTGTAACAGGGTTTTCTATATGTCATAGTATCTATTGCCCCATCTTCCTTTACCTTCACTAACACATCCAGAAAACTAACTTCCCGATCTGAACAAATTATCACAAACATTGAAAAGCTTGTCCTTGTATTACTATAATTATAAAAATCTGACATTTCCTTGGTGGTGCCTTCCCATATGAAAAACAGGTCATCCACAAATCTTCTGTAGAAAATTACGTTTGCCTAACTTGCTACCTAATACATGTTCCATCTCCCATACTAGCATGATAAGATTGGCGTAGCTATTGGCACATGATGTGCCCATATCTATGCCATCCAACTGCAGGTAGTAATCCTTATCAAAAAGGGAAGACATTCTATAAACTCATCGTAACCAAAGCACATAGCATTTAAACCTTCTCAGTCGAGAAACTGTTCTGTTCATGTAAAAAAAAAATTTAACCCACTCTATACCTATAGTATTTGGTATTACAGTGAATAAGGACTGTGCATCCTGTATCCAAATACATTCACCTTTTTTTAAAAATAGCTTTAGCAGCATCCTATAAATCACATAAAAATGGCCTAGAGTACTGCAAGATGCGAGTGTTACAGTTAATAAATGGTCTTAAAATTTTCTCCACAAATATAGACATTGCTTCTGTACACCACTTTTGTCTTGCCACTATGGGCCTCATCTATGGACTAGTAGGATTTCTGTGTACTTTTGGGAGACCCCGTATAACTGATGTTTTAGGATGTTCCATATAAAAATAGTCAAATAACCCTTGATCCAACATTTTATTTCTTAGCATATTCCTCAGCTCAGTTTTCAGTGCATCAGCCATCTTTAATAGGTCAAACATTCTAACCTTTCTATAAAACGTAACATTGTTTAACATCTCTTTCATCCTATCTTTGTACCAGTCAGAATCCATTAACACTATGGGTCCCTCCTCATCTGCAGGATGAATTACTATACTATCATCTCTCATTAAAAGGCATATTCCTAAAACTACTTTTCTTACTTTCACAGTGTTTGTAAACATCATTAACGCGTGACTTTTAAAAAGCTTCTACAAGGGGCTGTAGTACAGGCATATACATACTTGGTCTTCTAAATTGTGAAAATGTACTACCAGAAGAATAATTATTGTCATGAAAATTCAGTTTCAGCATTACATTTTGTGTACACATTTTCAGGTTATTAATAATTTCTGTAATATCCCCTTTACCTGGTACAAATGTTAAACCCTTTTGTAAAACATTATATTCATCTATTGACAAAATTTTACTTGACAAATTATGTATTGTCATTTTCCAAAATTTTTTTATATTGGAACAGTCTGTTACCTCTTGAGGCAACTTCCATTTGTATCTGCTCCTGCTTGTAGAATGCAACCTCTTCTCTGCCGTTTGTTGTATAATAGGCAGAGGAAAATTTAATTCTGAATTTTCACTTGATTGCCCTTTACCCCTAAGTCTATTAGCAGAGGAATGCACTTCTGCCATAACAGTTAAAGTTTTCCTTCTTGCTCCTAGTTGTATACTACTAGAGAGTACATCCTGTGACTTGTGACTTCACTGGAGATTTCCTCACATGCGGAGATCACTTCAGTAGCTCCTGTTGCTGCAGTAACATTGCATGCAGAAATCACCTCAGTAGCTCCTGTTGCTGCGTTAACATTAGATGTGCCCTGTTTTTGTTCTTTTTCGGATCCGACCCGTTTCCTCGGATCTCAGGCTACCCTTGCTTCGGCTCCGGTCCCTGCTTCGGATCTGGGGAGGGTGTCTTCCTTGCTGGGTGCCAAGGAGGTCCGCTCTCCTTTGGCTTTCGAAGTGGTGGAGAGGGTTCTCTGCCAGGGAGTGAGACCCCTGTCCATCCCCTCGGATTCCACCTAGACACCCCTGGATTTGGCGATGACTCCCTTCATCCTGTCTCAGAGACGGCCCGTGCCAGATGATCACCAGGATGTTCTTCGTGTTTCACTGTTGCAGTCGGTGCATTTGGATAATCCTGCTGGCAGGTTGCCCTCAGCTGGCCTGAATTCCAAAGTCTTGGGTCCTGCATCGGCTGCTGTCGCCCCCTCCCTGACGTCAGGTTGTCAGGGGTATAAAAGAAGCAGCCGACGCCATTTTCTTCAGTCTTTCTTGCCACGCGGTGCCCGAAGCAGAAGCAGTTCGCAAGTGCCGGTCGGCCGACTCCTGAGATTTTCATGTTTTGAGTTTCAGATCCAAAGTCTTAAATAAAGCTAAGTACCCCGTTGGGGAAACTTTTTTCTTGCTCCAGACCAATGTCAGAAAAAGTTAATTGTATTTCTTGTGGTAAGCAAATACCTCATAAGGATTTTCATTCCTACTGTATTCCTTGCCTAGGCCCTGCTCACGTTACTGGTTGTCGGTTTTGTGCTAGATTTAACCAACACACTATTAAGCGTCAGTATGATTTTGCTTTAAACTTTTTTGGGCACCAGTTTAATTATCCTGAAATGTCGTCGGATAGCCATCTGACTACCGGAGTTTACAAAAAACGCAAAGAAAAGGATAGAGAAAAACAACCGAGGCCCAAAACCGACGACAAAGCTTCTCCTAAGCCAGTCACCGGTTCTCAGTGAGGCGCTTTCGCAGCCCCTGACACCCGCCACTTTAGAGTCGCAGGCCACTATCAACTCCCACATGGAGTCGGCCATGCCGCTGGATACTCAAGGTATTGGAGCCTCGGACGCTAATCCCTCAGATGGGTCCGGAGCCGCTGAGCAGGTACCAGCTTCTGAGGGTGTATTCAGACCTAAACATCTTTACATTAAAGCAACTTCAGCTTCAAAGACAAAGGCTAAAGCACCTTCTAAAGCAAAGAAACAAACTCAAGAGCCACGTGGACAGGCCTCTATGCCCAAAAAAACGATGCTCAAGATGGCCAAAGACTTGATTACCTTGATCAAGGGTACCCATCCCCCTCCTGGTAAGAAGCCTAGGCAAGACTCTGACTATGAATCTTCAGATCAGATTTCTATTTCTTCTGATTCCTCTTCTGATCAGGAGTGTTCTCTTCCCCCTATGAGGATTCTGATGCTGAAGAATCTATTCCTTCAGCATCTCCTCCTGAGCACTATTCCTTTGGGGAAACCTTGCATACCATGAGGGAGCATTTCCACTGGGAGAGCCAGGATCTTTCAAAATCTAAAAAGAGGCTCAGGGATTTTCTTTTGCTAACTCAGCACAGGCCTCTAGCCATTCCACCTGTGTTAGACATTGTAGATGATGTGTTTTCGGAGTATAGTCTGACACCTGACTCCTTGCCCCCAGACCATGTTAAGCCTGACAGATATTACAGGGTTCCTGACTCTCACAAATTTCTTTTTAAAAACCCTGCTGCTGACCCAGAAACTATTTCACAGGGTCCAAAGGGAGTTAAGGCTTCCATGGCAAAAAACCCAACCCCCTCTGACAGAGATTCAAGGGCACTGGATAGATGGGGAAAAAAGGTTTACACATCTGCAACTTTGGCTGTAAGGGCTTTAAACTGTCAATTTCATATGCTTAAGTATCAGCAACATGTCATGGGATTGCTTAATCAGAAAATATTGTTAAATACTGATTGTGCAGAAAACAAGGAAATGCAGGATTTATTGTATGCAGCAGAACAAGTTGGAAAGTATACTTTGCAATGTGGTTTTGATTCTTTGGAGGCCTCCTGCAGGGCCACAGCTACGAGTCCTGTAATTAGGAGGCATGCTTGGTTAAAGGAACAAAATCTGCCTGATCGTGTTAAAGTTAAATTTCTAGATGCACCTTTAAAGCATGATACTTTGTTTGGTGTTAAGGCAGAAGAGGTGTTAAAGAAAATGGAGGGCAAAGCTAAATCAATGCAAACTGTCAAAGATTTTTTACAAGTACAGCCACCTAGGTTTAGTAGACACTGGCCTACAAATAATTGGTCCTTTCCTGTGTCAGACAGACCTCAAAGGGCCAGATGCCCCGCAAGGTTCTTACAGACCTAAGCAATGGGGTCCTTCTACCTCCAAAGCTGAAGATGATAGATCACAAACATACAGAAAACAGCCTCAATGACTCCCCCCCCCCCCCCCCCGCCTGCATCAAGCACTTATCTTCTGGCAGCACTCTTAGGGAGAAATTAGCACTTTTTGCTCAAAATTGGCACATCATAACCCATGACAAGTGGGTTCCAAACAGTGTCACAAGGCTACAAGTTCCATTTCCATACTCTGCCAAAGGCAAACGGCTGGCCAGATCTGCCAAAAAATCAATGGGCAGAGGCACAAAAACAAGTCTCATCCCCCATGGATAATGGGGGCCATTCAACAAGTACCAGAGCTAGAGCAGGGAAAAGGTTTTTATTCAAGACTGTTCTTGGTACCCAGATTGGACAAGACCTGGAGGCCGATACTGGACCTATCTATTCTGAACACTTTCCTGGATATTCCAAAATTCTAAATGTTGACCTTGCAACAGCTTCTGCCCATGCTGGGCAAGAATGCTTGGCTTGTGACTTTGGACCTAAAAGAGGCATACCTGCATGTTCCAATAAGACAACCATGCAGAAGATACCTCAGATTCAAGGCAGGTTCAATGCATTACCAATTCTCTGCACTGCCCTTTGGCTTATCTACTGCGCCCAGGGTCTTTACAAAGTGCCTGGCACCAGTAATTGCATTCTGCAGACAGAGGAATACAAATATACCCTTACTTGGACGACTGTCTCATTCAAGCAGAGAACAAGGACATTCTTCTTCAACATCTGGCGTTCGTGAAAAGACTTCTAACATGCCTAGGGTACACAGTCAACAAAAAGAAATCAAAACTAATACCCTCACAAGAGATTACATTCCTGGGTGCAAGCTTGAATACAACTACCCAGATGGCTTATCTCACGCCAGACAAACAAAGGCAACTGACTACCTATTTCAAAATGTTGGCAACAAAGTCATAGTTATCTGCAAGAAAAATTCTGCAGGCTTTGGTGTTCATGGCATCCTGCATCCTACTAATTCCATATGCAAGACTGCATACGTGGAAACTTCAGTGGTACTTAAAAAAGTGTTTGGACTCAACATTCACACAGCCTGGAAGCAGTCATTACTGTCATCCCCTGCCTGCAACAGGAGTTTCGATGGTGGGCAAAGGCTTGTCACCAGAACAAGGGACAGCCATTCACATTACCTCCAGCCAGGCAGACACTAACAACGGATGCATCAGACTATGCCTGAGGAGCCCACATGGCAGGAAGAGGCATTCAGGGCACATGGTCCTCAAACCAAATGCATCTACATATCAATCAAAAAGAGATGTTAGCTGTGCAAAATGCCCTGACAGCCTTCAAGGACCAACGTCATCCGGGACAACTACTGATAAAGACAGACAACACCTCAGTCATGTGGAATATAAACAAGCAGGGGGGCACACATTCTTACCCCCTTTGCAGACTAGCCATGACCTTGTGGGACACAGCTTTGACTTACATCTGCAGGCACAATTCCTGCCAGGAAAGGAAAATACTCTGGCAGATGAACTAAGCAGAAACCTCATGGATCCCCACTAGTGGAAACTGGATCCACAAGTCTTCAGCATGATAACAAGGAAATGGGGATGCCCGGACATAGATCTATTTGACTCCCCCTCTCAATTACCAACTAAAAAGATTCTGCACAAGGACTTATCACAGACAAGCATGGAAAGTGGACGCCCTATTTTTCAGCTGGAAAAACCTGTCAGTATATGCCTTTCCTCCACTGCCTCTACTCCCCAAGGTGCTCCTAAAGGTCAGACGGGAGAAACCAAAGATGATACTGATTGCCCCAGACTGGCCATGCCAGTACTGGTATCCAATACTAAGGAACTTATCAATATACCCAGCTTGGCCTTTACCTCAGATACCTCGACTACTGTCCCAGCAAAACAATCAGATCATGCACAGCCAACTCAGGACATTAAACTTGGCAGCATGGCGGATAATGTAGTGATACAAAAAACACCTCTCAGTAAAGCTGTGATGGATGTCATTCTCGAAGCCAGAAGGCCTAGCACTAGAAAGTCTTATGCTGGAAAATGGAAGAGATTCTGCGCCTGGAACCAGGCACAAGGAACCGATACAGCGGTACCAAATATTCCTCAGATTTTGCAATACTTAACTGAGATGCTGGACAAAGGCGTATCTTTTTCATCAGTTAAAATTCATGCCTCTGCCATTTCGGCTCATTACAATACAGAGCCACTACTTTTTTCTCGTCCTTTATTAAGGCAGTACCTCAGAAGAGCTAAAAATTTAAGGCCCCCAAGGAGACTACCAATACCTGCAAGGGACCTCAACTGTGTCTTGGAAAAACTCACCCTACCTCCTTTTGAGCTAGTGGCTACTGCTGACATGAAGTTTTTATCTTGGAAAACAGCGCTGCTGTTAGCAATTACTTCTGCAAGACTAGTTTCAGAGCTACAAGAGTTCATGGCTGTGGAACCTTTCATCATTTTTCATCCAGACAGGGTCTCCCAGAGGACAAACCCAACATTTATGCCTAAAGTAGTGTCCAGTGTGACGCTTAACCAAGCCATCCATCTGCCTACCTTTTACCCAAATCCACAGAACAAGCGAGAGAGAATTCTGCATTCTTTGGACATACAGCTTAGATTCTACTTGGACAGAACCAAAGCTTTCAGGAAGACAGAGCAATTACTAGTGACATGACAGAACCAAAGCTTTCAGGAAGACAGAGCAGTTACTAGTGACATATATGCTGCAGGATCACAAGGAAAGCCTATCTCAAAGCAGACTCTTTCTAAGTGGTTAGGACACTGCATTCATTTCTGCTACTTACACCATGGCAAGCCAGTGCCTAAGGGAATTAGGCCTCATTCCACCAGAGCTGCAGCCACCTCAGCAGCCTTTCTTAGGGGAGTGCCAACTAGAGACATTTTAGAGGTGGCTACTTGGAGTTCAGTGCACACCGTTACAAAGCACTATCATCTGCCACTCGACTCTAAATCCAGGGCAGGCTTTACCACTGCAGTTCTGCAGGGCCTCTTAGCCGCTCCTGCTGCTGTCTAGTACCAGCCCCCCAACCATAGCTTTGGGACTCTACCTAAATGTAATGACTGCAGCAGTGAAACATGAAGAACATAGTACAGTTGTGTACACTTACCATAAATGTAGATGTTTGAGTGTATTCACTGTTGCAGTCCAGGTTACCCACCCACCTTCCCCCTTTTTCCTTTTGAATCTTACCTTTCCCTCTCTTGTTTATATTACCTATGTGGTGTATTTGCTTATAGATGAAGGTAAAATTTATATTGGTGTATGTATATAAAGTTTGGCTACCCTTTTTGGGGGCACCTGACATCTGGGGCAAGAAAAACTGAAGAAAATGGCGTTGGCTACTTCTTTTATACCCCTGACGACCTGATGTCAGGAAGGGGGCGACAGCAGCCAACGCAGGAACCAAGACTTTGGAATTCAGGCCGGCTGAGGGCAACCTGCCAGCAGGATTACCCAAATGTAATGACTGCAACAGTGAATACACTCGAACATCTACATTTATTGTAAGTGTACACTTCTGTACTTTATTTTCCCTGAGGAACCCCCTGCGGATCACGAATCCTCTTCTGAGAGTCTCACAGAAGAGGGTCACTGTAAGCGCAAGTGCAAAAGGAGGCACTTGGACTCCCCCGAGTCCCTCACTACGGACACTGACTTAGATGGAGAAGGTTCCCCCAGGTCACCTCCCAAAGACGTCTCCTTCAGAGAAATCATGGAGATCCTCCACCAGAGGGGAGGTTGGTCAGCCCCAAAACCTTCTGGGGATGAGTCAGTGTTCCTGGAGGCCTTTGGCATGGGCCCATCTAGTTCCTGGGTGTCCCTGCCAGTGGACCCCTTGGTGGACCTTATCACCATGAGGGCATGAAAGGAGCCTGACCTCGTAGAGCCCATCCCCAAATGCCCTGACAAAATTTTATCTACCCCTTCCGACAGACAACCTTGGTCAAAAGGAGCCCCAGTTGATGCTATGTTGGTCGCAGCAGCCACCAAGAAGGAACTAGCACAGGAGGGTTCCTCGGTCCACCGTCCAGACAAGGAGTCCAGGTCGGTGGATAGGTTTGGGAAGCGCGTCTATTCTTCAGCGACCTTTTCGATCCGTGCGCTGAACTATTTGGCACATGTGATCCAGCTTCAGCGAGATCTTGCATCGGAATTCGCTGAATCACCCCCAGAGTCTTTATCACCGCAGGACAAACAGTTGTTCTCTGCGAAAATGTCTACTCTGAAGTCAGTCCCAAACACGTCTATGCGGCTCCTTTCCCATGCCACGGAAGGAGCAGCTAGGGTGGCTGGGACAGGCATAGCCATGAGGCGCCATTCCTGGCTCAGATTGTCTCAGTTCGCGGACCCTTTTAAGGCATCGTTTATTAACGCTTCCTACAACGGTTCTTCCCTTTTTGGGAAGACAGTACGTGACACACTTGTCCAGTGCGAAAAGGATGGGAAGACTTTGTCTGCCGTCAGGATCTGCTTCTCTAACCCTCAGCGATCCTTCTCTAGGAATCAAAGAGGGCAGAAGAAGATGTGGTTCCGAAAATCTCAGTTTTCCCAGGATTCTCAGGACAACTATTCCCCCAGAGGGGGACAGGATCGACGCTGACCCAGAGGTAGAGGGGGTCCCAGGAATTTTGGGTCTAGGGAACCTTTTTCTGATAGACCCGGTCAGCAGCCCAGAGGGGTTGCCCGGCTGACCTACTTTGGAGGCAGTCGGGGGAAGATTGTCCTTACCCAGCGGCATGGAAGTCCGTTACGACAGATCGCTGGGTGTTACAGATTATATCCTGAGGTTACACTATCCCATTTGTTGCCCCTCCAAATATTCCAAAACACCACCCGGATGTTCCACCCGGTCACAGGGAGGCCGCAGCTCTAGAAGTTTCAAAGCTGCTTCTCAAACGAGCCATCGAACAGGTTCCCCCCGATCAGTCCGGATCAGGCATCTACTCAAGGTTCTTTTAAGTGCCAAAAAAGACGGGGGACCTCAGGCCCATTCTAGACCTGTCAACGTTGAACCTGTCTGTAGCCAAACAGAAATTCCGGATGGTCACCCTACAGTCCATTCTACCTTATCTCCGAGAGTGCGACTGGATGTGCTCATTAGACCTCCAGGATGCTTACTACCACATCAAGATCCACAGAAACTCCAGGAGGTTTCTGCGCTTCCGGCTGGGAGCCAGTCATTTTCAGTTCAGAGCCCTACCCTTCGGTCTCACCACAGCCCCCAAGGTGTTCACCAAGATAATGGCAGTTGTAGCGGCTCACCTGAGGCTTCAGGGTATTGGACGACTGGCTCTTAGCTGCGCCCAACAAGCATCACCTTTGTCTGGCCCGAGATTACTTCATTCTGTTGGCAGATCTACTGGGAAGTAGTCAATGTTCAGAAATCCCAGTTGCAGCCAGTACAAGTTCTAGACTTCATTGGGGCACGGCTAGACAACTTTGCAGATGAAGGTATTCTTAACTCCAGACAGGATCTTACACTTCAGGTGCCACATAGCTCAGATAGCAAACTTCAAGTCTCCAAAGGCGAGCGAGGTTCTCCGGGCACTGGGCTCCATTGCTGCCTCCATGTCAATTCTCCCTTGTGCGTGCCCTTCATATGCAGGTTCTTCAATGGACTCTGTTCAGTGGTCTTGGCTAGACCTGCCCATGGAATTTCCAATCAGGATCAGTCACATCTGCAGGATGTCCCTTCTTTGGTGGTTAAATTCACTGGAGATATTAGAAGGACGATCCCTTCGCGTCATCTTCAGTCCAAGCCACAGTGACCACAGACGTCTCCCAACTCGGGTGGGGGGACACTGTTTGGGAAGGACAGTCCAAGGCACGTGGTCCCAGTCAGAGACCACCTTCTTTTGGCTTTTCCCAGTTAGGGGTCACCACAGCGGATCACCTGTCTACTCATAATTGGCAGTGTAGAGACCAAGTTGCACATAAATGTTCTAGAGATAATGGCAGTGCGTTTAGCATTGGAAGCCTTTCACACTGTCCTTCCTCTCGGATTGATTGCAATTCAGTCAGGCAACATGTCGGTTGTCTTGTATATCAACAAGCAGGGGGGAACCAGATCCTACCCCCTATGTCGCTAGGCCATGAGTGTGTGGGAATCGGCAATCTCCACCAGTCTGTTTCTGATAGCAACTCACATCCCGGGGTGCTCCAACATTTTAGCGGACAGATTGAGTCGGGCTATTCTGATGCCATATGAGTGGTCTTTGAAACAGTCAGTAGCAGAGGAGATTTTCCTTGCATGGGGTCAGCCTTGCTGCGATCTCTTCGCATCTCCTTCCAACGCGAAGTGCATTGAGTTCTTCGCTCTGATTCCCTCACCAGGGGAAGTCCCCAGAGATGCTGTAGTCCATGCTTGGCCCCCCGGGCTTCTGTATGCTTATCCACCATTGCCACTCATTCCGAAGTTTCTTAAGAAAGCTTGCCGACTGCGGTGAAAAATTATCCTCATTGTCCCATTCTGGCCTCGTCAGGTTTGGTTCCCATTCCTTTGGTCTCATCTCTTAGCTCCTCCGTGGGTTCTGTATCCCTGCCCGGATCTAATCTCCCATCCATCGGGTGCCCGTCCGCCTGACCTGGGCAGCCTCAAGCTGACAGCTTGGTTGCTGCAGTTCCATTGATTGCCAGGACTCCCGGTCTTTCATCCCCGGTAAAATCCATTCTGGTGGCTTCTCTACTTTATTGCAGTAAATGGAAGCGTTTTTCCATTTGGGCCTCAGAGAGAAAACTAGATCCCTTTACAGCACTTGTTCCAGCGGTGTTGGATTTCTTGTCCATCATTTTTCAGCAAGGAGCTAGCTCCTCCACAGTGAAAGTGCAATTGGTAGCCATTTCTAATTTTCATATTGGTGAAGACATTGCCTTAGCTTTCTCTAGGCTGTGTAAGGGTTTTCTTAAAGGCACTTTTCTGTTGCGTCCTCCTGTCAAGGATTCAGTGCCTCCTTGGGACCTTACCTTTGTCTTACAGGCATTGGTGGCTCCTCCATTCGAACCTGCAGCATCGGTGGATTTGAAATTTTTATCCTGGAAGACAGCTTTCCTAGTCACCATCTGCTAGGAGGATTTCTGAGCTTCAAGCTCTATCTGCCATGCCTCCTTATTTGGTCTTCTATAAGGATAGGGTCTCCGTACTAATCCTTCCTTCTAACCCAAAGTGGCATCTGAAGCAAACATAAACCAGTCCATTAATCTGCCTGTTTTCTTCCCTAACTTGCAAAATAAAGGTGAATACAAACTTCATTTGTTAGATGTTCGTAGACAACTTTGCTTCTATCTTCATAGAACAAAATCATTCTGCAAGACTGACCAGTTGTTTGTTTCCTTTTCCAAAGCTTTTCTGGGAAAAGCTATTTCTAAAGTTTCTTTGGCCAGATGGATCACTCTTTGCATTTTGCATGCCTACAAAGCAAAAGGGTTATCTCCTCCTGGTATTGTTAAAGCTCACTCTACCAGGTCCATGGCGACTTCTGCTGCTTTTTGGTCTAGGGTTCCTTTGGACAACATTTGTGCAGCAGCGACCTGGGCTAATTCACATACCTTCATTTCACATTACAAATTAGATCTGCTTTCTAGGGGTAGAGCATCCTTTGGCTCTGTGGTGCTCAGGAATATCCTTCCATAAGGGCCTCCCAGGATTTGAGTAGCTGGGGACACTGTCCCACAGGTTGCAGATAAAATGAAGTTAACTACTTCAGATAAAGAAGTTATGTACTCACCATAACATTCCATCTGAGTAGTTATACTTCATTTTTCTGCAACCTTCCCTCCCTCCGTCCCCCAGACCTTGTCCTGTTTTTACAGGTTTTGGCTCATTGGGCTGAGTTGCTTATATAATTAGTTGCAGCAAACTCGATCTGAGGGAAGATAGGAGATGGTAGTGCATTATGGGTAGGGGGAGGAGCTTGGAGCAGATGCTAGAAAAAAAGTTGCCGACTCAGATCCGATACGGATCTGAAAACCCACAGGTTGCAGAAAAATGAAGTATAACTACTCGGATGGAACGTTATGGTGAGTACATAACTTCTTTTTTTAGCACTTAAATTTGCTTATTCATGCTCAGCACTTGTTCAGAACTTGTAAAGCACTAAATAAGCGTACTAATTACAATAGCAGTCAATCTTCCTCATTACCTAGAGGAAACCCATTTTTGTACTTACTTTTCTCACTTGCTTAGAGAAAAACAGCTCTTGTACTCACTTTCCTCACTTATCTAGAGGAAAACAGTTTTTTATTCAGGCATGTCCAAGGGTCATCTCCCAGTGTTCTCTCCTGACTATCTGATGAATCTGGGCATCATGAGGCAATGTAGAAATTGCCTCATGTACACAGACAACCCTCTCCTCTGGTTACCACCCAACACTACAACCTGTGAGAGATGCACTTGTCTAGCCAAACTGTGGAGGTAAAGCTCTCTCCAACTAAGACTGAACTTGACAGTCATGAGGAGAAGGTAAACATTTGCACCACACCACACTCATCACATAGTTTCACTAAATCTACACCACCAAAATCCACACACAGTAACAAAAGACATTCGCGGAAGCTCTCAGTAATAATCTGTCTAAGCAACAGAGACCTCCAAAGCAGAAATGCAAGCAAACTCCATCCCCCAACACAACCCAAATGACACATAGCCCACTGACTGTGCGCCACTCAACCACAGCCAGTAAGGCAAAACAACATACCCAACACACTAGTCATAGGTCACTGTATAGTCAGGCACACTGATGTCCCACTCACCAGGCTAAACAAGGAGAAAGGTCGCTGTCAGTTGCCTGTCTGGTGCCAGGATCCGTCACATAACCCACGCACTCAGGTCACTCTACAACAAGTACAAATATGACTCTGTCATTGTTCATGTTGGTGTGAATTACCTGAGACATACCTCCCTGGACTACATGAAAAGAGACATGGAAGAGCTCTCCAATCTTGTAGCCCAGACAGGTATGACCCTAGCCCTGAGTAGCATTCTGCCATCGCCGCGAATGATACCGCAGTACAAGGACAAAATGATTGACTTCAACAATTGGCTAAGCTTCTGGTGTCATTGTAAGGGGATCCAGTATTTGTCTGCTTGGGATGACATGGTCGACAGACCACGATGCTTTGCCACAGATGGCCTGCACCTGTCGCCCCTGAGATTCCTGATACTGGCTAAGGCTCTTGCTGCCCTTGTAGTGCCTTTTTTAGGCAAGGTTCAAATAACAAATTCACCACTGTAACAGAAACAGGCAAGCAAAAATGAGGGTAATGCTATTCAGTGCTAGAAGTCTAAATCTCAAAATGCACTAACTTGAGGCACTCCTTAAAATAGAGAACATTGATATCTGTGCAGTGACTGAGACCTGGTTCAAGGCTCCAGAGAGCACCCCTGCACTACCAGGCTATAACTCATACCACACTTTTCGGCCATATAACCTGGACCGAAATACCAAAGGCAGAGATGTGTCCATATTCATTAAGGATATCCACACCTCCCGGCTAGTTGCTCAGCATAATGCATCCGAGGTTATCCAAGTGCAACTAACTCTGGGCAAAACTGCAATCCAAATTGTAGCTTGCTACAGATCCCCCACCATGCCCCAGGATTCCCACTCCTCTTTTCTTGATGTACTGGAAAATGTTAGCATTCAACCAAACATCCTAATAATGGGCGACTTCAACTACCCCACCATTAACTGGGAAAACTACTCCTATACCAACTCCTTAGCTCAACGCTTTCTGGAATTCATAAACTCCAGTGTCCTGGATCAACTTTTCCACCCCCCCACCAGGGGCAACAATATCCTAGACCTAGTCATTACCAACATGTGACCGGTGTTCCACACTTGAAGTCAACTCCTCGTTTGTCCGATCCAACCATAAGCTAATCACCCTTGATATCCACATCCCACCCCCCACCCTTATTAAGGAAACCATGGTAAAAAATTTCTCCAAAGCCAACTTCATGCTTCTTAAGACAGAAATGGTGAACTTTATGACACCCTTGCAGATGGACAATACAGTTACAACTGCTGAATCCTACACAAATGCACTCTATAAGCCCTTACATGAGTGCATGGATTGTGCTATCCCAAACAGAACAAAGACGCTATCCTCCAAAAAAAGGAAGCCAATCTGATGGTCCCCTGCCATAAACAAACTGTACAACAGACGGAAGAAACTGTTGCAAAAGAGAATAAAATCCCATGAGTGGAGAAGCTCCTTGGTCAGCCTCAGTAAGAAGCTGAGATCCCTTATAAGATCCTCAAAGCTAGCTACGAAAACAAAATTGCCACTAATTCCAAGGACAACCACAAAGCATTCTATAGCTATGTCAAGAATCTCGATGGCAACACCCAGATCTGCTCTGAGTTACAGCATAAAGGCACGTAAATTACAGAACCAACTGATATTGCCAACATCCTGGCAGATAGGTTCATTGATAACTTTACCCCCACCCCCTAAAGGGCCCATATCTATACAGGAAGAATGCAGAGTCCCTGTAATCACAACTACGCAGGTAAAAGCTGCACTCTCTCAAGCCAAAAACGCAGCATCCATGGGACCGGACAAAATCCCATGCTGCGTTTTACACGAACTTCAGAACGAACTGGCTCCCCACTTGAGCACCATGTTCAATAATTGCCTCACATCAGGCTTTGTGCCCACTGAATGGAGCATAGCAATAGTTATCCCACTCCACAAAGGGGAAGCCACCACTGATCCCGGGAACTATCGACCTGTTAGCCTGACGAGCCTGTTCTGCAAGGCCATGGAACGTATCATCATGGAACTCATAAACAAAGACATTGGTAACCTCCAAACTCTGGATCCCACCTAGTTTGGGTTTGTGAAAGGCAGATCATGCCTCCTGAACCTGATCAACTTCTTTGAGGCAGTCACCAAAGCTGTAGATAAGGTAAGGTGGTTCACACAGCCTATCTTGACCTCGCCAAGGCTTTCAACACCATCCCCCATTCTGGAATTATAGCTAAGCTCACTAAACTAGGTATAAGTCCCTACATCACAAGATGGGTTGCCAACTGGCTCACTGACAGAACCCTCACTGTAAAAGTAGCAGACTCCAAATCTGACCTCAAAGCAGTGACAAGTAGAGTACCACAGGGTTCCGTCTTGGGACCTCTCCTGTTTGGTATCTACTTCTCTGAAGTGCAGGCTAACACAGAAGGCCTCTGGCTAATGAAGTTTGCAGATGACTGCAAACTAGGAACCATAGTCAAGTCCCCAAATGATGTGGACATCCTACAGAAGGGCCTCGCTGAGACAGATGCCTGGTGTCAGAGCCATGGCCTCAACTCAGTGCCAAAAAGTGCAGTGTCATCCCCTTTGGTAAAAACTCTGTACCCATGAACTACCACATAGGCAGCAATCTACTTAACACTGAATGCGTGATGAGAGACCTTGGGACCCAGGTGGACAGTAGTATCTCCTTTGATAGTCACATCGCCACAGTAGTCAGGAAGTCCTTCTACGTGGCACACCTCATCATAAAAGGGTTCTTATCCAGGAAAAAAGAGGTCATTGTTCCCCTCTACTCAACACTCATTAAACCCATTATAGAGTACAACGCCCCTTTTGGAATGTACCTCACAAGACATCTATAGCAGCTGGAAAGGCCACAGAAGTACCTCACAAAGAGGATCACTGGCCTCAAACAAATGCCGTACACTGACCACCTCAAAAAACTCCAGCTTTACTCCGTCGCATATCGCCTACTCCGAGGTGATCTCTGCCTAACATATAAAGCTATGTCAAACGCAGAGCTGTTGAACAATGCTACACCTAAAGAAATCCCAATCCCTCCGAGCTACACGCTCTAGGGACCTAAACCTTGTCACCACAATAAACAGGACTTGCTGGAGGGATAGATTTCCGTCTCATACTCTTTCCATACTCTGGAACAGGCTACCCATCTATGTCAAGCAAAGGTCTTCATTACCACTCTTCAAGAAAAATCTTGATGAGCGGATGGGAAATAGGAAATACACCCCGAGGATCACTTCTGTGTCTCTGCTCAACAGTGGCACAGGAAAATAACTTTCTTGGTTGGTGTAAGCCAGGGAACCTTGTTGGCTAGGCTTACGTAGTCCCTTGGGCCGATAGCCTAGTACCTTCCTATGAATCTATTATTCCGTATGATAATCCTGTTTGAATGTGATTGCTTCTTGTAAGTATACACTGCATGGATGTAGCTGATTCATACTTTAGCTATGTATGGGCACAGAAGATCTGTAAGGTAATCCTTCCTGAATGTACTCAGTCCTGTGATGAAATGTCACTTAATTGTGGCTGATCTGTTATTAAATCTTTAGTGGCTGTATTTATGTAAGGAAACCATACATTAGAGACTAACTGTCTAGATATGACATGTAATGGAACCCTGCACAGATTCATCTGATCTCCTAGTTTTATAAAGTGCAGATGTAATTACTCATGTAAACATATTTTAGCCTGGCATAACTGATTATGTAATGGTACCCTATCCAAACATGGTTGAGCATGTAGTATTACAGTGCCTGAACCTGTAATGCAACTGTGTAGCTGCCTGACTGATGCTTCTGATGTATTGCTTGGAAATGTTTGGTCTTTGTATTGTAGGTCCGCCCATATATGGCTGAACGTGTAATATGCAGTGCTTATGCTTACCATATGTTATAGTGTATAGATATTGCTGATCCTGTAATGTAACCTTTTTTCCACAGAACTGAGCAGTCACTTGAGCAGTTTAAATGATCATTGCACACACTGGGTCTTCCCACATTATTTTACTTCACAAATGACTTTGCTATGTCATCCATAGCTGCAGGCACTTTACTGTTCTTTATATATAGGAAAGCCGGCTGATGCACTTGATGGCAGCAACAGATCATATGCATGCAGCATTTAAAGGTACATTGAGAACCTCACCTTGAATTATTGACTGAGATTGTAGTACAGTGGCCCCGTATGCCATTTCCTTTTTTGCAATGATAACCGATTCATACTTCAGAAGGTAAAGAAAATATCTTAGTTTTAAATGATATGGTGAAATCTATTCTAATGCAAGTCTTTTATGTAGGCACTAGTCTGTACTGCCTGTTTGTGAAAAGCGGAGTGTGTAAGATTGTAATACTTTTATCATAGACAATAATAGCAGTATATTTTAAAAAACTCTGACAAAGAAGCACCTAGTAATTTCCTTGCTGCTATTAGCTTTATGAGAACGGGTGAAGAAAGCAGCCCAGGTCACTGGCATGGGTGACCCAGCTTTATTCCATAAGAAGTGTCAAAGTGAATGTTGCTGTCATTCAGACTTTTCCCAACAGTGCAAGCTGGAAAGAATTTTTTCTTCTAACTCAATGTGCAAAACATCACAAGAAGCATTACAGCAAAATTTACTATATCACAACGGACCATTACAGGCATAACACCCAAAACGTTTTGCAATCTAAAACGTACATTATTGCACAAAATTCCAACAGTATTCAGTAATGCACAAGAAGGCTAGTTTTTCATTGGTTGGTTTGTTGCACCAAAATGAGTTGAGTCTAGTATTTTAGTTATTGCACAAAAATGAGTTCTCATCAACATAGATGTCTGCTACACCTGATGGCCATCGACATGCATGCTATTAGTAGAGTTGAGTAGTCTGGATGCCCTGTGGAAAGAAGCTCTTATTGAATCTGGCAGTTTTGTACTGCATACTGCAATAGCACTTGCCTGATGATAGGAAGGAAAACAGTCCATGGGCGGGGTGAGTGAAGTCCTTGACTATTTAAGTGGCTGTGCTGAAACAGCGAGACAAATATAGGTCCTGAATAGATGGATGAGTTGTCCTAATAATTTTCTTGGCTGCCTTCACCAACCTTTGGAGAGACATCCGATCTGAAGCAGAGCAGTTTCCATACCATACTGAAAGACTGTTTGACAAGATGCTTTTCTGTAGTGTATCTGTAGAAAGTTATTAAAACAGGAGGTGGAAGGTTTACTTTTCTCATTATTCTCAAAATTGAGACACTGTTGCACCCGCTTGACAATGAAATTTGTATTTATGGACAATGACAACTCTTCCGCAATAGGTAACCCTGAGAACTGAGTGCTTTTTATCCGCTCCACTGTTTCTCTGTGGATTGAGAGTGGAGAGTGCACTCCATAGTTGTTGTTGTTGCACCACATTAACCTCCTAACAGTAGGCTGTTTCATCATCATTGCTGATGAGACCCACAACTGTTGTGTCATCTGCAAACTTAATTATGTGATTTGAACTCTACCTGGCGATGCAGTCATGATCAGTAAAGTGAACAGCAAAGGGCTCAAGACACAACCTTCTGGTACCCCAGTGTTCACAATGATGCTCTCCAAGGTGTTCTTGCCAGTGCATACTATCTGGGGTCTGTCTGTGTGGAAATGTAGTATCCAGTTGCACAGTGGGGTGCTGATACCCACTTGGATCAGTTTATCAGATGCTGGGGGATGACTGTGTTGAAGGCAGAGCTGAAGTCTATGAACAGCATACGTACATAGCAGTCATTAGTGGTGTTGAAGGTGTAGTCATGCTAAGCCATCTGAAAACTTTTTTGTCCTTTCCATATATTATAGAAGGGGTACATCTTACTTACAAAAAAAAATATATAAATATATATATATATATATATATATATATATATATATATATATATATATATATGGGTTCCATACACTAGATCGAATTTTCAGTAATTCGAAATAGTGCATGGAATACTCACTGCAGTGAAGGTGCACTTAATCGAAAGTGCACTTACGTGAAGTTCAGTACAACGAACGAGTGTTGTACTGAACTTCTGTGCAGTACTCCCGGACCTTAGGGTTAGGGCACAGGTCATAGTAAGGGGATAGCCCTATGGCTATCCCCTTACCATGACCCTTGCCCTAGCCCTAAGGTCTGTGACGACTGCAGCGCAGTGAAGGACATAGCAGTGTCCTCCACTATGGTGCGATAGTCATGAACCTTAGGGTTAGGGCATGGATTAGGGTAAGGGGATAGCTTTACTAACTATCCCCTTACCCTAACCCTAAGGTCCGTGAGATTGTTTATGTCTTCCACTGTGCTGCGGTGTTTTCGGTGAAGTGCACTTACGCAAAAGTTTACTTTCATTAAAGTGAACTTTCGCAGAAGTGAGCCTTCCCATTACAAGTTTGAAGTAGTGAACTTTCGTTCTTGGAATAGAAATCCATATATATATATATATATATATATATATATATATATATATATATATATATATATGTGTGTATATATACACACACACACACACACACACACACACACACACACACACACACACACACACACACACACACACACATTTTTTTTATTTAATTGCAGTTAGGTGGACTGGGTCTCTTGTGTCCATTTTCAGCCAAAACCTTCTTGCGAGCATTATACAAAGTATGATTGGTTGATCAGAATGCAAAATATTTACTCATTTTACTTCACTGAACATAATTACATCACAGTTTTAAGTAAAAGAGTATATTTAGAGTACAAGTACTCAATATTTATGGATAAGTAGTGATTTAATCAGATAAGAAGTGAGTAAGGATGCCACCTGTCCATTCTTTATGGATTTTCCAGGATGCAGATCTCTGTCTGGTTGTCATCTTGATAATCCAGAATTTCACACGGTCTGGACTGCTCCCACCTCGTGTGTAGCTTGTTGGTTGAACATGGCCTAACTGCTTCCAGCCAACAGCCAATCAGTGCAATTACTAATCCTGGATGATTGTGAATGAAAATATTAAGTAAATAATTCAACCAGGTATGCTGTGTCACCCTTTTTGTCATTCAGTAGAGTGTATCGATTGAACTTGAGGCTAGTGTCTTTGCTTGATCTTTTTGGTGGGAGGAGGCACCACCACCTGTTTGTGTGGCAGCACGTACTGGAGTTGTTGGCATTGTGATTAGTATGGCAGTGTGGACCGCTGCCTGAGACAGAGTTCAAGGACAGCAGTGCTGCAGTGTAACTTTAATAAAAGTAAGCAAAAACAAAAAAGCTCTTATTTTATTAGGCTTAAAGAACTCCAAAAAATTATTATTTTTTAGTTCTGTAGTGGCAGTCTGGCTTACTACTACACTAAACTCAATAAGTCAAGTTTTTTTTTTCATTATTAGTTTGCAGCAGGTCCAGCACAAGTTGGACTTGCAAAGTCCTTGTGTCGTAACCGTGTTAATTAAATTCAGCCAGGGAAGGCAGGATGGTTTTAGCGATTGTTATTTAGAGTGATCTTTTTCTGCACTACTTTTCTTCAGACATCTCGTCCTCATCAGTAATATACTTAAATGCTGTACTGCTTTAGTACCAGTGATGGTTTATGAAGTGAAGCAAACAAGAAAACATGCTAGTTTTTTAATGAAGTTTAGGGTCAAATTGTAACTAGCTTTGTATCTTCCTCTTAAGATTGTAGCCAGTCAGTAGTGCCAGACTATATATAGCGAGTTTAATACTGCTTATTGTTCAAGCAAAGCATATATTGCGATTTTATACTCATCTTTTCAGATTTTCACATAATATCTATTGTTTTGCATCATACTGTTTGTCAGTGTCTGTGTTTTTCTGGACAACATTGAGGACTGAAGTCAGTTCAAAATAATGACAGATAATGAAGTTCAGATTTCATATCCTTCAGAAAATTGCTAATGAAAAACCTGTTTATTTTATTTTTAACATTTGTTGACCGGGAAAGTCCAACTAAGACAGAGCCTATTTTCAGTGGAGGCCTGGGGAGAAACGTTCTAGACACATGCCTTTGGAATGTGGGAGGAAACAGATTTGAATGCAGGGAAGACTTGTAGACTCCACCCAGAAGGCACTCCAGCCAAAAATCAAACTGTAGAACCTCTTGCTGTGAGGCAACAACGTTAACCGCTGCACCACTGCACCACAACTTTATAAGCTTTAAGATCAATATTTAAAATGTGTATCTGATTTTTGGACCTCATTCCCACTAAAACACTGTGGTGTTTGATGCGGTGAAGTGAATCAATTCACTACAGCAAATATTTTGTTTTTTTGTAAAGGAATTTTAAGCAGTGAGCATTTTAGCTTCAAAATGTGTAAAAAAAAAAAAATCCCAAATCCTAATGTCACACAATAAAACACTTTTAATAAAATGCTGAAGTAAAAGATGTATAAATGTAAAGCTTTCAAGCCCGCATCTCTTTCCCAATGTTCACAATACATTAGATTTCCACAGCTTAAATACTTATAGAACTGGTGCAATATAAATTAGCCAGCCTAATTATATAATTGAATAATTAAAACATTTAAGACAATACAACATACATAACATGATCTCTCTCTTAATACTAACTGCATTTAAACCAGGGTGGATATCAGCCCTAAAATTAATCCATCCAGTTAAACCAACAGCCAATTAATCACCACTCTCCCCCAACAACTTCCATAACTTCCCCCTCTCCAGTCTTATCCCTCCTATTCTAGCACTTTCACCAACCAGTTCACCTCCAACCCACTACTCACCCTCATTAAAAAAAAAAAAAACTCCATGTTACCTTTTGCCTCTTCAGTATGCCTCTACTCCAGCATACTACTCTGCTATCATTAGCCTCCCTACTTGCATGTCTCACCATAGCCACCATCAGCACCAGTTACTCTCTCTCAACCACCCACTATAACAACCCAAAAATCACCCATCCTACCCCACAATATAAACAACTCCCCTAGGCCAACAAGAATTCTCCCAACAACAAACTATCAACCCCCCCCCACTTATCCTATCTCCCCTAAGTATTTTGCCACACCATCCAAAAGACAGCAAATCTCCAATTGAACTCTGTAATAATACAGTACCTCAAAAGTTTTTACATCCATATCCACCCAACTACTACTAGGTGGTGATATTCACCCCAGTCCTGACCCTGAAACCCCCACCAAAAACAATTCCCACCTCCCTTCCAAACAAAACCTCAATGACTTACTAATCCCGAACCTAAACATTCACAGTATTATCAACAAAATAGAAGAACTCCATTCCACCAACTCTTGATACAACTCGGACATCATTGTCGTGACTGAAACATGGCTTAAACCACATACTACCGACAACTCCATAATTCTACCTGGTTATAATATTGTTAGGTCTGACCGACTACTCAAAAAAGGCTGTTGAATAGCCCTATTACATAAAACTAACTTAAAAGTTCAATCACTACATATAGATACCCCTGACTTCAAACATGCTGAAAACTTACTTGCAAAACTCTCCCTAAATCAACACAAACATCTTAACTTAATAGGCGTCTGTATACTCCCGGGTGCTAATCTTCCCGTCCTCAAATCCATACTTCACTGTGCCTCCCACTCTCTACCCCAAGAAACCGTCATATTAGGGTATGTAACTGTGGACTCGAACTATATACACACTCCCACGCCCACCTGACATATTAATCTCTATAATTTCACCCAACTCATCCAGTCCCCTAGACGCATTGATAAAGCCACAAAAAGGGAATCCACACTAGACTGGATCCTCACCAACCAGCCTAATACTGCCCATCAATGGGGCACATTGGCCAACACACTTAGTGACCACAGCCCTACATTCATACTTGGGCAAAAAACCACCAACTCTCCCTCCTACAAACCCGTTCCCATAAAAATTTCCCCAAAGACTACTTCCCGAGGGCCTTAAAATACTATGACTGGTCGCCCATCAAAATCCTTCCACTAGATAGTGCAGTTGAATACTTCAACTCCTCGTTTCTAAACATCCTCACCCAACTAGCCGCCATAAAAACAATTAGGATACATAATAACCCCATCCCCCGGCTCCACAAAACACACAAACTCTACTCCAAAATAGGGACGAAGCTTGGAAAACCTAGTGCCATTATAGAACACTTGCAACTAGGCAATACTTTCGTGAACTTTGGAATAAGGCCAAAAATTAAGTAAAACTAGATAAACAAAACTACTGCCTGTCCTTACAAAAGAAGTATATTAGCAACCTTCAGAAATTCTGGGCAACAGTAAATAATTTCCTTCAGCCCGGTAAATCCACCACTCCACCCGCCCCCCCAAGTGTCCCCAGCACTGATCTCGATATTGCCTTCAGCTTTAACAACTACTTCATCTTCTCCATTCTAAATATCATAAGTAACTCCACCACCACCAACACTTCCTAACCCCCTACAACCCAACAAGAATGTATCTCCTTCTCACTCATGCCTGTACAAACATCCTATATGCAAAAATTACTAACTAAACTTAAACCCACCACCCTAGCCACTAACAACATCCCCGCCGAATACCTACCACTTGCATCCACAGTCATAGCCTACCCTATCTCATTACTAATTAACAGATCCATTACCGAAAACACAGTGCCAATCTTGTGGAAAACCTCTTTCATCTTTCCCCTTCACAAAGGAGGACCTTTTACTGATCTCTCTATTGCCCAGTAGCAATTCTTTCACCCCTATCAAAAATTCTAGAGAGATGCATACATCACCAAATCCTCTCCCACCTCCTCTCCAATAAACTTTTCTCTCCTATCCAACATGGTTTCCACCCATCTCACAGTATCTCCACTGCCCTACTCAGATTTACCAACACTATAAACTCCTAGAGGAACCAAGGCAATCTTGTCTCCGCTGCCTTCCTTGATTTATCCAAGGCATTTGACACAGTATCCCACAAAAAAATTTTAACTGGTCTCTCTGACCTTAACTTTGATACCCCTACTCTGCTTTGGTTCAAAAGCTACCTAGGTAACCGTCACCAGTCCGTCAGATGGATAAACTCCCTACCCCCCCCACTCCCAGTCACCCTGGGTGTACCCCAAGGTTCTGTCCTCAGCCCACTTCTGTTTAATATCTTCACCAACCAACTCCACCTCGCTACCACAAAAGCCAATATAGTCCAATAAGCTGATGACACAACTCTCATATGCTTTGCACCCAATATCCAACTTCTTCAGCAAAAAGCCCAACTAATCTTCACTGAAATTGAGAACTGGTTCAATAACTCACAACTTATACTTAACCCCCCAAAAAAACAACTCATGCTGTTCCACCCAACCAAACCCTCTAATCTCCCCTTTTCCATTTTCTCGACCAATAACACCTAAATCACCCCAGTCTCTGAGGCAAAACTCCTAGGAATTACCATCAACCAAGAACTCAAATTTAACAAACACACATCAGTAACCATCTCTAAGGTCCACAAAAAAACTAGGCTCCCTCTATAGATGCAAAAGATGTTCATCGTGTTTCACTGTTGCAGTCATTACTCTTGGGTTATCCTGCTGGCAGGCTACCCGCAGTCGGCCAGAATTCCAAAGTCTAGGTCCAGCGTCAGTGCGCCAGGGGTATAAAAGATGCAGCCGACGCCATTTTCTTCAGTCTTTCTTGCCGCGCAGTGCCCGAAGCAAAAGCAGTTCGCAAGTGCCGGTCGGCCAACTCCTAAGATTTTCAAATCTGAATTTCAGACCCGAAGTCTTCATTAAAGCTAAGTACTCCATTGGGGAAACTTTTTTCTTGCTCCAGACCGATGTCAGAAAAAGTTAACAATTGTATTTCTTGTGGGAAGCAAATACCTCATAAGGATTTTCACTCTTACTGTATTCCTTGCCTAGGCCCTGATCACAACATTGCTAGCTGTCAGTTTTGTGCTAGATTCAACCAACGCACTATCAAGCGTCGGTTTGATTTTGCATTTCATTACTTTGGCTGAAGATTTAATTATATAATGTCATCAGAACAGCTGACAACTGGAGTTTACAAAAAACGCAAGGACAAGGATAGGCATCTGAGGTCCAAAACAGACGACGAAGCCTCTTCAGGGCCAGTCGCCGGTTCTCAGTGAGGCACTTTCGCAGCCCCTGGCGCCCGCTACCTCAGAGCCACAGGCCGCTACCGACTCCCATGTGGAGCCGACTGGGCCTCTGGAAACTCAAGGTATTGGACACGTGGAAATCAATCCCTCAGATGGGTCCGGAGCTGCTGAGCAGGCATCGGCTTCTGAGGGTGTTTTCAGACCTACACAACTATATGTTAAGCCATCTTCAGCTTCAAAGACTAAAGCAGCTCTAAAGACAAAGAAACAAGTACAGCATTCTGCTATTCAGACTTCCATGCCTAAAAAACAGATGCTCAAAATGGCCGAAGACCTCATTACTTTGATAGGGGCTCCCATCCCCCTCCTGATAAGAGGCCTAGGCAAGAGACAGAGTATGATTCTTCTGATCAGGTATCTATTTCTTCTGATTCCTCTTCTGAACAGAATTACTCCATGCTTCCCTATGAGGATTCTGATGCTGAAGAATCCATTCCTTCAGCCTCTCCTCCTGAGGACTATTTTTTTGGGGAAACACTGCATACTATGAGGGAGCATTTCCACTGGGAGAGCCAAGATTATTCTGAATCTAAGAAAAGACTCGGAGACTTCCTGCTTCTTCCTCAGCACAGACCCCTTGCTATTCCTCCTGTTCTAGACATTGTAGATTATGTATTTTCAGGGTCCGGACTGTCCCCTGACTCTTTACCCCCTTCACCTGCTAAGCCAGACAGATACTACAGGGTCCCGGATTCTCATAAATTCCTATATAAAAACCCCGCTGCTGACCCAGAAACTATATCTCAGGGTCCCAAGGGGGTTAAAGCTTCCACTGCAAAAAACCCTGTCCCCTCTGATAGGGATTCTAGGGCTCTAGACAGATGGGGGAAAAAAAGTTTACACTTCTGCCACCCTGGCTGTAAGGGCTTTAAATTGTCAATTTCATATGCTTAAATATCAGCAATATTTAATGTCACTTCTTAAACAGAAAATGTTGGCAAATACTGAATGTTCAGAGAACCAGGAATTGCAGGATTTATTGCATGCAACTGAACAAGTGGGAAAGCATACTTTGCAATGTGGTTATGATTCACTGGAGGCCTCTTGCATTGCCACTGTTACAGGTTCTGTTATTAGAAGGCATGCTTGGTTAAAGGAACAAAATCTGCCTGATCATGTTAAAGCAAAATTATTAGATGCACCATTACAGCATGATACTTTGTTTGGTACTAAAGCAGAAGAGGTGTTGAAAAAAATGGAGGATAAAGCTAAATCTATGCAGATAGTCAAGGATTTCTTACAGGTACAGCCACCCAGGTTTAGCAGGAACTGGCCTTCTAAAAATTGTTCCTTTCCAGTCTCAGACAGACCACAAAGAGGCAGATACAGGCGCCCCAGAGGCAGATCTCAGTCCCAAGGCTGATACAGGCCAAAACAATGGGGTGCTCCTACCTCCAAAAGCGGAGAAGACTATCACAGCCTTACAGGAAACAGTCCCAATGACTTTCCTCTACCAGTTCCGAGCAGTTTTCTTTTGACAGCCCCCTTAGGGGGAAAACTAGCACTTTTCTCATCAAATTGGCAAATGGTTACCCAAGACAAATGGGTTCTGAACATAGTGTCCCAAGGCTACAGGTTCCATTTTCACACCCTACCAAGGTCAAAGGGCATGCCAGACCTGCCAGACAATCAATGGGCAGAGGCACAAAAACAAATTACAGCCCTCATGGACATGAGGGCCATTCAGCAAGCACCACAACATGAGCAGGGGCAAGGATTTTACTCCAAACTTTTTCTAGTACCCAGGAAGGACAAAACCTGGAGACCAGTTCTGGACCTGTCTATACTAAATACGTTTCTGGAAGTTCCAAAATTCAGGATGTTGACTCTTCAGCAGCTACTGCCCATGCTGGGCAAGAGGGCTTGGCTCGTAACTTTGGACTTAAAAGAGGTATACCTGCATGTCCCAATCAGACAGTCTTGCAGAAGATACCTCAGATTCATAGCTGGCTCAGTGTATTACCAATTCTCTGCACTGCCCTTTGGCTTATCCACTGTGCCCAGGGTCTTTACAAAATGCCTGGCACCAGTAATTGTGTTTTACAGACAAAAAGGAATCAAAATATATCCCTACTTGGACGACTGCCTAATTCAAGCAGAGAACAAAGACACTCTTCTAAAGCATCTGGCGTTTGTAAAAAGATTGCTAATTGGCCTAGGGTACACTGTAAATGAAAAGAAATCAAAACTAGTGCCCTCTCAAGAGATAATATTCCTGGGTGCAAGCTTAAATACAACAGCCCAGATGGCTTATCTAACGCCAGACAAGCAAAAACAACTGACTACTTATTTCAAGAAATTGGCAACAAAAAAACACTTATCTGCAAGGAAAATCCTGCAGGCCTTGGGTTTCATGGCATCCTGCATTCTACTAATTCCGTATGCCAGACTGCATATGGGGAAACTACAATGGTATCTGAAAAGTATTTGAACTCACTATTGCCACAGCCTGGAAACAGTAATTTCACTCATTCCCTGCCTACAACAGGAGTTTCGATGGTGGGCAGAAGCCTGTCACCACAGCAAGGGTCTGCCATTCAGTTTACCCACAACCAGACAGACACTGACAACGGATGCATCAGATTATGCCTGGGGGGGGGGGGGGGCATATGGCAGGAAAATGTATTCAGGGCACATGGCCTGCAAACCAGATGCATCTTCACATCAATCAAAAAGAGATGCTAGCTGTTCAAAATGCCCTGACAGCTTTCCAAGGACCTGCTTCATCCAGGACAATTACTGATAAAGACAGACAATGTTACTGTCATGTGGTACATAAACAAGCAGGGAGGTACTCATTCCTACCCCCTCTGCAGACAAGCAATGACCTTATGGGACACAGCATTGGCTTTTCAAGTTCACCTGCAAGCACAATTCCTGCCAGGAAAAGCAAATACTCTGGCAGACGAACTAAGCAGAAACCTCATGGATCCCCACAAATGGAAACTGGATCCACAAGTCTTCAGGATGATAATAAGGAAATGGGGATGCCCAGACATAGATCTATTTGCCTCCCCCCACAACTGCCAATTACAGAGATTTTGCACAAGGATTTACCACAAGCAAGCATGGAAAGTGGATGCCCTATCATTCAGCTGGAAAAATCTAACAGTATATGCTTTTCCCCCCTCTGCCTCTCCTTCCCAGAGTACTCCTAAAGGTCAGACAAGAATTATTCTGATTGCACCAGACTGGCCACACCAGCACTGGTACCCAGATGTTCTTCGTCTTCCCTTGCTGCAGTCCTGACAATTGGGTATAGTCCGCGTCCCAGTCGGCCCGAATACCAGAGTATAAGGCTGACGTCGGTCATGGCGCCTTAGACTGACGTCAGTACGTCAGGGTACTAATGCGCATGACCGACGTCATTTCCTCAGTCTTTTTTGCCGCATGGTCCGATGCAGAAGCAGTTTTGCGAGTGCAGGTTGGCGTTCTGAGATTTTCCGAAACCGGAGTTTCAGACCGAATACAGAGTTGGCTAAGTAACCCGTTGGGGAACATTTTGGTTTTTCTTGCCTCAGTATTTAAACGGATGTCAGAAAAGTGAATAACTGTATTTCTTGTGGGAAGCAGATTCCGCATAAGGATTATCATACATTGTGTATACCTTGTTTAGGGCCTGAGCACGACGTTGTTGGTTGCCGCTCTTGTGCTAGATTTAACAAGCGCACTATTAAGAGGAGGCTTGATTGTGCTAGGTTAGTGTTTGGGAAACGTAATTATAATATGCCGCCGGATGCTCCGACGCCTGCTTCATCCAAGAAGCGCAAAGATAAAACAGTGAAGCCTAGGGGTGAGGAACCGGCAGTCCCGGACGCCGGTCCTTTGGAAGGCTCAGGGGAGCCGGAGGTTTTGCCAGGAGTTTCTATGGAGTCTCAGGCAGATACTTTACTGTTACAGGATGTGCCCTCTCAGGAGGTAGGCCAGGCTGAGGGGGCTTCTCAGGTAACTGTTCTTCCCTCTCTTCCCAAGGTAGTTAGGGCCTCCTTCTGTTGCCAAAGCTTCTTTTAGAGGTAGGCCAAGTTCAGTTTCTGTGGGGGCTTCTCCTAGCATTTCGGGCTCTGTGCCTAAGAAACATATGCTCAAAATGGCAGAAGATTTGATTACTCTGATTAGAGGTTCTATGCCCCCACCTGATAAGAGGCCTAGGGTGGAACAGGAGTTTGATAGTTTTGAACAGTGTTCACAGGCTTCGGAGTCTTCTGTGGAAGACTTGCAAGAGTTTCCTACTTATTCTGATTCTGATGTGGATGATTCCACCCCTTCGGCTTCTCCTCCTGAGGATTTTTCATTTTCAGAGACTCTTCACTCCATGAGGGAGCACTTTAAATGGGAAGGCCAAGATTACTCTGACTCTAGAAAAAGGCTTAGGGAATTCTTGTTTTTGCCTCAGCATAGGCCCTTAGCTATTCCTCCTGTGTTGAATGTGGTGGAGGATGTTTTGCAGAGGCTTCTCTGAACCCTGACTCCTTGCCTCCTGCTCCTGTTAAGCCTGATAGGTATTATAGGGTGCCCAAGCTCATAAGTATTTGTTTAAGAGTCCCAGGGCGGACCCAGAAACTGTTTCTCAGGGGCCTAAAGGTGTTAAAGCTTCTGTGGTTAAAAATCCTGTACCCTCTGATAAAGAGGCAAGGGCTTTGGATAGGTGGGGTAAGAAAGTATATACTTCTTCCACTTTGGCCATGAGGGCGTTGAATTGTCAGTTTCATATGCTGAAATATCAGACTTATCTCCTTTCACAATTGAAATCTAAGGTGGATGCTTTGGCGGAAGGTATTGAGTGTAAAGAATTGCTGGATTTGGTTCATGTGTCTGAACAAGTGGGTAAGCATTCTTTGCAGTGTGGTTTTGATGCTGTTCAGGCCTCCTCGAGGGTGGCTGCTACTAGTTCTGTTCTTCGCAGACATGCCTGGTTGAAGGATCAGAATTTAGCTGAGCATGTTAAAACAAGGATTTTGGATGCTCCTTTACAGTCTGATGTGTTGTTTGGACCGCCTGTGGAAGCAGTTTTAAAGAAAATGGAGGACAAAGCTAAGTCTATGCAGACTGTTAAAGATTTTTGCAGGTACAGCCTCCAAGTTTAGTAGAAATTGGCCTGCTAAGGGGTGGACATATCCTGCTTATGGTTCCCAGTCTAGGGGTAGGTCTAGACGTGGTAGGGGCAGGGCTCAAGGTTCTGCTTAGGCCTCGATCAGACAGTTCACCTGCTCAGACTGCTGGTGAAGGCAGGGGTCAGTCCTTTCGTAAGCAGAACCAATGACCTGCCTTTTCAGCTGCCAGTGGACTCGCCTGGCAGCTCCTTTGGGAGGAAGATTGTCTCTTTTCAAAGAAAATTGGGATTTAATCACTCAAGACAGATGGGTGCTGGATATCATTCATCACGGTTACAGATTTTATTTCCACACAATGCCCCTTTCAGAGGCATGCCAGATGTTCCTCCTCCACAAAGAAAAGAGGCTCACATGCAAATTTCTCAGTTACTCCAGATAGGGGCCATTCAGCCAGTCCCTGTATCAGAAAGGGGCTTCGGATTTTATTCTCGCCTGTTCCTAGTGCCAAAGAAGGGGAACACGTGGAGACCAATTTTGGATTTATCTATCCTCAACACTTATCTGGACATTCCCAAGTTCAAGATGTTGACGTTACAGCAACTGTTACCTCTGCTGGGCAAAGATCACTGGATGGTAACTTTGGATCTCAAGGAAGCTTACCTTCATGTGCCTATAAGGCTAAGTTGCAGAAAGTATCTGAGGTTTCGAACTGGAGATTTTCATTATCAGTTCTCTGCATTGCCCTTTGGCTTATCTACTGCCCAGAGTATTCACAAAGGTTCTGGCTCCAGTGATAGCTTACTTCAGGCTTCAAGGCATTCAAATCTATCCTTACTTGGACGACTGCCTGATTCTGGCTCAAGAAAGGAACACCTTCTACAGCATCTGGAATATGTCATAGCAGTGCTAAGATGCCTAGGGTATTCTGTGAACGAAATAAAGTCCAGTCTAGTACCCTCTCAAGACATGTGCTTTCTGGGTGTGAGACTGAATACAGCAGCCCAGATGGCCTTTTAACCCCGGACAAACAAAAGAGTCTGTCACTTTACTTCCATCAACTATCTCATCAGTCCGTGCTGACTGCAAGGACAGTCCTTCAAGCATTAGGGTTCATGGCATCTTGTATTCTGGTGCTTCCCAATGCCAAACTGCATATGAGGAAGCTGCAATGGTATCTCAAAATGTATGGACACAGCACTGCCAAGATTTGGACACTGTCATTCAAATAATACCTTGCCTTCAAAAGGAATTCTTGTGGTGGGCTCAGGAATGTCACCTAAACAAGGGACTCTCTGTGACCCGGCCAGAGGCGAGTCAGATTTTAACGACAGATGCCTCGGACACTGCTTGGGGAGCTCATATAAATGGAAAGTGGATACAAGACAAGTGGCCTGCCAGACTACAGCATCTACATATCAATATGAAGGAGATGTTAGCAGTCCAGTTTGCATTGATGGCGTTCAAGGAGTTACTTCTTCCAGGGCAGGTGTTGATTCTGACAGACAACACAACTGTCATGTGGTACATCAACAAGCAAGGGGAACACATTCTTATCCTCTATGCAGGCAAGCAATGATTTTATGGGAGACTGCGTTAAGCCTGCAACTGACTCTTCAGGCAAGGTTTCTGCCAGGAGCACAGAACTCCCTAGCAGATGTATTAAGCAGACAAATCATGGATCCCCACGAGTGGAAACTGGATCTTCATGTATTTCAGAAATTGACAGTGTCCTGGGGAACTCCAGACATAGATCTGTTCGCTTCTCCACTAAACCACCAGCTGCCAAAGTATTGCACAAAAGGGTTTCATCACACAGCTTGGAAAGTGGATGCTCTGTCTTTCAGTTGGAAAAACCTTCATGTCTATGCCTTTCCACCTCTACCTCTTCTTCCAAAGGTATTACTAAAGGTCAGACAAGACAGGCCAAGGATGATTTTGATAGCTCCAGATTGGCCTCGGCAACACTGGTACCCACTTCTAAGGAGTCTTGTAAAGAAGCCTCCATGGCCTTTACCTCTGATTCCTCATCTGTTATCTCAGAAGGACGGTCATCTGCTCAATGTCAAGCTTCAATCTCTTCATCTCACAGCCTGGCATATTCTGTGTTGAAGCACGGTAGGTCTCAGCTTCCTCAACAAGTTTTAAATGTGATTATGGAAGCTAGAAGGCCTAGTACTAGGAGAGTGTACGCAGAAAAATGGAAGAGATTTTTATTTTGGAGTACAGCAAAGAATTTGGAGATTTCAGAGCCTAATTTGAGTGTGGCTCTTCAATATCTTACTGAATTATTGGACAAAGGTTTGTCCTTCTCTTCCATAAAGATTCATGCTGCAGCAATTTCAGCTCACTATGATTGTGACCCACCTTTGTTTTCGCATCCTTTGTTCAAGCAGTTTCTTAGAGGGCAAAGAATATAAGACCCCACGAGAGCTCCTACTCCTGCTTGGGATCTCAATTTTGTGTTGGAAAAACTTACTCTACAACCTTTTGAGCCTCCAGCTACTGCTGAATTGAAATATTTGTCATGGAAGACTGCTTTTCTGTTGGCTATTACTTCTGCAAGAAGGGTGTCTGAGTTGCAGGCCCTTATGGCAGTAGAGCCCTTTTTGATTTTCCATAAGGACAGGGTATCATTACGCACTAATCCTTCCTTTATGCCTAAGGTGGTTTCTAGTGTGGCTTTAAACCAAACTATTCATTTGCCTACGTTTTTGCAGATCCTCAAAATAAAGGGGAAAAGATTTTGCACACTTTAGATGTACACAGGCAATTGCGTTATTATTTGAGGAGGACTAAAGATTTTAGGCAGGCTCAGCAGTTACTTGTTTCTTTTGTTTTGTTCACAGGGCAAGCCTTACAGGAAACAGTCCCAATGACTATTTCTACCAGTTCGAGCAGTTGGCTTTTGACAGCATTAGGAAAACTAGCACTTTTCTCATCAAATTGGCAAACAGGTTCCAGACAAATGGGTTCTGAACATAGTGTCCCAAGGCTACAGGTTCCATTTTCACACCCTACCAAGGTCAAAGGGCATGCCAGACCTGCCAGACAATCAATGGTTACAGCCCTCATGGACATGAGGGCCATTCAAGCACCACAACATGAGCAGGCCTGGAGACCAGTTCTGGACCTGTCTATACTAAATACGTTTCTGGAAGTTCCAAAATTCAGGATGTTGACTCTTCAGCAGCTACTGCCCATGCTGGGCAAGAGGGCTTGGCTCGTAACTTTGGACTTAAAAGAGGTATACCTGCATGTCCCAATCAGACAGTCTTGCAGAAGATACCTCAGATTCATAGCTGGCTCAGTGTATTACCAATTCTCTGCACTGCCCTTTGGCTTATCCACTGTGCCCAGGGTCTTTACAAAATGCCTGGCACCAGTAATTGTGTTTTACAGACAAAAAGGAATCAAAATATATCCCTACTTGGACGACTGCCTAATTCAAGCAGAGAACAAAGACACTCTTCTAAAGCATCTGGCGTTTGTAAGATTGCTAATTGGCCTAGGGTACACTGTAAATGAAAAGAAATCAAAACTAGTGCCCTCTCAAGAGATAATATTCCTGGGTGCAAGCTTAAATACAACAGCCCAGATGACAAGCAAAACAACTGACTACTTATTTTGCAGGCCTTGGGTTTCATGGCATCCTGCATTCTACTAATTCCGTATGCCAGACTGCATATGGGAAACTACAATGGTATCTGAAAAGTATTTGAACTCACTATTGCCACAGCCTGGAAACAGTAATTTCACTCATTCCCTGCCTACAACAGGAGTTTCGATGGTGGGCAGAAGCCTGTCACCACAGCAAGGGTCTGCCATTCAGTTTACCCACAACCAGACAGACACTGACAACGGATGCATCAGATTATGCCTGGGGCATATGGCAGGAAAATGTATTCAGGGCACATGGCCTGCAAACCAGATGCATCTTCACATCAATCAAAAAGAGATGCTAGCTGTTCAAAATGCCCTGACAGCTTTCCAAGGACCTGCTTCATCCAGGACAATTACTGATAAAGACAGACAATGTTACTGTCATGTGGTACATAAACAAGCAGTGAGGTACTCATTCCTACCCCCTCTGCAGACAAGCAATGACCTTATGGGACACAGCATTGGCTTTTCAAGTTCACCTGCAAGCACAATTCCTGCCAGGAAAAGCAAATACTCTGGCAGACGAACTAAGCAGAAACCTCATGGATCCCCACAAATGGAAACTGGATCCACAAGTCTTCAGGATGATAATAAGGAAATGGGGATGCCCAGACATAGATCTATTTGCCTCCCCTCACAACTGCCAATTACAGAGATTTTGCACAAGGATTTACCACAAGCAAGCATGGAAAGTGGATGCCCTATCATTCAGCTGGAAAAATCTAACAGTATATGCTCCAGCACTGGTACCCAGTTCTAAAGAGCTTGTCTCAAGGTCCAGCATGGATATTGCCTCAAACTTCTCACTTGCTGACCCAACAAAACAATCAGATCCTGCACAGAGAACGCAGGACCGTAAATCTCTGGCAGCATGGAGGATAATGTAGCCATTCAGAAAACTCCTCTTTCAAAAGCTGTTATGGATGTTATCTTGGAGGCTAGGAGGCCCAGTACCAGAAAATCTTATGCAGAAAAATGGAAGAGATTCTGTGCTTGGAACAAGGCATTGACACGTCTGTACCAAATATTCCTCAGATTTTACAATACCTAACTGAGATGCTGAACAAAGGCCTTTCTTTCTCATCAATTAAGATTCATGCCTCTGCCATTTCTGCACATTACAATACGGAACCACCTATCTTTTCTCATCCTTTAATAAGGCAGTACCTCAGAGGGGCCAGAAACATTAGGCCTCCAAGGAGAGCACCAATTCTGGCCTGGGACCTCAGTTATGTTTGGAAAAACTCACACTGCCTCCTTTCGAGCCAGCATCGACAGCGGATATTAAATTCTTATCCTGGAAAACAACTCTGCTCCTAGCCATAACCTCTGCCAGGCGAGTCTCTGAGTTACAAGCACTCATGGCTGTGGAACCTTTCATCATTTTTCATCCAGACAGGGTTTCTCTGAGGACAAACCCTACATTTATGCCTAAGGTGGTGTCCAGTGTGGCCCTCAATCAAACCATTCACTTTCCTACCTTTTACCCAAATCCACAGAACAAGGGTGAGAAAATTCTGCACTCTTTGGACATACACAGGCAGTTATGCTTCTACTTGGAGAGAACTAAAGCTTTCAGAAAGACTGAGCAACTTTTAGTGTCATATGCTGCAGGATCACAAGGAAAGGCGATCTCAAAACAGACTATTTCAAAATGGATAGGCCATTGCATCCGTTTCTGCTATTCTCAACATGGCAAATCAGTGCCTAAGAGAATTAGGCCTCATTTCACCAGAGCAGCAGCCACTTCAGCAGCCTTCCTCAAAGGAGTACCAACCAAAGAAATCTTAGAGGCTGCAACTTGGAGTTCAGTGCACACCTTTACAAAGCACTACTGCTTGCCTCTCTACTCTGTCCAGAGCAGGCTTCGCCACTGCAGTTCTGCAGGGCCTCATAGCCTCTCCTAATCCTATTTAGCCCAGCCACCCATCCTCAGCTTTGGGATTCTACCCAGGAGTAATGACTGCAACAGTGAAACACGATGAACATAGTACAGTTGTGTACCTACCATAAATGTAGATGTTCGAGTGTATTCACTGTTGCAGTCCAGGTTACCCACCCACCATCACCCTTCTCTTTGCTGGGACTTATCTGCACTTCTCTATCCTATACAACCTTTTTGGTGTATTTGTTTGTAGAGGAAGAAAATGTTATTTTTGTGCATGCATTTCGTATTGGTATATTTTTCAGCCTACCTATTTGGGGCACCTGACATCTGGGGCAAGAAAAACTGAAGAAAATGGCGTTGGCTGCATCTTTTATACCCCTGGCGCACTGACATCAGAGAAGAGGTGACAGCAACCAATGCCAGACCTAGACTTTGGAATTCTGGCCGACTGCGGGTAGCCTGCCAGCAGGATAACCCAAGAGTAATGACTGCAACAGTGAATACACTCAAACATCTACATTTATGGTAGGTACACAACTGTACTGTACCTCACCTCAGAATCTCATATTGCCATAGCTAGAACTCATCTTCTGTCCACACTGCTATATGCCTCTCCCTCACTAACAAACCTAAATAAAACTGACTTAAACTCTCCACCTGCTACAACAAAATTGCCAGATTCGCCACCAATACCAAGTCACATTCCCTTGCCCTACAAAACCCTACACTGGCTAGAATTCCCCAGCCTTCTAAAATATCGCCAACTCAACTTAGCCCATCAAATACTGTACTACCCTGAAAAAACAACTGTCCTGAACAACCTCCTCAACTTCCATAATCCAAATAGACAACTACGCTCTAGCAACAAAGCCTTAATTGAAACCATCTCCTACAAAAACAACTCAGGGGAATCCCTTTTTGCTCATGAAATTGCCAAAATCTGGAACAACAGTCTTCCTGACCTTAGACTTCTAAATTCTACATCCTCCTTTAAGACTCACCTAAAATCATATCTCTACTCCAAACACCTATGCAGCTGTAACAAGCCACCATAAAACAACATACTACTACAGGGAAACCTTTCTACAACTTGTGTATCCTGTGCCAGGGTCACTGTTCAGTCTGTACTATACTCTGAACTCATCTTAATACTCACTGTAAATACTGTAAATATTTCTACAAGTAGTCACCTGTTTACCCATCCATCAGTGTAATACATCGACTATGCGCATTCTGTATAAAAATGTTTCACCTTTTTATCCAACAACTGAATTCTCATTACTACTGTCTAAAATATCTTTATATTGTAACATCTACCTGCAAATTTATATCTATGCTCTGACCTATTGTAAGCAGTTTTGTAACTTGTTATACTGTGTTAATCTGCAACTTCTTCTCTCATGTTATTGTAAATTGTATTCTCTCTTTAATTTTGCTGGAGCTTTTCTCCCCAGGACACCTGCTGTCCATTTGGACTATTCTGGTTAACAAATGTGAAATAAATAAATAAATAAAATAATCCACTTACACTTGGCAAACTCAGTTTTATTAACTATATCTCCCCCCGTATCTCCAACATTTATAATTTCCAGAACTCTAAATTTAAATGCATTATGTTCCCCTGCTTCTTGTATATGCCTATGTTGTTGTATCTTTTGGCTTTTCCCGGTTAGGGGTCGCCACAGCAGAACTCCGGTCCGCTAATGATTGGCAGCAGATTTTTACGTACCGAGTTGCCAGCCCTGATGTACAACCTTCGAGGGTACGCCCATTCACGCATGTCTCCACACAGAAGACGCTTTAGCTGAGAATCAAACAGGACAACGTCTTACTGTGAGGTGACAACGCTACCGCAGCACCACCTCCGCAGTCTTCTTGTATATGCCTATATAGGGCATTATTGTCTAATTTCCTATGAATTTCTGAGAGATGGGAGGATATCCTTTCCTTAAACTTCATATTAGCCTTTCCTATATAGAAGCTCGAACATTTTTCACAGTTAGCGAAGTACACAATGTTTTTTGAATTACAAGTGGCAAAAGCCTTAAAATGAAAGTTGATCTGTGTTAACTGATGTATAAATGAGTTACCCACATTTAAATACTTACAACAACTAAACTTATAGCAAGGAGTCGTACACTTATTGATGGTTAAAGGACGACTACCACCCCTTCTCTTCAAATCTTTATAACATAATAACTGCTTAAGATTCTGCTCCTTTTTGTATATAAAGAATGGGCTATCTCCTATAAATTTTTAATGTTAATATCAGACTTAAGAATAGGCCAATTCCTCTCTATTTCCTTAATACTACCAGTAAACCTATTATACTTGGTCAAATAACCTAAAGTCGATCTTGAGTATTCTCAGACATATTCCCTAATAGATATGCTTTGCCAATACTAGACTGCAACAAAGTGATGACTTTTTGGTCTCTTCTATCATTTTAACATAACTCCTCTGAATAAAATCAATAGCCGTACTACCCATTTCTTTTTCAAAAACTAAATCAGATATATTAAGTCTACTGGCTTGCAAGAATTAACTTTTTACTAGACCTTTATGAACATATGCTATCAGCATGCACATACTTTGTAGCGTGTACATTCTTTTTATGAATTGTAGTATGTAGTTGACCCTCAATACATATAAAACTAATATATAAGAATTCTATTTTATCAGAAGCATACTTCAACTCCAACTTAAGAAAATTCGTAGTTTGACTGAGGTATGCAACAAAATTCTGTATCTCTGTTGTTTCACCTGCCCATAAGAAGACGGCCGTCTGTAAAACGCAATGTTCCTATTATAAGTAATGCCTAATAGATCTTCACCACATGTATGTTGTTCTCATTTTGCTAAGGCCAACGTAGCATAGCTATTAGCTACAGAAATTCCCATAGCTACTCCCAATACTTTATGGTAGTATTCATTGTTGAAAGATAAAACATTCTTTTCTAAAATTATTTATAACATCATACATATAAGTCCTATTTTATGTGTGGGAAACCCACTATGTTTAGACAAGAACTCTCTAGTTCATTCAACACCAACATTATTTGGTATAACCATAAATAGTTGCTTTGTAACCATGATGTAGTTAAAGGATGTATTAGTATGTAAAAAGATCGTAAATCATTCAATGAGTCTTTAATATAACACTTACTATAAACCAGTAGTGGATGTAAAATGCTCTCCAGATATTTGGCGATAGCTCTGGTCACCAATTGCTAGCCAGAACACTATAGGCCTCATCGTGGGTTGCGTAATATAATATTTTTATGTATCTTTGGCAGCCCATATATAAGGGGACAAACTGGATGGGCAGCATACGAGTAATTATAGAGCTCTGGAGTAATGCTCATTTCCTGTGCTGGCTAATTTATATTGTGCTGGTTCTATAAGTATTTAAGCTGTGGAAATGTAATGTATTGTGAACATCGAGAAAGAGCTGTGGGCTTGAAAGCTTTGTATTTATATATCTTTTACTTCAGCATTTTATTAAAACTGTACTATAGTGTGACGTTTGGGATTGTTTTTTATGCATTCTGGTGATTCCTTGGATCCTTTGGCTGCTTATCTAAGGTTTTTGGAGTTGGATCATTTTCACTTCATTACTCAGTTTTATTTTATTTACTTTTACATGTTGGTCAGGTACAAGCAGATTTGGTGATGGAGTCAATGTTCATTGCCAGGTGAGAAAACCAGCAGGCAGAAAGCAGTGGGAAGGCTAATGGTCAGCAGGTAAGCACTGCAGGGCAGTAGGGACTGCACCTGATTTTGCAGAACCTCTTGGATTTTGTCTTGTATTGGTAATACTGAATTTATTGTGGAACATATGATAGAGGTTTACCTTTGTTTTGTCGCACATGGTATGAGGGATCAAATGTTGAAAATGGTTTGCTGGAAAGCCATTGCTGACATTTGATCCATGTGTTTGAATCGCAAAAAAGCATTCACTTATTTGCCATTCAAACACATAGGTTCATAGGTTTATACTAGGCTATCTGCCCTAAGGCATTTATAAGCCTAGCCCAAAGTTTTGTGGCTTACGCCACCCCTTATATGAAAAAATACTGTGCCCATTAGTTTGTTGTGCCTCTGTCCAGCAGTGACACAGAGAATTGGCATTGTTTTTTGCAGCCGTACTTTCAGCGTTATGTAAGTCGGACACACGGCGTACGACAAAACAAAGGTAAACCATGATAGAGCAAGTGATTATTTTGCTGGGTTGTCAGCAATGGGTACTGAAATATGTCTCTTACATTTTTATATCTATTTTGTATTGATATGCTTTGAATCAACGTGTAAACTTGGAGAGAGAGAGAGAGACAGTTTAAATAATTCTTACAGTGAGCATGCAGTTCTGTGTGTCTGTTATATCCTGCTTAGTAAAAAATGTTGTTCCGTTTAGATGGTATCCTTGATTATTGTACATTTGTTGCATACAATAACTGCATGTGGAATTCAGAATTGGTGCTTTTGGGTGTGTCTCTTAGAAATTTTAACGACTTTGATGTTTATTCTTGGTAAAGTATGGGGCGGGTATGTAATGCGGCATTATATACAAAGAGATGTTCACTTGGTGGGAGGGCCAGGTGAAATGGAGTTTTTAAAAATAGTACAGTAGTATAGTTGTTCTTCTGTCTGTTATTACTCTTCCCAGTTCAGTATTTGAGACACTTAATTGAATCCAGGTCATGTAGGTGTGGCTCGATAAAGGAGGCAAAGTTACCAGTAGGAAGTGTCATGATGATGTCATGCAGGGGGGTGGGCTTTGCTTCTCAGGAAATAGCATGATGGGAAGGGTGGCAGCCCTAGTAGTGAAGTTATAAAGAAAAGAATATTTTCATTTGTTAGTTTCAGAAGCAGTAACAGTACAGAGCCTTTTTGGTGTACCCAGTTTAGAAATTTTTTGTATGTAGTAATTAGTTGTGTTTGATTATACTGACCTGCTTGAGGAGTTATGGTTAAAAGCATAATGCATTAAACTTAAGGAAGGTATACATGCCTGAAGAGTTGGTAGTACTTTGTTACAGAATCAAATACGTAGTGATGTTGTGTATAACAGCGATGGAATCGGTCACCAAGAATTTATGACTGGTAGACTGTATCCAGAGCTGGGTGGTATTTGTATGTAGTCTTGTTGAATAGGCATAATTTAAGTGCTGCTTTGAATTTTGTAATTTTATATTTTTGTAATTGTGGCTTGTAATAGTGAATTTAGAATTGTGTTGCTGTATTAGAAAAAGTTTTGGAGGTATTCTTTTGGTATTCTACAAAATATAGTTTAGCATTGTGTTGCTGTTTTATGTTTAGGCGTTGATAGCATGGCTAGAAATGGGTACAAAGCCATGTTATTATATACAGTGGATATAAAAAGTTTACACGCCCCTGTTAAAATGCCACGTTTTGTGGTATAAAAAAGTGAGACCACAGTAAATCATTTCAAAACTTTCCCGCCTTTAATGTGACCTATAACCTGTACAATTAAAATGAAAAAACAAATCTGTTTGGAGAAAAAATATAAAAAATAGAAAACATACAGTAAGCTGGTTGCATAAGTGTGCACACCCTTAAACTAATACTTTGTCGAAGCGCCGTTTTGATTTAATTACACCATTCAGTCTTCTTGGGTACACACCTGCCATCAGTTAGAGACTGATTAACCTCAGAGTTCAGCTGTCCTAGTAGGATTTTCCTGACGTTTACTAAGTTTCCTGCTACAGCAAAAGCCATGATTCGCAGAGAGCTTGCAAAGCATCAAGGGGATCTCATTATTGAAAGGTATCAGTCAGGAGAAGGGCACAAAAAATTTTCCACAGCATTGGATATACCATGAAACACAGTTAAGACAGTCATCAAAAACTGGAGAAAATATGGGAAAACAGTGACCTTGCAAAGAACTGGACATCCCTCCAAAATTGATGAAATAATGAGACGAAAACTGGTCAGGGAGGCTGCCAAGAGACCTACAGCAGCACTGAAGGAGCTGCAGGAAATTCTGGCAAGTACTGCTTGTGTGCTGCATGTGACAACACTCTCCTGTATTCTCCATATATCTGGGCTATGGGGTAGGGTTGCAAGACAGAAGCCTTTTCTTACACAGAAAAAGATGCAGTCCAAGCTAAAATTTGCAAAACAATACACCATGTCTTCCAAAAGCATGTGGGAAAATGTGTTATGGTCTGATGAGACCAAGCTTGAACTTTCTGGCCACAATTCCAAAAGGTACATTTGGCGCAAAAACAACATTTTGCCTCACCAAAAGAACACCACACTTACAGTGAAGCATGGGGGTGGCAGTATCATGCTTTGGGGTTGCTTTTCTTCAACTGGAACTGGGGCTTTAGTCAAGGTGGAGGGAATTATGAACATTTCCAAATACCAATCACATTTGACCCAAAACCTTCAGGTATCTACTAGAAAGCTGAAAATGAAGAGGAATTTCACATTTCAACACGACAGTGACCCCAAGCATACATCCAAATCAACAAAAAATGGCTTCACCAGAAGAAAATTAAAGTTTTGGAATGGCCCAACCAGAACCTATACCTAAATCCAATAGAAAATATGTGGGGTGATCTGAACCGGGCTTGTGCACAAGAGATGCCCTCGCAGTCTGACAGATCTGGAGTGCTTTTGCAAGGAAGAATGGGCAAATATTGCCAAGTCAAGATGTGAAATATGTAAGGAGAAAATACCACTCTGGACACAGAAATAAATATAAAGTTAGAACTTTCGTTTATAAAATATATAAACTTCTTCAGACAAAAGTATACAGGAAATAAACCATTTAAATAAGCATTCAAGAAATTACATCATTTCCCATTCAAAGAAAAAAGTCACAATAAAAGTCCCATTAAACATCAAAATAAAAGACATGCCTCAAAATAAGATATCCAACTACACAACAGACCCATTGAACAAAACTTTAAATAAAATCCTAAACCCTACAAATATATGCATAAAATATATATAGAAGTTAGAATATTTAAATAATTGACTACAAAAATACAATAATAAATGTTATCTACATAAAGACTTCAGTTTCAAAACACTCATGATAGAAATAGTGTCATTCAATCCAGGTGAAACTGAAGCGTTCAACTTAAGTTGCCATAAATGTTCTTTCTCCTCAAGTTGCAAGGAGGTCGGACCACCCCTAATGTTTTCAACAACCCTATCAATGATTAAAAAACAAAATTCATGTGTGGGAAAGGCCAAAATATGTTTAGCCAGGGCATTTGTAATATTTGCTTTAGAAATGGCGTAAAAATGTTCATAAATTCGATTTATAAAAACCCTATCAGTTTTGCCAACATAGAAAGATGGGCAATTCTGACATAATGCCAAGTAGACCACCCCTCTTGTGTTGCAGTTGTATTTATCCGTTAAGTAATATTTTTTTCTTATTGATCATAAACATGTTGGTAACATATAAACTTACACCAACGGCATGATCCACATTTAAACATCCCACAATGTGGGCGGTGACATTTATAATTTACTGTTTCAAGGATAGTTTTTACGTTCCTACCTTTTTTAAAAATTACAAGAGGCCTTTCACCCACATAATTTCTTGTACTATCCTCGACTAAAAAGTACCAGTTCTTGAAAATGATATCCCTCAAAAAGGGAGCATCTTTAGAAAAAGTGGTAATAACACCCAAATTTCCAAAGTTATTGTTATTTTCATGCTCAAATTGCTGTGTTAAAGGAATCAGTGTGTTAGGTGGATCCATAATATCATTAACACACTCAAGATTCACATTTCCAGATGAAATAACATAACTTAGAATTGGTTTAAAGTAACCATATGTCCTTTCAGATGTGACCTCAAAAATGAGTTCATCCAATAAGTTAATAGGGTAACCTCTTTTCATAAACATGTCCCTTAATAAACTACACTCATCCAAAAAATCTTCATCTAAAGTTACCATCCTAGCTGCCCTAACTAGTTGTCCCTTAACTCCCTTCTTCTGATGGAAGGGGTGGCAGCTAGAAAAATGGAGGAATGCATTTGAGTAAGTGGGTTTTCGAAAAATCCTAGATGTAAATGTGTGTAAATCAAAATTTTTTACTAATTTTATATCTAAAAATGAAGTCTCTTTTTCTTGAAAGTCCCAAGTGAAATCCAAGAAATCAGTAAAATCAGTAACTTTTTCAATAAATGATGCTGCGGAATGTCCATCACCCTTCCAAAGAATAAAAATATCATCCAAATAACAGGTATATAAAGCAGCCTTATTCTGGAAAACAGGGTCTTTAAATAAAAAATGTGTTTCCCACAATGCCATTACTGTATTGGCAAAGGTTGCACCACAGGGAGATCCCATGGCTACACCTGTTTGTTGCAAATAGAATTTAGATTCAAAAAGAAAATAATTGTTAGCTAGAACAAGTTCCAGTAAGTATATGACCAAATCAATAACATGCCCATCCATTTTCTGGTCCAACATAAAATCCCTAACCCATTCACATCCAAGGTCTTGTGGTATATAAGTGTACAAGTCACAAACATCGATGGTAAAAAAATTTAAATCTTCATCAAAAGGAAAACTATTTAAAGAATCCAAAAAAGCACAGGAATCCTTGCAAATTTGTTTTTTATTTTTTAGTAAATCTTTTAGTTTACAGTCAATGAATCTGGCACGCCCATGACTGATAGATTGCCTACCATCGATGATCGGACGAAAAGGGGGTTTATTTAAATTCTTATGGACTTTTGGCAACCCAAATAATGTAGGAATAACTGGGTGTGTAATGTTAAGAAAATTAAATAAGTCATTGTCAATGCGGCTAGACATATTTTGGCCTTTCCCACACATGAATTTTGTTTTTTAATCATTGATAGGGTTGTTGAAAATATTAGGGGAGGTCCGACTTCCTTGCAACTTGAGGAGAAAGAACTTTTATGGCAACTTAAGTTGAACGCTTCAGTTTCACCTGAATTGAATGACACTATTTCTGTCATGAGTGTTTTGAAACTGAAGTCTTTATGTAGATAACATTTATTATTGTATTTTTGTAGTCAATTATTTAAATATTTTAACTTCTATATATATTTTATGCATATATTTGTAGTGTTTAGGATTTTATTTAAAGTTTTGTTCAATGGGTCTATTGTGTAGTTGGATATCTTATTTTGAGGCATGTCTTTTATTTTGATGTTTAATGGGACTTTTATTGTGACTTTTTTCTTTGCATGGGAAATGTCATTTCTTGAATGCTTATTTAAATGGTTTATTTCCTGTATACTTTTGTCTGAAGAAGTTTATATATTTTATAAACGAAAGCGCTAACTTTATATTTATTTGTGTCCAGAGTGGTATTTTCTCCTTACATATTTCATTCAGTTTTTGTTTTGCACTCGTTTGCCAAGTCAAGATGTGCCATTCTGATAGACGCCTACCCAAGAAGACTGAATGCTGTAATTAAATGAAAAGGTGCTTCAACAAAGTATTAGTTTAAGGGTGTGCACACTTATGCAATCAGCTTATTGTACTTTTTTTATTTTTTATATTTTTCCCCTAATGGATGTTTGTTTTTCAATTGAATTGTTCAGGTTATAGGTCACATTAAAGGTGGGAAAGGTTTTGAATGACTTATTGTGGTCTCATTTTTTTATATCACAAAAACCTGGCATTTTAACAGGGGTGTGTAAACTTTTTATATCCACTATATGTTGACAGCATGGCTAAGAAAGGACAGTATTTTAAACTGAGGTGAGTGTACATTAAAGTAGCTTCACTTGATTATGCTTAGAGCTGCATTGGGAAGATGTGGATTTGGGGAGGCATATATTGATGGACGTGATTTAATTTTTTTTTGTATATTCTAACAGGGAGTATACAATCACGAGTAGACCATATAGTAAGGTAGGAATCATTGTGCCTTTCACTAGTAGGTGGTGATTTTTTCCCTTGAATACTGTTTTTGAGTGTGTAGTCTGAAGGGGTAATGTTAAGTATCTTCAGAGTCTTGGGTATTTAACTTGCTGTATGCTTTCATGTGAGCTACCTGTGGGTGTGGATGTAACATATTGCTGTATATGTTTGGGTTCACTGCCTGATGGTGTGGATATAACACATTGCTGTAATCATTCAGACTGTGACTGCCTTAGGGTGTGGATATAACACATTCCTGGGTGCAAGCTTGAATACAACTGCCCAGATGGCTTACCTCACGCCAGACAAACAAAGACAACTGACTACTTACTTCAAACTGATGGCAACAAAAACCCAGTCTTCTGCAAGACAAATTCTGCAGGCTCTGGGCTTCATGGCATCCTGCATCCTACTAATTCCATATGCAAGACTGCATATGAGGAAACTACAATGGTACCTAAAAAGTTTATGGAGTCAACATTCACACAGTTTGGAAACAATGATTCCTCTCATTCCCTGCCTGCAACAGGAGTTTCTGTGGTGGGCAAAGGCCTGTCACCGAAACAAGGGACGGCCCTTCACTCTACCCCCTGCCAGCCAAACCTTAACAACAGACACATCAGATTATGCCTGGGGGGCCCACATGGCAGGAAGATGCATTCAGGGCATATGGGCACCAAATCAAATGCATCTACATATCAACCAGAAAGAGATGCTAGCTGTTCAGAATGCCCTAACAGCCTTCAAGGACTTACTTCATCCAGGAAAACAAAACACTCTGGCAGACAATTTAAGCAGAAACCTTATGGATCCTCACAAGTGGAAACTAAACCCACAAGTCTTCAGCATGATAGCAAAGAAATGGGGGAGCCCAGACATAGACCTATTTGCCTCTCCTCAAAATTATCAACTGAAAAGATTCTGCACAAGGACTTATCACAGGCAAGCATGGAAAGTGGACGCCCTATCCTTCAGTTGAAAAAACCTATCAGTTTATGCCTTTCCTCCTCTGCCTCTTCTACCCAAGGTCCTCCTAAAAGTCAGACAAGAGAAGCCAAAGATGATATTAATTGCCCTGGACTGGCCCCGCCAGTACTGGTACCCAATCCTAAGGAACTTGCCTCAATACCCAGCTTGGACTTTGCCTCAAAAACCACAACTACTGTCACAGCAAAACAAACAGTCAGATCATACACAATCAACTACAGACTCTGAACCTAGCAGCATGGCTAATCCTGTAGTCATACAGACAACATCTCTCAGTAAACCTTTGATGGATGTCATTTTGGAAGCCAGAAGGCCTAGTACTAGAAAATCTTATGCTGACAAATGGAAGAGATTCTGTGCTTGGAATCAAGCACAAGGAACTGATACAGCAGAACCGCATATTCCTCAGATATTACAATACTTAACTGAGATGCTTGACAAAGGCCTGTCTTTTTCATCAATCAAAATCCATGCCTCTGCCATTCCGGCTCATTACAATACAGAGCCACCAATCTTTTCTCATTCTTTACTAAAGCAGTATCTTAGAGGAATCAAAAGTTTAAGGCCTCCTAGAAGATCACCATTACCTGCATGGGACCTCAACTATGTGTTGGAAAAGCTCACTCTGCCTCCATTTGAACCAGCTGCTACTGCTGATATAAAGTTCTTGTCATGGAAGACAGCTCTGCTACTAGCAATCACTTCAGCAAGAAGAGTTTCAGAGCTACAGGCCCTCATGGCTGTAGAACCTTTTATCATATTTTACCCAGACAGGGTGTCCCTGAGGACAAATCCTACCTTTATGTGTAAGGTCGTTTCCAGTGTGGCTCTTAACCAAACAATTCATCTGCCAACTTTTTATCCAAATCCGCAGAACAAAGGGGAGAGAATTCTGCATTCCTTGGACATACACGGACAGCTAAGATTCTACTTGAGCAGGACTAAAGCTCTAAGAAAAACTGAGCAATTACTAGTGTCATATGCTGCAAGATCAGAAGGAAAGGCTATTTCAAAGTGGATAAGCCATTGCATCTGTTTCTGCTACTTACACTATGGCAAACCAGTGCCCAAGGGCATTAGGTCTCACTCCACCAGGGCTGCGGCTACTTCAGCAGCCTTTCTCAGAGGAGTACCAACCAAGGACATTCTAGAGGCTGCTACTTGGAGTTCTTTTCACACCTTTACAAAGCATTACCATTTGCCTCTCTACTCCAGGGCAGGCTTTGCCACTGCAGTGCTGCAGGGCTTATAGCCTCACCTAATGCTGTTTAGCTCCAGCCTCCCAACCATAGCTTTGGGATTCTACCCAAATGTAATGACTGCAACAACGAAACACGAAGAATATAGTACAGTTGTGTACACTTACCAAAATGTAGATGTTCAAGTGTATTCACTGATGCAGTCCAGATTACCCTCCCGCTATCCCCCTATCATGCTACAGTTTATCTTTCCTTCTCTGTCTTTTACAACCTATGTGATGTATTTGCTTGTGGGTGAAGGTAAAGTTTGTATTGATGCATGTATTTATATATATAAATATTTAGAATATTGCTACCTTTTTGGGGGCACCTGACATCGGGGGCAAGAAAAACTAAAGAAAATGGCATCTGCTGCATGTTTTATACTCCTGACGACCTGACGTCATGGAAGAGGGAGACAGCAACTGACGCAGGATCCAAGACTTTGGAATTCAGGCTGACTGAGGGCAACCTGCCAGCAGATTACCCAAATGTAATGACTGCAACAGTGAATACACTTGAACATCTACATTTATGGTAAGTGTACACAACTGTACTTTCCTTCCCAGGAACTGTTCATGGATGTCTCAGACCTGTGGAGGGATGCTTCTTGTTGCCCTCTGAAAGTTCAGGGTCTCTGGCCTATTCATCAGAGGTCAGACCAAATCTACATAAAAGAGATGAGAGCTCTGTTTCTGGCTACAAAGTCCTTTCATTCCTTTGAAAAACTTCACTGACAATACCACCACTATGTGGTATGTCAGCAGGCAGGGGGCATATGAGGTCTTATCTCCTATGCAGACTAGCTTTTTAGGCCTGCGATCTAGCTTTCAGTTGTTAGGTGATTCTTCAGGCAGTTTAACATTCATAATGAGCACAATCCATTGACAGACTGAGCTGGTCCAGGACACACATTCATGAATGGATGCTTCACAGAGATGTGTTTCTGGACATAGTCCATTGATGGGGTATTCCTCAGATTTTTTTTTTTTTTTGCTTCCCATCTGAACAATTTACCCTATTCTGTTTGAGAGTACCAAGCCTTTGACTTGTAAAGTTGACACCCTGTCTTTTCCTTGAAAGGGAATGTTTTTGTATGTATTTCCATCTCTTCTCCTGGTGTTAGGAATTCTGTACAAGACCAAACAGGACGCTTCCAAAATCTTGTTTGTGACTCACTTTTTTGGCCCAGACAGCACTGTTTTCCCCTTCTTTTTCATCTGGCCAGGGACAATCACCACAGGTTACCTCACAGAGTAGATATTCTCACACAAGACAAGGGAACTTTTATCAATCCTCACCTGTCCACTCTTCAAATGACACTGGGTTTTGATCCCTTTTAGGCACATCTTTTCTGAGGATGTGTTGTGGGTTCTGCAGGTGGCCAGGAAACCCACTACCAGAAAATCATACATGTCTAAATGGAAAAGACTTTCTGTTTGGTGCCTCTCTCATCATCAGATTCCCTTCTCAGTATGGGTTCTCATATTTGTGTGATCAGTTAAAGCTCACCTCTCAGCAGTCTCTGTTTGTTTGCTCTAGAGTCTTCCTTTGGTCGCTTGGTTTAAGGTCAAGCAATTTCTTAAAGTCGTCCTTATCAGGCCCCTGAGAAAGCCTATCCCTTGTTGGGACGTCAGTCTTATTTATGGAAAATTGACTTGGGCTCCTTTTGAATCTGTTAATTCAGCTTCCTTGCAACTTTGTACTTTGAAGACTGTTCCACTGTTGGCTCTTGCTTCTGCCAAGAAAGTATATGAGCTTCAGGCTGTTATGATCATAGTTCCTTTTTTTAATTTTTCACCAAGTCAGGGTCTCTGTACTAACCCTTCTTTTATACCCAAGGTGGTTAACAAGTTGTTCCTTAGTCTATTCAACTTCCTTCCTTTTTAACTTCTCTGCAGTCTGCCATTGAGAAGGTTCTCCACACCTTGGTCTTGCTTAGATAGCTGAGATATTATTTGGATAAAACAAAGGCTATTCACAAGTCTGAGCAACTTTTTTTGTTTCTTTTCATTCCAGGACTTTGGGTTTAGCTGTTTCCAAGCAATCCATCTCCCCCTGGAGCTCTAAGGCCATTTTCTTTTGTTGTTCATTTCATGGCAAATGTCTTTCTTCATTTGTAAAGCACATTCTACTAGGCAATTGCCGCTTCTGGTGCCTTTTTGAAGGGTTTGAACACCAGTTCCATCATTGAAGCTGCTGCTTGGTCCCTCTCTTCATACATTTACTAAGCATTCCAAATTGGATGATGATTCTAGGATCAGGGCAGGTTTTGCTAGGGCTGATCTTGCCTTCCTCCCTCCAGTGAAGAATGCTGCAACAGTGATATAGAAGGACACAGTACAGTTGTGTAAAATCTCACCATAATAGTAGATGTCCTTTTCTCCACTATTGCAGTATTTTGTCCGTCCCTACTTCCCTCCTCTGTTGTGACTCTTGCTTCTGTTTTTTGTAACCCTACTGGGTAAAAGGCTGTCTCTTCCTTTCCATTCTGAACTTTTTTCTTTTGGATGTACATATTCTGTATTGTCCTCAAGGGTATAGTATTCCTCCTGGGGCATTTCAGTTCTGAGTACTTTTTTCCATGTGTCACCTTTATGGCTTATGCCTTATGTGAGGAGCATACATGTGACGTATATTGCCTATAAAATTTAAAGGCTTTGATATACTGGCCAGATGTTGGGCTGTCTTTGAGATTCCTTTGTGTATACATATATCTGTATCACAACCTCTTGACTGTTTTGTCATCTTGCATTGTGCTCATTTCTCTAGCCTTTGTACACAATTGGGTGATCAAATTGCTTCCTTCTGAAGTAACTAATCCAAATGAGTAACATTATACAGTTTACATGTTTTTAGCATTGACATTTTTGATTGTTTTTGTATTAAAGGTTATCTGTAGATTGATGTCTGTCCAGTCCATGTAATGTTCTCAGACCCTCTAGCCCTCTTGATTCCACATGTCATAGACAAGAAGAATCATACCAGGCCAATACAGGCAGAACTCTTAAAGTAACTAACCACATGGCAGCATTTCTAACCCAAGACCTCTGGCACACTGCTGGTGTCACTTCCACTGGACCTACAACAGCCTCTGGACAGATAGAAGTGGAGTTTTCCCATAACACATTTATCCTTTCAGGTGGAACCCCACCACTATCACCATAGTGATTAAGGTGAAATTACAAGCAAACACATACAGAGAAAGACCTCCAATGAAAGCTGATGCCATCTTTTAACTTCTGAGTAGATAGTGCTTAACCAGAGGGAATTCTGTGTTAGTAATTTGCCAGAAAATGGGGAACTTCCCAGTGACAGAGCTTTTGAAATGTGTGATATGCTGATGACTTTTTTGTCTATCGGTCTATCTATCTATCTATCTAATATATCTATATCAATTTGGCAAATGAACTAACCCTTCTATGACCCTTTTCAGACACAAACCAGGTTGCAAAGGAAACGGAACCTATTTCTGTGTGGCAGAATTCTTAACCAGTCAATCATAGTGGTGCTTTCGACTGAAGTAACCATGGGCTAAGCAGCATAAAGGCAATGACTGCATGACTTGGGATGGGGGTATCAAAATTCATTAAAAAAGGACCCCCCCCCCCACAATCCTGATTGAACATGTTCTCCAAACCATTTTGATAGTTTTGTTCATCTTTAACTGCAGGTAGCACCATCTGTTGACCTTATGCTGTAATGCAGGAAAGTAAGCAAAAAAAAAAAAAAAAAATCTGAGATTTTACATTGAACGGTATGTTTTGAAATTTGATATTTCTTCATAATATTTATTATTTAGAATATAGGTTCATAGGTTCATACTAGGCTATCTGCCCGAGGGCATTTACAAGCCTAGCCCATAGTTTTGTGGCTTACGCCACCCCTTTAGTATGGGGAACTATACCCATTATTTTGCTGTGCCTCTGTTGAGCAGTGACACTGAGGTAATCCCTGGGGTATATCTGCGATCTCCCATCCATTGGTCAAGATTTCTCTTGAACAAGGCCAGCGAGGTGCTCTGCCTCACATATACCGGGATTTTATTCCACAGCATAGGGAGTCTTTGGGTGATGAATCTATCCCTCCAGCACGTCCTATTAATAGCCGTGTCGAGGTTTAAGTCTCCCGCCCTTGTGGCTCTGACGGATCTAGATTTTTGAGGTGAAGCATATTCATCAAATCTGGGTTTGACATGGCCTTGTATGTTAGGCAAAGGTCACCTCTGAGCAAGCGGTGCGACTGAATAGAGCTGGAGTTCTTTCAGTCGGGCAGCATAGGACAGATGTTTGAGACCCTTTATCCTTTTGGTGAGGAACTTTGTGGCCTCTCCAGCTGCTGCAAGTGTCGGGTCAGATACATTCGAATGGGGCATTGTACTCAATCATTGGTCTGATGAGTGATGAGTATAGGAGACTATGACCTCCCTTGATCTAGATGAGAATCCCTTCATGATAAGGTGGGCAATGTAGAAGGTCTTCCTAACTACTTTAGCTACATGGGTGTCGAATGACAGACTACTATCAACCTGGGTCCCCAGGTCCCTGATAACTTCTTCTGTACTCAGTGGATTGCCACCTATTTGGTAGCTAGGGGTAACCTTGTTTTTCCCGAAGGGTATGACTATGCATTTTTGGCATTTAACTTTAGGCCATGGCTCTGGCACCAGTTATCCGTTTCTGTGAGACCCTTCTGAAGGATATCTGTGTCAGATGTGTTTTCTACTATGGCCCAGTTTGCAGTCATCTGCAAACTTTGTCAGCCATAACCCTCCTGTGTTTGCTTGTACTTGGAAAAGTAGATGCCAAACAAGAGTGGGCCCAGGACTGAGCCCTGTGGTACACCACTTGTGACAGGCTTTGAGTCTGACATGGCGCCAGCAACTCTGACCCTGTGGGTTCTGTCACTCAGCCAGTTTGCAACCCATCTTGTGATGTATGGGTTAACATTTAAGCTGATGAGTTTTTCAATGATACCCGAGTGGGGTATTGTATCAAAGGCCTTCGCCAGATTGAGGTAGGCTGTATGGACTGCCTTTCCCTCATCAATGGCTTTGGTGACTGTTTCGAAAGTCAACCAAGTTTAGAAGGCATGATCTGCCTTTGACAAAGCCAAACTGGGATGGATCCAAAGTCTGCAAATTCCCTATGTCTTTATTTATGAGGTCCATTATGATCCTCTCCATGGCTTTGCAGATAAGGCTTGTCAAGCTAATGGGCGGTAATTTCCAGGGTCGGTGGAGGCACCGCCTTTGTGAAGTGGGACCACAGTTGCAGTGCGCCACTCCTGGAATGTATCCAGAGGTAAGACTATGATTAAACAGCTGTCCTAGCTGTGGGTTTAATTCCTCGTTGAGTTCGTGGAGCACACAGCCGGGGACACCATCAGGTCCCATGGATGCTGTGTTTTTGCTTTGGAGAGAGCAGTTCTCACTTGGGCGTTGGAGATGTTTGGGGGCTGCAATCGCTGGTATAGATATCTCTCCTTTTGGGGAGGGGAGAAGTTTGCACTGAACCTGTCAGCCAGTATGTTGGCAATGTCTGTAGGATCAGTAATCTTCACATCATTTTGAACTAGTTCTGAGCATATCTGGGAGTTTCCTCCCAGGTTTCTAACATAGCTAAAGAAGGCCTTATGATTGTCTTTTGAGTCTTTAGCTATTTTTCTCTCAAAATTTGCTTTGGATGATTTTATGAGAGCTCTTAGTTTTTTTACTTATAGTGATCAAGGGTGTCTTACCTTTTAAGGATTTTGCTCTATCTTGTAGTAGCTTCCTCCTTTTGTTGTAGAGTTTGTTTATGGCTGGGGTCCACCAGAGTGGACGCTTGCCTTTGGTACAAAGAGTCTTTGTTTTGCTTGGGATTGCCTTATCCATGCAGTCCTGCAGGTGCTGGTAGAAGGAATTTGTAAGTGATTCAGCGGCTTGAGTACTGTTTTCCGTCGGCTCGGGGGCCTTAAAGGAGACCACACTAGTCTTTAGAAGTGTGAAGTCGGCTTTCGAGAAGTTCTTTACTGTGGTCTTTTTATTTCAGGTGGGGTGGGATGAGGACCTCCAGCGAGATTAGTTTGTGATCTGATCTCACCAGTGAGGGGTATACTTCGTGTTGAACATTGTGCTCCCATGTTCGTGATGATGAGATCAAGTATGTTTTCTCCTCTTGTGGGGATGGTGACTAGTTGTTCCATGGCATTTGAGTTTATGAATTCCAGGAACTTTTGGGCTAGGGTGTTTGGGCTTGAGTAGTGTTCCCAGTCTATATTAGGGTAATTGAAGTCACCTAGTATGATGGTGTTTGGTGATACATTTATCCCCTCTAGTGTTTTCAGGAAGGCCATGTGAGGTTCCTGAGGTTGTGAGGGTGGCCTGTAACATGCTACAATTTGCAGAGCAGTCTTGCCTATGGTTAATTGCACCTGGATGGTCTCCGATGCATCGTGCGTTGCCACCAGTCTTGAGGTGTGGGTGTCTTTGATGAATATGGATACCCCCCCTCCTTTCTTGGTATTGTCCGGATTTTGGGGCCGGAACGCATGATAAGAGGTAAAACCTGATAGTGCTGGGGTGCTCTCAGGAGCCTTGAACCAGGTTTCTGTCACTGCACAGACATCGATGTTCTCCATACTGAGAAGGGCCTCGAGTGCGTGCATTTTGAGATTTAGACTTCTGGCATTGAGCAGCATTACCCTTAGTTTTTTCCTTTTTGTGTTCTAGGGTAGTAGGTTTAGAATTTGAGCCTTGCCTAAAAAGGCACTATGGGGTGGCAAGAGCCTTTGCCAATATCCGAATCCCAGGGTGACAGGTGCAAGCCGTCCCTTGAAGCAGCGTGGCTTGTCCAGCATGTCATCCCAGGCAGACAGACATTGGATCCCCTTTGAATGACACCAGAGTTTAAGCCAATTGTTAAAGCTGATCATCTTATCTCTGTATTGTGGCATCATTCTTGGTGAAGGTAGGATACTGCTCAAGGTCAGGGTCATACCTGCCTGGGCTACATAATCAGAGAGCTCCTCAATGTCTCTTTTCATGTAGTCCAAGGAGGTGCGTCTCAGGTCGTTTACACCAGCGTGGACAATGACTGAGTCATATTTGTACCTGCTGTTGAGAGACCTGAGTGCTTGCGTTATGTGGCGGATTCTAGCCCGACAGGCAGCTTACTGTGACCTTCTCCTTACTCAGTCTGGTGAGCGGGACGTCAGTGTGTCTGACTATGGAGTCACCAATGACTAGTGTGTCTGGCATTGTGTTTGGCCTTAAGGGCTGTGACTGTTTGACACTCTGACTGTGAGGTCTATGTGTTGCAGGTGTTGTGTTCTGAGGTGGTGGTTGTTTGGGTGTCTGCTTTGGTGGCCTCTGCTGTTTTGGTAGATTTTTGATCAGAGCCGAGTATGTCTTTGTGTGTTTATGTGTATGATTTGAGGTTGTGATGGTACTATGTGAGACTGGGTCTATAGTGTGTGTGGTAACCTTCTCCTCCTGACTGGTCTTGCCAGTCCTATGTTGAGAGAGCTCAGCCTCCAGTTTGGCCGTATAGTTGCATCTCTCGCATGTATTTGTGTTTTGTGGGAGGAGGAGAGGGTTGTCTGTGTACATGAGGCAATTGTAACATTGCCTCAATATTCCCAGGTTCACCAGCTGAGCAGGAGAGGACACTAGCAACTGATCCCTCGACATGCTAGAAGGACTAGACAAAAAACTTTAAAAGAGATTCGGGGACGTGGTGACCGAGAAATGGGGTTTGCCTTTTGGGGTGCTATCTATAAGAGTGCCGTATCAAGGTAATAAGTACTGTAGGAGCAAGTGCTAGGTTTAACAGATAGAGAAAAGTCTACTTGGAGTCAAGTAGAGATGATCTTTTTAGGTATTAGAGAAAGTGCTAGTAACAGGGATGCTTAAAGGTAAGATTGAAAAGAATGCACTCTGCAGTGTGCACTACAGAAGTTAGATATGAAAGTAGGTAACTTGAGTTTTACCTGTTTAAAAAGTTAAGGTTTAGTGGAGAGTTACTATTTTTAAAACAGCAAGATGGACTGAAAGGGGTGGTTACTTTTGTATTTTGGTACTATGAAATACTGTAGGATGGTCAATAAATTTAAATAATTGAAGGGGTGGGATTTCAAAAGTGATGGTTTTGTGATTACTCACATACATCATCATATCTCATTTTACACTTGTAAACTGGAATCGTGATTGCAATGATATTTATATTTCACTTGTCAGTAGTTTTATATCTTGACATTCATTGATGTTTTTTCTGAGTTTATCTTATTTTAGGTTGTGGGAGCACCTTGCTGTTCAATAGCTAGAGGCATGAAAGTCATCCTCGACAGGATGCCAGTCGTTTGCATTCATCTGCAGAGAGCAGCTGTGCCTATAGATAGCTTAGTTTGGCTAACTAACATTTCAACCTGTTGGCATGTCTTTGGAATATGAAATGAAACTGAAGTCCCTGGCAAGGACTTCTTTCAGAGGCAGATAAAAATACAGTGGTGTATTTGAGAACTAAGTGATCATGTTTCGTTTCTCTTAATTTTGTGATATTCCCACTGATGTGTGATACCAGCTGTGTCCACGAGCACCCTCAGTCTTCTGTTCCAACATTCCTGGCACTTGTTCAGCTTTTACCCTTCGTGGACTTAGACCGTGGTAAACATGGAACATCAGTGTGTAAAATTCAGAGAACAGTCAGAGAAGATTAGGGTGAACCAGTAAGAAGCCACTCTAAAAGCCATGGAGAGCTTTTTTATTTATGGCCTACTCAGTCTTAATCCCCACACAGTGTGCAGTGATGTCTGTGTACAAGTAGTCCAACATGAACGAATGGTGCACTCCCCTAACGTTTTACTGCAGATTCCACTGTATCCAGAGAAGGAAATCTGCTCCTCCCCAGAATAAGTGAGCTAGTACAATGCTGCCTGATACCTACACTCCACTCACAGATCACTTCTCTGGGATTGACTTCACTAACTGAACTCAGGTCCCCTGGGTCACACTGTAGGCTCGCCCTTCCTTTGCACACAGAGGTATGTTCCTTCTCAGTTTCAGAGAGCATTTTGTATGGAAGTAATTTGTTTAATCATACCTGACATAACTGGAGTAGAAGAGGTAGTGACATCATCTTATAACATTACACAACAAAAGGAGTAAGTGACTTCACAAGATGAGCTTAATAGTATTTGATAAGACTGAACGATTGTGTATTCCCTTTTTCTTATTACTTGGTCATTGTTTTTTAGTTTAGTACAAAATTCTATTGTTAGCAGTTTTGTTAATCACATAAAGAATGTTACAATTTCTCTTTAATTTGTTTGTTTCTTTTGGTTTACACTTGTGTATTCTCTCCCAAATACAGCACAACAGTGTACTATTTTCAGACACTTTATAGTACCTATGGATAGCTGAGAAAAATTGAGCAAAAGTAATTAGTGTTATAATTGTAGCCTTGTATAATTAGTAATTTTCTAGAAACCATGTCCCTCAGTGAGACTGATGGCATAAAAGTTTTATTGAGTACAGCAGAAGTAGAGATGACATGTTTGTAGCCCTCTTTTTTCCAAAATCAAAGGAACTTGATGAAACAAATGAGCTAGTCTGGTTGTAGCCTAGAAAATTCTAACTATTCACAGTTAGGACTACACAGGTTGGAAGAATAGTTAAGAAATGCTGCTAACAAAACTGCTTTTGGAAAAGGTTCCGCTGCAAACTTGAACCTGTACAGTCTGGCAAATAAGGTGAACAGACTTTTGCATTCAGCAAAGTACTGGCCATGTTTTGTTAGTTTCCATTTGCTACTCAGTGTATGCAGTTGTAGAATAAGTAAATGAAGTATAAAAGCAGTAGGAATGGCTCTTAATATAACTGTCAGATGTTCTTCATGTTTCACTGTTGCAGTCATCACATTTGGGTTATCTGCCTGCAGGTAGCCCTCAGTCGGCCCGAATACCAGAGACTTAGTATTTCTGCATCGGATGCCGTAGCTCCAGGACTGATGTCAGATTGTCAGGAGTATAAAAACAGGCAGCCGATGCCATTACATCAGTCTTTCTTGCAGAGGAGCCCGAAGCAGAAGCAGTTCGCAAGTGCCGGTCGGCCGCTACCTGAATTTTCATTTACGAATTGAATAATCCTGAAATCTTCTAAAGCTAAGTACCCCGTTGGGGATCCTTTTTTTTTTTTGCTCTAACCGATGTCAGAAAAAGTTAACAATTGTCTTGCCTGTGGAAAGCAAATGCCTCACAGAGATTTTCATTCTTACTGTGTCACCTGTTTAGGCCCAAACCGCAATGTTACCTCGCTGTCGGTTTTGTGCCTTAACGCCCGAACCATTCATCGTCGGGCTATCTTTGTTGCTAAATTCTTTAAATGCTCGATCTCTGTATTCTGAAAGGGCTTTTGTAAGCCATCGGACTACCGATATTCTGAAAAAAACATAAGAATAAAGACAGGGACAGACAGCATAGGTCCAAAGCTGCCGATGACGCTTCCGTTAAGCTAGTTGCCAGTCCACCGGTACTCAGGCGCCTTCGCAGCCCCTGATGCCCACTTCAGTGGACTCGCAGACCTCTACCGAGACCCATTCGGAGTACGGTATGCCGCAAGACTCTTCGACTGTGGAACCTGCGGATGTCTCTACCTTGGATGGCTCCAGAGCCGCAGTGCAGGCACCGGCTTCTGGGGCAGTGCTTCGCTCAACCGATGTTCAACTCAAACCGATGACTTTTTTAACCAAAACTACCAAGTTTCTTAGGCCCAGAGTATGCACTGCACTTAGAAAACCGACGACCAAAGTGCATGCACCTGCTCCCATGCCACAAAAGCAAATACTTAGAATGGCAGAAGACCTTATTACACTGATCAGGGGAGTCGGCCTTCCCCTGCTAAGAGAAAGAGGCCACTCCCCTACAGCTTTTACAGACCAGGAGTCCGATGACTCAGATTTCTGATTATGAAGACGTGCCCTTATGTGCTTACGAGGATTCAGATGCAGAGGAATCCATTCCCTAGGCCTCCCCTCCATCCCCTCCAGAGGATTTTTCCTTTGGTGAAACCTTGCATATTTTAAGAGAGCATTTCCACTGGGAAAGCCAAGACTATCCTCAGTCCAAAAAGAGACTCAGAGAATAACTATAGTTGCCTCAGCACAGGCCTTTAGCAATACCCCCTGTCCTGGATGTTGTTGTTGTTTTTATGGAATCCAGCATTACTCCTGACACTTTAGCTCCTGCCCCTAGGAAACCAGACCGGTACTACAGAGTACCTGACACTCACAAGTTTCTTTTCAAGAATTCTACTGCTGACCCAGAGATAATTTCCCAGGGGCCTAAAGGCATCAAGGCTACTACAGCCAAGAATCTCACCCCTTTGGACAGGGATTCCAGAGCTTTGGACAGATGGGGTAAGAAGGTATATGCCTCTGCAACTCTTGCTATTAGGACATTGAATTGTCAGTTTCACATGCTGAAGTACCAGCAGCATATTTTGGAACTCATTAAACAAAAAGTGGCAACCTTTACAGACTCTGCAGAAAATAAAGAATTGCAGGAGCTTATGCACTCTGCAAGCCAAGTCAGTAAACATACGTTGCAGTGTGGCTTTGACGCCCTAGAAGCATCTTGCCGGGCAGCAGTCACTGGATCTGTACAGAGAAGACATGCTTGGCTCAAGGAGCAGACCTTGCAAGATCATGTCAAATCCAAGTTACTAGACGCTCCTTTGAACGAGGACATTGGGTTTGGCACCAAAGCAGAAGAGGTTCTTAAAGAGATGGAAGAAAAACTAAGTCTATGCAGACTGTTAAAGAATTCTTACGAGTGCAACCCCCTAGATTCAGTAGGCATTGCCCTTTCCAACACTGGTCCTTTCCAGCCCCCTCTAGGCCTTCTCAAACCAGACCCAGGGGAAACAGACCACCCAAACTACAGTCTCGAGGTATGCAGAGATCTAAGCAATGGAGTGCCCCCACCCATAAAGCAAGGAGTTGTAAGCCACCTCTTTATGGAAAAAACTCCACAATGACTTTACTCCAGTTGCTTGTGCCCCTAGGAGGAATACCTGCCCTTCATGCAAAAAATTGGATGTCCATCGCACAGGAGTGGTGGATCCTCAACATTGTATCCTAGGGGTACAAATTTTATTTCCATTCACTGTCAACCCCAAGCGAGCTTCCTGACCTTCCTCCAAACCAGTGGGGTGAGGCTTAAAGCCAAGTAGCTTCCCTGCTCAATATCAGAGCTGTTCAGCCGGTTCCAGTAGAGCAGAGGAGTCAAGGATTCTACTCCAGACTCTTCCAGGAAAGAGGGCTCTTGGCGCCCAATCCTGGATCTTTCGATTCTCAACACCTTCCCGGTGGTACCAAAATTCAAAATGCTTACCCTGGAATAGCCTCTTCCTATGCTAGCCAAGGATGCCTGGTTAGTCGCCCTAGACTTAAAAGAAGCCTATCTGCACATCCCCATAACGGAGTCATGCAAGAAGTGTCTGCGTTTCAGGGCAGGATCTGTGCATTATCAGTTCTCTGCACTTCCCTTTGGCTTATCGACTGCACCCGGAGTTTTCACAAAATGCCTGACTCCAGCCATTGCATACTGCAGGCAGAGAAATATCCAAATTTTCCCATACTTGGACGACTGTCTGATTCAGGCAGACAGTCGAGAATTGCTGTTACAGCACTTGACATTTGTGAAACACCTTCTCACTTCCTTGGGGTACACCACCAATGAAAAGAAATCACAACTGTTACCCAGTCAAAAGATTGTATTCCTGGGAGCAAGCTTGGACACAACATCCCAGATGGCATTCCTCACTTCAGAACAACAAGTCTATCTGACAGCCTACTTCAAACAAGTGGCCAACAGAACCCAGCTATCCGCAAGAAAAATACTGCAGGCCCTAGGGTTCATGGCCTCATGTATACTGCGAATTCCATATGCATGACTGCATATGAGGAAACTTCAAAGGTACTTAAAAGTCTTTGATGCCAACATTCTCAGGACCTGGAAACAGTCATTCCTATCATACCCTATCTAAGGACAGAGTTCTTTTGATGGGCAGAAGCATGCTACCACAACAAGGGACTGCCCTTTTCTCAACCCCTTGCCGCTGAGACCTTAACTACAGATTTATCAGACTATGCCTGGGGAGCACACATGGATGGCAAATGCATTCAGGGCCACTGGAGCCCAAGTCAAATTCATCTGCACATCAACCAAAAAGAGATGCTAGCTGTGTAGAATGCCCTGACAGTTTTCAGATCCCTACTGTTTCCAGGACAGCTGCTAATAAAAACAGACAACACCACAGTTATGTGGTACATCAACAAGCAGGGGGGAACCCACTCCTACCCACTCTGCAGGTTAGCCATGGCCCTGTGGCACACGGCCTTGGACATTCAAGTCCATCTTCAAGCCCAATTCCTGCCAGGCAAACAAAACTCACTGGCAGATGACAAGCAGAAATCTCCTAGACCCACATGAGTAATGATTGAGCCCAGCACCTTCAACCTTCTGATTCTGAAATGGGGGACCCCAGAGGTGGATCTCTTTGCCTCCTCCTACAACCACCAGCTCAGCAAATTCTGCACCAGGAATCCTCACAGCAGGGCCTGAAAGTGGATTCCTATCTTTTCAGTGGGTAAATCTCTCAATCTATGCTGTTCCCCCTCTGCCCCTTCTCTCAAGAGTATTACTCAAGATAAGACAGGACAGCCCAAGGACAATTCTGATTGCCCCGGACTGGCCACGCCAGCACTGATACCCACTCCTGCGCAGCCTGTCACCAGTGCCACCCTGGCACCTACACCAGACCCCAACCCTGCTCTCTCAGCAAGAGGGACAGATTTTGCATCCACAACTGCAAACCCTAAATCTTGCAGCCTGGCTTATTGCTTGAATTCTCCCCCAACAACCCTAAGCAAGCAGGTGCTGGATGTCATTCTTGAAGCCAGAAGACCCAGTACAAGAAAATCCTATGCTGTTAAGTGGAAAAGGTTCTGCTCCTGGATTCTGTCTAAAAGAGAGGACACAACTCTGCCCTCTCTGCCTCTAATCCTGGATTACTTAGCAGATATACTCCACAAAGGCCTGTCCTTCTCCTTCATTAAGATGCATGCCCCAGCCATTTCGGCTCATTACAACACTGAGCCACCTCTCTTCTCGCACCCTCTTATCAAACAGTTCCTGAGAGGGGCAAACAACTTAAGGCCACTAAGGAGAGCACCCACCCCTGCTTGGGACCTTAACTTTGTACTGAAAAAGATCACGCTTCCCCCCCTTTGAACCTGCTGCGTCAGCAGACTTAAAATTCCTTTCTTGGAAAACAGCCTTGCTTCTGGCCATCACTTCAGCTAGAAGAGTGTCTGACCTACAAGCACTTATGGCTGTGGAACCCTTCATTATTTTTCATGCTGACAGGATTTCCCTCAGGACTAACCCTTCCTTCATGCCTAAAGTGGTGTCCAGTGTGGCTCCCAACCAAATCCATCCATTTGCCAACTTTCTTCCCTAATCCTCAAAATAAAGAGGAAAGGATCCTGCACTCTTTGGATGTGCACAGGCAGCTCAGATTCTACCTTGATAGGACTAAGCCCTTCAAAAACTCTGACCAGATACTAGTCAGCTTTGCAACAGCAGGGGCAGAGGGCAAGGCCATTTCTAAACAAAAATGCCCTAATGGATAGCACACTGCATCCATTTCTGCTACAAGCACCATCGGAAACCAACCCCTCAGGGAGTCAGAACACATTCCACTAGGGCAACATCTACCTCTAGAGCATTTCTCAGGGGAGTCCATACTAGGGACATCCTGGAAGCTGCTACCTGGAGTTCAGTACACACCTTCAATCATTACCACCTGCCTATCTTTTCCAAATCCAGGGCAGGTTTTGAAACAGCAGTCCTGCGAGGCATACTAGCCAGCCCTAACTCTTCTTGACTGCCTCCACCCTTCTTCAGCTTTGGGAATTCACCCAAGTGTGATGACTGCAACAGTGAAACACAAATAACATAGTGCAGTTGTGTACACTTACCATAAATGTAGATGTCTGAGTGTATTCACTGTTGCAGTCCTGGTTTCCCTCCCTCCAGCCCCCTGTTTTTTTTCTCTCTCTCTCCTCTCTATGGCTATTACTCACCCCTTTCAGAGGTATTGGTATTTACTTTTTACTGGTGGTGTTTTCCCCACCATAACTTAGCTCCCTATTTGGGAGGCTCCTGACATTTGGGGCAAGAAAAACTGATTTAACAGCGTCAGCTGTCTGTTTTTATACCCCTGACGACCTGATGTCAGTCCCGGAGCGACAGCATCCGACACAGAAATACTGGGTCTCTGGTATTCGGGCCGACTGAGGGCTACCTGCAGGCCGATAGCCCAAGTGTGATGACTGCAACAGTGAATACACTCAAACATCTACATTTATGGTAAGTGTACACAACTGTACTTTTCATAAGCCTCTTCTCCATGAACCTTGAGACAGATGGGGAAAAATGAAACATCCACACAATTTGGCGTGTTGCCCTTTCTCAACGCATCTGTTTAACACATCTTCAAGGCATAAGCAACACAGCTATATTGCCGAGTTCTGAGTTTATTGACAGGTATCTTTTCTCTCTGAAATTAGAGGTCATCTTAGATGAAGCACAAATAATTCTCCCACTGTTTTCCTGTGCATGGATTTCCCTGCCAAACAGGCATGGCTGTTGGACTTTTCTGTAAGTCAGGCAGGTAAGTTCCTTTATATTAGTTGTTAGCACTGCAAGCGTTATATTTTCATTATTTTGTCTTGATCTGCATGAAGTGTGCTAGCGAACGGGTGAAGTGATATGGTCAGGTAGGTGAGCTTATGTAGTAGGTATGTAACATTATGATTTGTGCCAGTCTGAAGGATGATTGCTCCTAAGCATGAGATCGTTTGAAAAAAAATGCACAGCTGTGATAGGTCCTAGTTGGGTTCATTCTCTCCACCTGTCAATAAGGGTCCCCTTCTAGATCAGCTACTAAAGTGAGAATGTTAATCGTGTTTCACTGTTGCAGTCTTAACAAATGGGTTATCCGACTCCCGGTAGCCTTCAGTTGGCCAGAATACCAAAGTTATGTAAAAATGCCGTCGGTTGTAAAGGACGTCAGGGCGTCCGATACAAAAGGAGGCAGCCGACGTCACTTCCTCAGTCTTCTTTGCCGCGGAGCTCGAAGCAGAAGCTTTTCATGCACGAGTGCCAGTCGGCGGTTTACCTTTGTTGGTTTTCCGACTATAAGAGTTGAAGTCTACAGCTAAGTACCCTGTGGGAATCCTCTTTTCTTGCCTTAACTAATGTTAGAAAAAGTTAATAATTGCCTTACCTGTGTAAAGCAGATTCCCCATAGAGATTTTCATTTCTGTTGCATTATTTTCTCCCCCAGGACTCTGCTTCTTCTTCCTCTCCCTTGAAGGGTCAGGCTACTACCGTAGCCCCGATGCCTTCAGTTCCCCCCGCTCTGCCTGGGACTCAAACTCCCTCTACTGTGCAGAGCTCGGGGGACTCTAGTGCTTCTTTCTCTGGGGGAAAAAAGGCACAGGGAGAAAGACAGACACAAGTCTCACAAAAGACTGGCTGGGGCTCACCCCTCAGCCCCCCCTGCTAAAACTACTAGTCCTCCCTCGAAGGTTCCCGGATCCTCCCCCTCTCGGCTCCATTCGCCTCGTTTCTTGCCAGAGCTGGAGGAGGAGTACCGGACTCCTTCGAGGTCGTCGAGGCGGCCCTCCCGGCCCGCTTCAACTTCCTCTAGGTCTACAAGGAGCCTTACCGACGCGGACATGGATCAGATGATGCGTCGATTACTGTAGACCCAAATGCAGATGGGGGTGCTCTTGCCCCCCCCCCCTCAGGGGCGAAGCTCAGCCCCTCTTTTTGCTCCGATCACTCCTTCTCCAACCCGGTTCAGGGTTTTGGAGTCATCAGATCCAGGCCCTTTCGGAGCCGGGGTTTCGTCGGCGCCGATAGCTCCTGTATCTTCAACGCCGACGTTGCCCTCGAGCGTGTCGGATCCTAGCTCTCGGGGCCGAGGACCGAGCATCGGATTCATGGAGATTGGTGTACCTTCGGCTCAGGGTAGGTCGGAGCACACCTCTCTCTCGGATCTGACTGCTTCGGCTCCGACCCCGATCCCTGCTTCGGAGCTGAGGAGACTGCTTTCGGAGCCTGGAGAAAGTAGCTCCCCTTCGGTTTTTGAGGTAGTGGAGAGGGTTCTGTTGAGGTCTTCCAGATCCCCAGTCCGGGCCTCGGCTCCTCCCCCCCCCCCTTTGCATATGGGTCTATCCTCCATCATCCGTCCTATGGGACAGCCCGCTCAAACCCTCCAGTCAGTTCCCTTCGAGGAACAGGACCCCATGGGCGAGCCCTCCTCGGACAGCCCCACCGAGGAGGTGCCTCGCAAACGGCAGTGTAAAAGGAGGCACTTGGACTCCCCTGAGTCCATCACCACAGACACTGATTTGGATGAAGGGGAAGGTTCCCCAAGGTCACCCCCTGAGGATGTCTCCTTTGGAGACATCATGGAAATGTTGCATATTAGAGGGGGTGGTCTGCCCAAAAACCTTCCTCTGACGAATCTGTGTTCCTGGAGGCAGGCCCATCTACCTCCTGGGTGTCCCCCCCCCAGCTGACCCCCTGGTGGACTTAATTACCACCAGGGCGTGGAAAGAACCCGACACCGTGGAGCCAATCCCGAGATGTCCTGACAAAGTTCTTAGCCCCCCTGCAGATAGGCAGTCCTGGGCTAAGGGGTGTCCTGTTGATGCCATGCTGGTGGCGGCTGCCACGAAGAAGGAGCTCGCACAGCAGAGTTCCTCAGTCCACCCTCCGGATAAGGTATCTCAGGCAATGGACCGTATTGGGAAGTGGATGTTTGCTTCAGCAACTTTTTCCATAAGGGTGCTGAACTACATGGCACACATTATCAGGCTACAGCGAGACTTGATTAAGGAATACGCTGCAGCCCCTCCCGAGTCCATGACGGTCGCGGATAAGGACACATTTGTGACTCGTATGGCCAGTCCATCTCTAACACGTCCATGCGGTTACTCTGTCACGCTACGGAGGGAGCCGCTAGGGCTACAGGAGCCGGGGTCGTCTTGCGGTGTCATGCCTGCCTCCGCCTTTGCGATTTCACGGATCTTTTCAAGGAGTCCTTCGCGAATGCGCCCTTTGATGGATCTTCACTTTTTGGCAAGACTGTACGCGAGACGCTGGTCCAAAGCAAGAAGGATGGGAAGACGCTGTCTGCCGTCGGGGTGCGCTTCTCGAATCCCCAACGATCCTTTTCTAGGAATCAGAGGGGACAAAAGAAGTTGTGGTTCCGCAAGGCTCAGCAGTCCCACCGGCTTCGGACCCCTCGTCCTCTAGAGGTAGAGGAGGACAAGGTGGACGCCGGCCCAGAGGCAAAGGGGTGCTGCATAACTTCGGGTCTAGGGAACCTTTCTCAGACAGGCCAGCGCAGCAGCCATGAGGGCTTACCCAACCATCCCTCTCTGGAGGCAGTCGGGGGGCATTTATCGGAGCACCTGTCAAATTGGGAGTCCATCACGACAGATCGATGGGTGCTCCGAATCGTATCCAGAGGTTACTCCATTCCCTTCATACACCTACCCCCCAAAGTCAGGTGCCTCCCAGATCTCCCACCCGATCAAAGGGAGGCAGCAGCCTTAGAAGTAGCAAAGCTACTAGGGAAAGGAGCCATCCAGCCCGTCCCCCCCAGACCAGTCTGGATTGGGCTACTACTCCAGGTTCTTTTTGGTGCCAAAAAAGACAGGGGACTTGAGACTGATTCTAGATCTATCTGCCCTGAACCTGTTCGTCCCCAACAAAAAGTTCCGGATGGTCACTCTTCAGTCTATTCTCCCCCTTCTTCGGGAGAACGACTGGATGTGCTCGATAGACCTCCAGGATGCGTACTACCACATCCTGATGGACAGACGATCCAGGAGGTTTCTCCGCTTCCGGCTAGGGGCCAGTCATTATCAATTCAGGGTCCTCCCATTTGGCCTCACCTCAGCCCCCAGGGTATTCACCAAGGTCATGGCAGTGGTCGCAGCCCACCTGAGACTCCAGGGAATTCAGGTCTTCCCATACCTAGATGACGGGCTCCTCGTCGCCCCCAGCAGGCGTCAACTCATGAGAGGCAAGGGATTACACGCTTTCTCTTGCCCAGGAATTGGGCATTTCAGTGAATCTTCCAAAGTCCTCCCTTCAGCCAGTACAGGTCTTGGAGTTTATTGGGGCCAAGTTGAATACACGCATCTGTTGAGCTCTGCTGACTCCGGACAGACTGAACAGCCTATCACATCAAGTTTTAGCCCTCCTTCGAAGTCCAGCTCCTGCGGCGGAGTTAGTCCTGAGAGCCCTGGGGTTGATGGCAGCGGCCATCGGTCTCTGTCTGCATGCACGCTTCCAGATGAGGATCTTACAGTGGACTCTTCAAGTTCAATAGTCATTAGTGCTTCACCCGATCAGTTCCCCGATTTCACTGAGCAGAATCTGCAGGGTCTCCCTCCTTTGGTGGCTTCGCTCACAGGAGCTGCAAGAAGGGAGACCCTTTGTAATTCCCCCACCCCAAGCCACGTTTACCACGGACGCTTCTCGCCTCGGGTGGGGGGGGGGGCATTGTTCAGGCAGAACCGTCCAAGGCACGTGGACCCCCTTGGAGACCGCTTTGCATATCAATGTCCTAGAGATGAGGGCGGTGCTTTTGGCATTACAAGCTCTCCACGACCTTCTCCCTCTAGGGACTATTGCGATCCAGACAGACAACATGGCGGTAGTCTGGCACATAAACAGGGAGGAACCAGGTCTTACCCCCTTTGCCGAGAAGCCATGAGAGTGTGGGAATGGGTGATATCCACCAACCGCTTTCTGATAGCAACGCACATTCCGGGTCGGTCCAACATTTTGGCGGACAAACTGAGTCAGGTGATTCTCACTCCGTACGAGTGGTCTTTCAGCCCTTCAGTTGCGAAGCAGATCTTCCGCGAATGGGGTTGGCCTCGCTGCGATCTTTTTGCCTCTCCGTCAAACATAAAGTGCAGTGAGTAATTCGCAATACTTCCCCCTCCAGGTGAGGCCCCAAGAGACGTTCTGGTACATGCTTGGCCGCCTGGTCTTCTCTATGCTTACCCCCCCCCCCCCCCGCTTATGGTGAAGTTCATTCAGAAAGCATGTCGGTTGGGGAGCAGAGTGATCCTCATAGCCCCATTCTGGCCTCGTCAGATCTGGTTCCCTTACCTATGGTCTCACAGTGTTGTTCCTCCATGGATCCTGGATCCCATTCCAGATTTGATATCTCATCCTGCGGGATTCCAAACCCCGAATCTGCTAAACCTCAAGCTGACCGCTTGGTTGATCCAGTTCCTCTGATGGCTAGGACTCCCGGTATCTCATCACCAGTGAAGGCCATTCTGGTGGTGGCCCATAAACCAGCCACCAGAAAAATTTACTATAATAAATGGAAACGTTTTTCCATTTGGGCCGAAAGCAAAGGCATGGACCCATTTACGGTTCCTATTCCTACAATTCTGGATTTCCTGTCACTAATCTTTCAGCAGGGAGCAAGCTCTTCCACAGTTAAGGTACAGTTAGCAGCCATCTCCCACTTTCATGTGGGGGATGGACTAGGATCAATAGCATCCTCAAAGATATGCAAAACCTTCCTCAAGGGTGCTTTTCCCCTAAAACCACCGGTCAAATCTGTAGTACCCCCATGGGACTTAACCTTAGTGTTGCAAGCCTTGACAAGCCCACCCTTCGAGCCTGCCTCTTCAGTTCCTTTGAAATTCTTGTCTTGGAAAACAGCCCTTTTAGTCGCTATTGCATCAGCCAGGAGGGTCTCAGAACTCCAAGCCTTGTGCATGAAACCTCACTACCTCATTTTTCATAAGGATAGAGTGTCTCTCAGGACTAATCCCTCTTTCCTACTGAAGGTGGCTTCGGAGTCAAATATTAACCAATCAATTAACTTACCAGTGTTTTTCCCAAATTTTCAGAACAAGGGGGAGTACACATTGCACAAATTGGACGTACACAGACCATTACGTTTCTATCTGCACAGGACTAAGGATTTTCGTAGGTCTGATCAGTTGTTTGTGTCTTTCGCCAGATCAGCTAGGGGAAAGGCAATTTCCAAAGTAACTCTGGCAAATTGGATTTCCCTGTGCATAACTCACGCGTATACATCCTCAGGTAAACCAGTTCCTATGGGAATTCACGCTCACTCAACCTGTTCCATTGCTACATCAGCAGCCTTCTGGTCCAGGGTTCCTCTGGACGACATATGTTCAGCAGCTACTTGGTCCACTTCTCATACGTTCATCTCCCATTATAAATTGGATATGATTTCGAGGAGTAGGGCTTCCTTTGGCTCCGCGGTGCTTCGGAATATTCTTCCGTAAGGCCACCCAGGGTTAATTCTAGAGGTAGCTGGGGACTCTGTCCCACAGGTTGCAGAACAAATGAAGTAACTACTTCAGATAAAGAAGTTATGTACTCACCATAACCTTCCATCTGAGTAGTACTTCATTTGTCTGCAACCAACCCCCCCTCCATTCCCCCTAACCATATCAGGATAACTTGCCAACTGTAAAATGTCTTTTTTGTCATAGCATAAAGTAGGGCTTGATCCTCTGTCGAGGGTGTGAGGTGTTTAAGATTAAGCAAACTCGATCTGAGGTAAAGCAGTAGGCAGCAGGGGATTATGGGTAGGGGAAGAGCTAGGCGCTCGGATCCTTTAGCTTGTGAAGCTGCCGGCTCGGATCCGAAGTCGGATCCGTGACCCACAGGTTGCAGACAAATGAAGTACCTACTCAAATGGAATGTTATGGTGAGTACATAACTTCTTTTTTCATATGTTGAAGTATCAGCAGCGCATTATTGGATTGCTTAAACAGAAAATGATGATTCCTGATCGTGCTGAAAATAAGGATTTACTGCATTCAGCTGAACAAGTTGGAAAACATACTTTGCAATGTGGTTTTGATTCACTCGAGGCATCTTGCAGGGCTGCTGTAACTGGGTCTGTACTTAGAAGACATGCTTGGCTTAAGGAGTAATCCTTGCCAGATCATGTTAAAGCGAAATTACTGGATGCTTCCTTAAACCAGGACTGCCTGTTTGGCAGCAAGGCAGAAGAAGTTCTTAAAAATATGGAGGAAAAAGCTAAATCTATGCAAACTGTTAAAGATTTTTTACAAGTACAACCTCCAAGGTTTAGTAGGCATTGGCCTTCCAAGAATTGGTCCTTTCCTGTCTCTTCCAGACCTTCTCAGTCCACACCCAGATCCAGCAGAGCTCCCAGGCTTCAGTCCCAGGGTGCGCACAAGACTAAGCAGTGGGGGGGGCCTCCACTTCCAAATCTGGGGGTAGTAAAACTCCCCCCATGATAAACTGTCTCATGACTTCTTTTTAAAACAGCCAAGCACTTCTCAACTGACTGCTCCTTTGGGAGGAAAGATTGCTCTTCATGCAAAGAACTGGGAACTTATTACCCAGGACAAATGGGTTTTAAATATAGTGTCCCAGGGATACAGATTTCACTCCCACACGTTACCAACACCAAGCGGGTGGCCAGATCTACCCCCAAATCAGTGGGCAGAGGACCAAAAGCAAGTACTTTCTGTCTTAAGCATGGGGCTATTCAGTTTGTACCAGAAGAGCAAAAGGGACAAGATTTCTACTCAAGACTTTTCCTGGTACCCAGAAAAGACAGTTCTTGGCATCCTGTCCTGGACCTGTCTACTCTAAACACCTTTTTGTTGATTCCAAAATTCAAGATGCTGACTCTTCACCAGTTGCTCCCTATGCTAGGCAAAGACGCCTGGTTGGCAACACTAGATTTAAAGGAAGCATACCTGCACATCCTAATCAGGGAAATCTTGCAGAAGATACCTACGCTTCAAAGCAGACTGTACGTACTATCAGTTCTCTGCACTGCCCTTTGGCTTGTCTACTGTGCCCAGGGTATTCACAAAGTGCTTAGCTCCAGTCATTGCATTTTGCAGGCAAAGAAATATCAAATATACCCATACCAGGATGATTGTCTAATTCAGGCAGAAAGCCAGGACATACTTTTGAATCATCTGGCCTTAGTACAAAAGGGTGCTAACCTGTCTGGGGTACACCATAAACTAAAAGAAATCACACCTAGTACCATGTCAACAAATTATATTCCTGGGAGCAAGCTTGAATGCAGCTTCCCAGATGGCTTTCCTTACGCCAGAGAAACAAATTCATTTGATAACCTACTTCAGACAAGTGGCCATAAAAACCCTGCTATCTGCAAGGCAAATACTACAAGCCTTGGGGTTCTTGGCCTCCTGCATTCTTCTAATTCCACATGCAAGACTGCATATGAGGAAACTACAGTGGTATCTAAAATCATATGGTGTCAACATTCTCAGGATCTAGAAGCAATGATTACTATTATACCTTGCCTACACCTAGAGGCCTGCCACCAAAACAAGGGACTACCATTCACACTACCCCCTGCCGCCCAAACCCTAGCAACAGATGCATCAGACTATGCATGGGGGGCTCACCAGGCAGGGAAATGCATTCAGGGCAAATGGAACCCAAGTCAAATGCACCTGCATATCAATCAAAAAGAAATGTTAGCTGTACAGAATGCTCTGACGTCCTTCAAGGACCACATTCTTCCAGGACAATTAATGGTAAAGATGGACAACACCACTGTTATGTGGTACATAAACAAGCAGGGGGATACACATTCTTACCCCCTCTGCAGACTAGCCATGGCTTTGTGGAACACAGTCCAAATTGTGAAAAGTAATCCAGCACAAGGAGAAGTAAAAATAAAGGCTTTATTGTGGCAACTCCATGTAGAATAACAAGCAAACCGGTTTTGGCTGAAAATTCAAGCCGCCTTCAGTGCAACAAAATATTCCATAAGAGCACATCCTAGTATCTGCTTTTATATCAATGTATTTAAAGAGATACACCTGAAAAAATAGACCATTGTTAAACAGAACCACCAAGTCTAACTTAATTCATTAAGGCCAGGTCTAAATAAAGCCCCTAGCCTGATAATCCCAGAGGATTCCTTTTTATTTAATATATCATGCCAGCCTGCTTTGGTAGTTCTGTGCATTTGAATTTTGTCTATTATAGTGAAATGAAATCTGGCAGTAGTGTGTGTGATGGTATGCTTGTAAAGGGCGTTGGTAATTCTTTTATTCCTAATCTCATTTAAATGTTCGCAAATGCAGTGTCTAAAGGGTCTTGACGTCTGTCCAACATAAAAAGATGAACGGGTGCAGGTAGCTAGATAGATTATCCAGTCGCTACTGCAATTACCAAAAACTCTAATCTGATACACTTTGGGAGTATTGCAGCTAGTAAATTCCTTTGTTTTGAAAATGTGTGTACATGCACTTCAGTGACCACAAGGGACACAGCCAACTAGTGTATCACGAAAGAGTGTTTTCTGCATAGATATAGGTGGATTGTGACGCTTGTAATGAGTGAAATATGAATTAATGGATGTTCATCGTGTTTCACTGTTGCAGTCATTACACTTGGGTTATCCTGCTGGCAGGCGACCCGCAGTCAGCCCGAGTTCCAAAGTCTTGGTCCGGCGTCTGTTGCTGTCGCCTCTTCCCTGACGTCAGTGCGCCAGGGGTATAAAAGTTGCAACCGATGTCATTTTCTTCAGTCTTTCTTGCCGCTTGGTGCCCGAAGCAAAAGCAGTTCGCAAGTGCTGGTCGACCGACTCCTGAGATTTTCAAAATTGAGTTTCAGAACCGAAGTTTTCAATAAAGCCAAGTACCCCATTGAGGAAGCTTTCTTGCTCCAGACCGATGACAGTAAAAGTTAATAATTGTATTTCTTGTGGGAAGCAAATACCTCATAAGGACTTTCACTATTACTGTATTCCTTGCCTAGGCCTTGACCACGACGTCACTAGTTTTCGGTTTTGTGCTAGATTCAATAAACGCACTATTAAACGTTGGTTTGATTTTGCTCTACATTATTTTGGCCGAAGGTTTAATTACATAATGCTGTTGGAACAACCGACGACTGGAATTTATAAAAAACGCAAAGACAAAGAAAAGGGCAGGCATCTGAGGTCCAAAACCGACGACGAAGCCTCTTCTAGGCCAGTCGCCAGTTCGCAGTGAGGCGTTTTCACAGCCCCTGACACCCGCTACCTCAGAGCCACAGGCCGTAACCGACAGCCACGTGGAGACAGAGGCCTGTGGAAACTCAAGGTATTGGGCCTACGGAAACAATACCCTCAGATGGGTCCGGAGCTGCTGAGCAGACATCAGCTTCTGAGGGTGTTTTCAGACCTTCACAGCTTACAACTAAGCCCACTACAGCAGCAAAGGCAAAGTCAAAAACACCATTAAAGACAAGGAAACAAGTACAGCATTCTCCAGAACAGTTATCCATGCCAAAGAAACAGATGCTTAGAATGGCCGAAGACCTAATCACTTTAATCAGGGGTTCCCATCCCCCTCCTGACAAAAGGCCTAGGTAAGACACTGATTACGATTCCTCTGACCAGGTTTCTATTTCCTCTGACTCCTCTTCTGATCAGGGATATTCTCTCCCTCCCTATGAGGACACTGATGCAGAAGAGTCCATACCTTCAGCCTCTCCGCCTGAGGATTATTCTTTTGGGGAAACCCTGCACACCATGAGGGAGCATTTCCATTGGGAGAGCCAAGATTATTCAGAATCCCAGAAAAGGCTCAGAGACTTCCTTTTATTGCCTCAGCACAGGCCCCTGGCTATCCCTCTGTGCTTGATATTGTTGATGATGTTTTTTCTGAATACAGTCTTGTCTCCTGATTCTTAACCCCCTGCACTAGTCAAGTCAGACAGATACTACAGAGAGTCCCTGACTCTCACAAATTTCTTTACAAAAACCCTGCTGCAGACCCAGAAACAATTTCTCAGGGTCCAAAAGGGGTTAAGGCTTCCACTGCTAAAGATCCTGTCCCCTCGGATAGGGATTCCAGAGCTCTGGACAGATAGGGGAAAAAAGTTTACACTTCTGCTACTTTAGCTGTAAGAGCTTTAAACTGTCAGTTTCACATGTTTAAATACCAACAGTACCTCATGTCATTGTTAAAACAGAAAATGGTTTCAAATACAGAAGGTCCTGACAGTAAGGAATTGCAGGATTTATTGCATGCAGTTGAACAAGTGGGAAAGCATACTCTGCAATGTGGTTTTGATTCATTAGAGGCTTCTTGTAGAGCCGCAGTTACAGGCTCTGTTATTCGAAGGCATGCCTGGTTGAAAGAACAAAGTTTACCTGACCATGTTAAAGTAAAATTATTGGATGCTCCATTACAGCATGATACTTTGTTTGGTGTTAAGGCAGAAGAGGTGTTAAAGAAAATGGAGGATAAAGCAAAGTCAATGCAGACAGTGAAAGATTTCTTACAGGTTCAACCACCTAGATTTAGCAGAAACTGGCCTTCAAACAAATTGGTCCTTTCCAGTGTCAGACAGGCCACAAAGAGGCAGATACAGACGCCCAAGAGGCAGATCTCTCAGCCCCAAGGCTCCTACTGACCTAAACAATGGGGTGCGTCAGCCCCCAAAGGAGGGGAAGACAAATCACAGCCTTATAGGAAACAGTCCCAATGACTTCCCTCTGCAAATGCCAAGCACTTATCTTTTGACAGCACCCCTAGGGGGGAAGCTAGCACTTTTCTCAAAAAATTGGCATATGATCACCCAGGACCAATGGGTGCTGAATATTGTTTCTCAGGGTTACAGGTTCCACTTCCACACGCTTCCAAAACCAAAAGGTATGCCAGACCTGCCACAAAACCAGTGGGCAGAGGCACAAAAACAGTTTGCTGCTCTTATGGACATGAGAGCTATTCAAAAAGTTCCACAGCAAGAACAGGGACAAGGATTTTACTCAAGACTTTTAGTACCCAGAAAGGACAAAGCCTGGAGACCAATACTGGACCTGTCAATCCTAAATACTTTCATGGATGTTCCAAAATTCAAAATGTTAACACTACATCAACTTCTGCCCATGCTGGGCAAGAAGGCTTGGCTAATTACTTTGGACCTCAAGGAGGCATACCTGCATGTCCCAATCAGACAATCTTGCAGAAGATACCTCAGATTCATAGCAGACTCAATGCATTACCAATTCTCTGCACTGCCCTTTGGCTTATCTACTGCGCCCAGGGTCTTCACAAAATGCCTTGCACTAGTAATTGCATTTTGCAGACAAAAAGAAATTCAAATATATCCCTACTTGGACGACTGCCTTATTCAAGCAGAGAGCAAGGACATTCTTCTAAAGCATCTGGCGTTTGTAAAAAGATTGCTATTTTGCCTAGGGTACACAGTAAACGAAAAGAAATCAAAACTAGTGCCCTCTCAAGAGATAATATTCCTGGGTGCAAGCTTAAATACAACTGCCCAGATGGCTTATCTCACGCCAGACAAACAAAGGCAACTGACTCGTTACTTTCAAATGATGGCAACAAAAAACCCAGCTCCCTGCAAGAAAAATTCTGCAGGCCCTGGGCTTCATGGCATCCTGCATTCTACTAATTCCATATGCAAAACTGCATATGAGGAAACTACAATGGTATTTAAAAAGTGTTTGGACTCCGCATTGCCACCGCCTGGAGACAATCATAACTTTAATTCCCTGCCTACAACAGGAGTTTCGATGGTGGGCCCAGGCTTGTCACCACAACAAGGGACAGCCTTTCACTTTACCCACAGCCAGGCAGACAATAACAACGGATGCATCGGATTATGCCTAGGGGGCACATATGGCAGGAAAATGTATTCAGGGCACGTGGCCCAAGGAACAAATGCATCTTCACATCAATCAAAAAGATGCTAGCTGTACAGAATGCCCTGACAGCTTTCAAGGACCTACTACATCCAGGACAACTATTAATAAAGACTGACAATACCACAGTTATGTGGTACATAAACAAGCAAGGGGGCACACATTCCTACCCCCTTTGCAGGCAAGCCATGACTTTGTGGAACATAGCACTGACCTATCAAGTACATCTGCAGGCACAATTCCTGCCAGGAACAAAAAATACACTGGCAGACGAACTAAGCGGAAATCTCATGGATCCTCACGAATGGAAACTAAATCCACAAGTGTTCAGCATGATAACGAGGAAATGGGGACGCCCAGACATAGATCTTTTTGCCTCCCCTCAATCACCAAATACAGAAATTCTGCACAAGAACTTATCACTCTCAAGCATGGAAAGTGGATGCTCTGTCATTCAGCTGGAAAGGCCTGACTGTCTATGCCTTCCCTCTGATGCTTCTCCTTACCAAGGTACTCCTAAAAAGACAAGAAAGGGCAAAAGTGATCCTGATTGCCCCAGACTGGCCACGCCAGCACTGGTTCCCAATCCTAAAGACCTTGTCTCAAGGCCCAGCTTGGCCTCTACCTCAAATTCCTCATCTTCTGACACAACAAAAGAATCAGATTCTGCACAGTCAACTCAGAACCTTGAATCTGGCAGCAAGGCAGATAATGTAGCCACTCAGACTGCACCTCTCTCTAAAGCTGTTATGGATGAAGTTTTAGAAAAATGGAAGAGATTCTGTGCTTGGAACCAGGCACAAGGGCTCAGACCACTTGCCTCTAATATACCTCAGATTTTACAATACCTAACTGAGATGCTGGACAAAGGCCTATCTTTCTCATCAATTAAAATCCATGCCTCTGCCATTTCAGCTCATTACAATATGGAACCTCCTATTTTTTCACATCCTCTACTACGACAGTACCTCAGAGGGGCAAAAAATATAAGACCCCCAAGGAGAGCACCAGTACCAACTTGGGATCTCAATTTTGTTTTAGAAAAAACTCACACTGCCTCCTTTTGAACCAGCTAGCACAGCTGATCTAAAATTCTTATCATGGAAAACTGCTCTGCTCCTAGCAGTAACTTCAGCAAGAAGAGTCTCAGAGTTACAGGCATTAATGGCTGTGGAACCTTTCATAATTTTTCATCAGGACAGGGTCTCTCTTAGGACAAACCCAACATTCATGCCAAAAGTGGTCTCTAATGTGGCCTTGAACCAAACCATTCATTTACCTACTTTCTACCCAAATCCCCAGAATAAAGGGGAGAGACTTCTGCACTCTTTGGATATACACAGACAGCTACGATTCTACTTGGACAAAACAAAAGCTTTCAGAAAAACTGAGCAACTGTTTGTAGCTTATGCTGCAGGATCACAAGGAAAGCCTATTACTAAGCAGACAATTTCTAAGTGGATAGGCCACTGCATCCGCTTCTGTTATGCACATGGCAAATCAGTGCCTAAGGGCATTAGGCCTCATTCTACCAGAGCAGCAGCCACTTCAGAAGCTTTTCTCAGAGGAGTACCAACCAAAGACATTTTAGAAGTGGCAACCTGGAGCTCAGTGCACACTTTCACCAAGCACTACCACTTACCTCTCTACTCTAAATCCAGAGCAGGCTTTGCCACTGCAGTTCTGCAGGGCCTGGTAGCCTCTCCAAATCCAATTTAGATCCAGCCGATCAACCTCAGCTTTGGGATTCTACTCGTGTGATAACTGCAACAGTGAAACACGAACATAATACAGTTGTGTACCTACCATAAATGTAGATGTTCGAGTGTATTCACAGTTGCAGTCCAGGTTACCCACCCACCATCCCCCTTTTCATAGCTGGGGCTTTTCTGTACTTCTCAACTCTATACAACCTATGTGGTGTATTTGCTTGTAGATGAAGGAAATGTTTATAGCAATATATGCATGTTTTTGGCATAATTTTATCTTTCCAGCCTTCCTGTCTGGGGGCACCTGACATCTGGGGCAAGAAAAACTGAAGAAAATGGCGTCTGTTACTACTTTTATACCCCTGGCGCACTGACGTCAGGGAAGAGGCGACAGCAACCGACGCCGGACCAAGACTTTGGAACTCGGGCCGATTGTGGGTTGCCTGCCAGCAGGATAACCTAAGTGTAATGACTGCAACAGTGAATACACTCGGAACATCTACATTTATGGTAGGTACACAACTGTACTTTCTACCTCTCCGGTAAGAAAATGAATACCTGTCTTGAAGAACCCCATTCAAGTGTTCATGTGCAAGTAGAATGTCCCAATGATTGTTAATAATGTCTCTGAATTTTGGGGTGTTACTACCAAATGTTGTCACTAGTCTAACCGGTTGTGTTTCTTGGTTTTTCTGTTGACTAGTAATGTTTTGGTATTCCAAAAGTTGGGATCTCTCAGTTTGTTTTACCTGGGTTACAACTCGGGAAATGTGATTTTTACTATAGCCTCTGGTTATCAGCCTATTTGTTAAATCTTGTTGACATTCTTGGTGAGTTTGTTCAGAAGAGCATATGCATTTGATACGTAAATATTGGGACTTGGGGATGTTGTTGATGATGTGGCGGGGATGATGATTGGAAGCATGAAGTAAGGTATTGTATTGTGGAAATTTTCTATGTACCCGAGTTTCCAAAGTATGATCTTCTTGTCGAGTAACAACTACATCCAAAAAAATGATTTGTCGATATTCAATGTTTAGTGTAAACTGGATATCCCATCTGTTATTATTTAAATATCTAACAAATTCATGTACATGTTACATCTCCCCGCCACACCATCCAACAATTATCCAGATAACGACTCCAAATGTCTAACTCTTCTACAAAAGAGTTGTTGTTGGTGTCATAAATTAGCTGCTCTTCAAGAAGCCCCATAAATAGGTCAGCATAAATGGGAGCAAAAGATGCTCCCATAGCCGTACCTCTGACCTGCCAATAAGACTTACCATAAAAATAGAAAATATTTTTGGTTAGCACATATTCTGTTATGTTAAGTAAAAAGTTGTTAAAACCAGGGGTATACATTTTAGATTTCTCTAGCCAGTATTGAATGGCCTGTAATCCCACCCCATGTGGTATACTAGTATAAAGGGAGGTGACATCAAGTGTGCAGAGATACCAGTTAGATACCAGTTGTGTATCCTGAATGATATTCAGAAATTCTGTAGAGTCTTTTAATCTAGACCTAACCATGGATAATAGCGGCTGTAAGTGTTGAGTCAGGAAGGCCGATAGAGGTTCGGTTAGAGAGCCCTTGCCAGATACAGTTGGTCTGCCTGGTGGACATGTAGGATTTTTATGCATCTTTGGGAGTCAATATAAGTACTGAGGGATTGGGTCTGTGACCTTAAGCTGTTTGCATGTTTGTTGATTAATGATGCCTTCCTCCATAGCCAAATCTAAGAAGGAATCAATATGTTTTTTTAAAATTTGGTGAGGGATCAACAATCGTGTATATAGAAACGGGCATCAGATAGTTGTTTATCTGCCTCAGCCTGATACATCTCCCAATCCATCACTACAATGCCACCTCCCTTGTCAGCTGGTTAAATGACTATATTATGATTAGAACTAAGTTCATTTAGTGCCTGATATTCTTGCTTAGTCAGATTATGTCTGGTTAGTTGATATTCTTGAGAAAAGTGTAAATCCTTCAGAACACATTCTTTAAATATAGCCACATCTTTGTCCATGGGGGGGGTTGGAAATTGGATCTTCCAAACTGGAACCCAGTAGTTCTTTGAGTGTTATCAGTATCTGAAGAAAATATTTTGAGATTAAGTAATCTACAAAAACTATTCAATTCATTAACTAAAACATGCTCAGGTACAACAGAAGTAGGTACAAAACTGAGACCCTTGTTTAGTACTTTATTGTGTATATCTGACAATTTGTATGAGGAGATGATATGAACATTCTCTACTGAGTTACAATTTTCTGTAGCAATTGTTGTATGGTCTGTGTGTTTCTTTCTATGTTTTCTCCCCCCTCTACATTTTTTGTGCCTAAAGGGTTTAAAGGCTGTTTACGTTTGGCAACTGGAGAATCTTGGTTAGGAGGGCAATCAAAATCAGTGGCAGAGGAATACTCATCCTCTACCACTTGATGATTGCACTATTTTTCTAAATATGGATCTTGGTCTCTTCCTTCTACTGGTAGGTTTATAACTGGGATCAAAAAACTGGACACTCTTTTTGGATGACAAAAGGTTTCCCTTTTTCATAGTCAGCAATCTCTCTTTGAAATTTGTGTTTTCTTTTTAATACATTGTTGTTCTAATGCGGCTAAGTCCTTAGCCAAATTGATCAAATGACCATTAAAAAAGCTTTCAGACTCAAGTTTTGGCTTCTTGACAATTGTCATTAATTTCTAAAGTCTGTGTTTCTGTCATCCTTTCGTAATATGCAATTAGTGTGTCTACAAACAGTATAGATGCTTGATGTTGTGTTTGGGCCCAATCATTTGACAACTGGTCATCAATTAAGCCCACCAGTGGTTGAATTCTAACTCTTAAACCTCGTGGTGTTATATTTTTGAGTTTATAAGCTTTAAACAATTTAAGGTGCCAAATGTTGGCCCTTAATGTTCTCATATTCTTAGTTAGTTTCTGGAATAATATACCACAGAGATGTTTAGCATCCACCATATCAGTAGTAAAACCACTAGAATTGGGTGGCTGTAAGCCAAAAACATCCAAATTGTCTTTGTCAGCAGAAAGGCCCTGTAAAATCCCGGTGAGATCCATGATGCCAAGTAATACAACACAATAAGACCATATTATACTTAAGCCAATATATATAAATAAACATATATCAGAATATGAAAATCAAAAAATATTTTGTACAAAAAATATGTGTATGATATGATATATTTGTAATATATTGGCCTAATATAAATGTTTTACTTGGGTCATAAATTAGAGCTCGTCAGACTGATATAATTATATTGATGATAATATAAAGACCAATTGACATTACCAAGTGCTACTTGTAACAACCCTATAACAAGGGAAAACATACCCTATAGAAAAAAATCTGAAAAAGGACTAAAAATAGTCAAATTGGTAGCCGACCTTCGTCTCAACCACTAATCACATATGAATATATGAAAAGAGAAACCAAGAGAATCTTTATCTGGCCAAATACCAATCATACATATCTGAAAAAGATACAGGCCCTACTGACCAAATATAAATTCCAAATATATACTAATCATAAGCTCACAATTGTTTGATAGAATCAAAATTGTGGCCGACCTTCGTCTTGGCCACCTGTCACATCATTGTTTTATGGATATTTAACTGAAGAAACTGAAATTGTGGCCGACCTTCGTCTTCGCCACATATAAAATAACTAAGTGTGACACGATTATCCCTTTAGTATATGATATGGATAATGGCCAGTTATATCTCTCTGTCGCCAGCTTGAATGACGATGCTTAGTAAATGAAACTGAAAGTTCCCCTTAGAGTTGCGACCAGTGAGCAACCAATAAAGTCCACAATAGTATAGTTAGCAATTGGTAAACTCAAAATTCAAGGCTCAGATCATAAATCCTAAGTAAAAATTATTGTTTCAACATATTGTATTTCAATAAACCTGTGCACCAATTGAATCACCAGAATTAGTAGAATAATATATCCAAAGTACGTTATAACAGGATCGGTTTATGTCTGTGGAACACAGCCCTGAGCTACCAAGTGTATCTACAAGCTCAATTCCTGCCAGGAAGACTAAATACACTAGCAGACGAACTAAGCAGAAACCTCGTGGAGCCACACAAGTGGAAACTGAAACCAAGGATTTTCAACATGTTGACAAGCAAATGGGGGAGCCCAGATATAGACATGTTTGCCTCCCCCCAGAACTATCAATTGGACAAATTTTTCACAAGGACTCCCCACAAACAAGCTTGGAAAGTGGATGCTCTGTCCTTCAGCTGGAAAAACCTATCAGTTTATGCCTTTTCTCCTCTGCCTCTGCTCTAGTACTACTAAAGATTAAACAAGACAAACCAAGGATGATTTTAATTGCACCAGACTGACCACCCCAACACTGGCACCCCCTCTTGCGCAGTGTGTCACTTTTGGCCCCATGGCACCTGCCTCAGACTCCTACCCTATTGTCTCAGCAGGAGAACCAGATTCTGCACCCTCAGCTTCAAATACTGAACCTAGCAGCCTGGCTAATTACTAATCTCTGCTTTACCATCCCTCTGTAAACCAGTGATGGATATCATTTTAGAGGCAAGGAGGCCTAGTACTAGAAAATCTTATGCTGAAAAATGGAAAAGATTCTGTGCCTGGAACAAATCTCAAGAGATGAGCACAGCAGTGCCCAATTTACCACAGATTTTACAATGCTTAACTGAGATGCTTCACAAGGGTCTGTCTTCCTCCTCCATCAAAATTCATGCCTCAGCCTTTTCAGCTCATTATAACACAGAACCTCCCCTCTTCTCTCATCCACTGCTTAAACAGTTCCTCAGAGGGTCCAAAAACTTACGACCACCCAGGAGAGCTCCAACTCCAGCCTGGGACCTTAACTTTGTATTGGAGAAACTCACTCTAATCCCTTTTGAGCCAGCTGCTACTGCAGACTTAAAGTTCCTTCTTAGAAAACATCTTTCCTTTTAGCAATCACTTCAGCAAGAAAGGTATCTTAATTACAGGCCCTTATGACAGTGGAACCTTTCATCATCTTTCATGCAGACAGGGTGTCCCTCAGGACCAATCCCTCCTTCATGCCCAAGGTGGTATCCAGTGTGGCCCTTAATCTGTCCATTCATTTGACAACCTTCTTTCCTAATCCACAGAACAAAGGGGAACAGATATTGCACTCATTAGATGTGCACAGACAACTTAGATTCTACTTGGACAGGACTAAACCTCAAAGGAAATCTGAACAATTGCTGGTGGCATTTGCTACAGGGGCAGAGGGGAAGGCTATTTCAAAGCAAATCATTTCCAAATGGATAGGCCATTGCATTAATTTCTGCTACAAGCACCATGGAAAACCTATCCCACAGGGGATCAGACCCCACTCAACCAGGGCTGCATCTACCTTTACAGCCTTTCTCAGAGGCGTCCCTACCAGGGACATCCTAGAAGCTGCTACCTGGAGTTCTGTACATACTTTCACCAAGCATTGCCATCTGCCAATTTTCTCTAAATCCAGAGCTGGCTTTGCCACTGCAGTCTTGCAGGGCCTTATAGCTGGTCCTAATGCTATCTAAATTCCTCCTCCCATCCGTAGCTTTGGGAATCTGCCCAAATGTGATGACTGTAACAGTGAAACACGAAGAACATAGTACAGTTGTGTACACTTACCATAAATGTAGATGTTCGAGTGTATTCACTGTTGCAGTCCTGGTTACCCTCCCTCCAGCCCCTTACTTTTTTTGGCTATACCTCTACTCTCCTTTACTATGCTCAAAATTTTTCGTGTATTTGCTTTTTTGTTGGAAGTATAACCTTGTATATTTATAATATTTAATGGCTTCGTATTAGGGGGGCACCTGACATCTGGGGCAAGAAAAACTGATGTAATGATGTCAGCTGCATGTTTTATACCCCTGACGACCTGACATCATGGAAGAAGGGACAGCAAGTGACACAGGACCCAAGGCTTTGTTAATCAGGCCGACTGAGGGCTAGTGCAAGCAAATAACCCAAATGTGATAACTGCAACCATGATTACACTCGAATATCTACATTTATGGTAAGTGTACACAACTGTACTTTTCCCTCCCTACTTATCCCTTTTTGTGGTCCTCTCCTATTCTTTTTCCTGAGGTATAGACTTAATTTATTTGTCAAGTTGGTTTTTGATTTAAGCCTTACTTTCTGGGGGCTCCTGACTGTTGCTGAGGAAGTGACGTTGGCTGCCTCCTTTTGTTTCGGATGCCCTGACGTCCTTTACAACTGATGGCAACCAACATCATTATTCTGGCTGACTGAGGGCTACTGGGAACTGGATAACACATTTGTTAGGACTGCAGCAGTGAATACACTTGAACATCTACATTAATGGTAAGTGTACACAACTGCCCTTCCTTTTCTGTAGGAAACGTACCCTGTCATATCCTCTAATCCTCAGGGAAACATTAGCAACATAGGTGTTTTACAGTGCATATCTGCTGTGAAGTAGCAGATGAGTGCATAATGGTCATTAAAATGTGTGGGGAAGGGAATCTGTTTTGGAGGTTGGAAATCTTGTTGGGTTTATGTGATTATGTACTGCCATGACTTTTCTTAGTACTCTTCAGGCCCCTTCTTATTCCATCTTCATTGTGGTGCAAGGTTTAGTGTTGCTGTCTCACATTTCCAGGGTTCAAGGTCCATTTGTTCTTCGTGTTTCACTGTTGCAGTCATCACATTAGGGTTATCCCTGTCAGGGTAGCCCTCGGCCGGCCCGAATATCAGAGACTTAGTATATCTGCATCTGTTTCTATTGCTTGAGGACTGACATCAAGTCATCAGTAGTACAAAGTAAGTAGCCGACACCAGTACATCAGTCTTTCTTGCCGTGAAGCCTGAAACAGAAGCAGTTTGCACGAGTTCCGGTCTGCAGCTACCTGAGTTTTCGTCTACCAAATTGACATTGAAGTCTTTTAAAGCCAAGTAACCCCATTGGGGATCCTTTTTTCTTGCACTAACCGATGTCAGAAAAGTTAATAATTGTCTTGCCTCTGGAAAGCTAATACCACACCGAGACTTCCACTCTTACTGCGTCACTTATTTAGGCCCAGACCACGATGTCCCCCTTTGTCACTTCTGTGCTTTGTTCAACGCCGGAACTATCCGTCATCAGGCCCTTATTGTAGCCAGATATTTTTGCTTACAGTTTTAGAATTCCGATATGGCTTGGTAAGTCATCCGACAGCAGATCTTCTGAAAAAACATAAAGACAGAGACAGATCGCATAGGTCCACACCTACAGACGACACTTCCGTTAAGCTAGTCTTCAGTTCTCTGGTACTCAGTGAGGCACTTTTGCAGCCCCTGATGCCTGCTCATGTTGATTCACAGGCCGCTACCGAGACCCTTTCGGAGTCCAGTATGCTGCAAAACTCTTCGACTAAGGATCCTACGGCCATCTCTACCTTGGATGGGTCCAGAGCCACTGAGCAGGCACCAGCTTCCGAGGAAGTCCTTTGCACTACCAAATCTCGACAGAAACAGACATCTTCTTTCGTGACTACCGTTCTTTCAAAAACGACCGAGTTTCTTAGGCCCAGGGTACGAACCACACCCAAGAAACTGACGACCCACTCTCAAGCGCCTGCTACCTTGCCGCAGTCTGAAATGCTTAAAATGGCAGAAGACCTTGTCATGCTGGTCAGGAGAAGCCAAGCTACCCCCTCTATAATGAAAAGAGATCTGTCCCCTTTAGTTTTGTCTGAACAAGAGTCAGATGAATCTGATGCATCTGAATATGAAGACATGCAACCCTTCTCCACTAATGAGGATTCTGATGCAGAGGATTCCATTCCTTCAGCCTCTCCCCCAGAGGATTTCTCCTTTGGGGAAACCCTGCATACTTTAAGAGAGCATTTCCAGTGGGAGAGTCAGGACTACCCCCAGTCTGAAAAGAGACTCACTGAATTCCTAGATCTTAAGCAACACAGACCCTTGACTATCCCCCCCAGTCCTGGATGTTGTGGAAGATGTTTTCCTCAAATTCAGCTTGACTCCTGACGCCCTTCCTACAGCTCCCAGTAAACCAGACAGGTACTACAGAGTCCCTGACTCACACAAATATCTTTTTAAAAATCCTACAGCTGACCCTGAGGTCATTTCTCAAGGGCCAAAAGGGATTAAAGCAACCTCTGCTAAGAATCCCACCCCCTCAGACAGGGATTCCCGAGCAAATGGGGTAAAAAAGTATACACCTCAGCTACTCTTGCTATCAGGGCACTAAATTGTCAGTTCCATATGCTGAAATTTCAGCAACATACCTTGGAACTCCTAAACAAAAAATGTTTTCCTTTCCTGCTTGGACAGAATCTAAAGATTTACAAGAGTTAATGCATTCTGCAAGTCAAGTAACTAAACACACCCTGCACTGTGCTTTTGATGCCCTAGAAGCTTCCTGCAGGGCAGCAGTCACTGGATCGGTCATTAGAAGGCATGCATGGCTTAAGGAACAGCCTTTGCCAGACCATGTTAAATCTAAATTGTTGTATGCCCCCTTGCACAAAGATAACTTGTTTAGCACTAAGGCAGAAGAGGTCTTAAAAAAGATGGAAGATAAAGCAAAATCTATGCAGACAGGTAAGGATTTCATACTCCTTGAAGGCTGTGGCCGAGACGTCAGAGTTTTAAATAAATCGTGTTCTGGTGGATCCTTTGTTGTTTCTTCAGGTAAGGATTTATTGCTGGTCCAGCCCCCTAGGTTCAGCAGGCATTGTCACTCCAAACACTTGTCCTTTCCTGCTCCCAGTAAACCGGCCCAGCCTAGGCCCTATGGAAACAGACCCCCAAGACAGCAGCCACAGGGAATGCAGAGATCTAAGCAGTGGACTACCTCCACTTCAAACCCAGGGAGTTTTAAGCCACCCTCTTATAGTAAGAACTCGCAATTGCTGTCCTCCTCCACCCCTCCCTCTGTCCACCTTCACTTACCCCTAGGAGGAAAACTCTCCTTTCACTCAAGCACCTGGGCCACCATTACCAAGGACCACTGGGTTCTGAACATTGTGTCTCAGGGATACAAATTTTCCTTCCACACCCTTCCAACCCCAAAAGGGTTCCCAGATTTATCTCCAAATCGGTGGGCAAAGGCTCAAAAGCATATCCTTTGCCTGCTCTCTATGAGAGCAGTAGAGCACATTCCTGCAGAACAGATAGGCCAAGGTATCTACTCCAGACTATTTCTGGTACATAGAAAAGAGGGCACGTGGCGCCCCATCCTTGATCTAGCCATTGTAAACACCTTCCTGGTGATCCCAAAATTTAAAATGCTCACCCTCCAGCAGGACGCTTGGCTAGCCACCCTAGATCTAAAAGAGGTCTACCTCCACATTGCTGTCAGTGAATCATGCAGGAAATATCTCCGCTTCAGGGCAGGATCTTAACACTTTCAGTTCTCTGTGCTTCCCTTTGGCTTATCTACTGCTCCCAGAGTTTTCACAAAATGTCTGGCTCCAGCCATTGCCTTTTGCAGATAAAGAAATATCCATTTTTACCCATACCTTAAGACTGCCTTACTCAGGCAGACAGCTAGGAAAAGCTGCTCTAGCACCTGGCCTTTGTAAAGTCCCTCCTAACCTCTCTAGGGTACACAGTCAACAAAAAGAAATCCAAACAGGTGCCCATCCAAAGGATAATCTTCCTGGGAGCAAGATGGCATACCGTACACCAGAGAAACAAATTTTCCTGACAACCTACTTCTCTCAACTAGCCAGCAGGCTCCAGCTAACTGCAAGGAAGATCATGGAAGCTCTGGAGTTCATGGCATCTTTCATACTACTCCTTCCATATGCCAGACTGCATATGAGGAAACTTCACTGGTACCTAAAGAGCCTTTGTTGTCAACACTCTCAAGACTTGGAAACTCTTCTACCTATAATTCCTTGCCTCAGAAAACATTTTCTTTGGTGAGCAACAGCATGCTCCCTCAAAAAGGGACTGCTCCCCCCCCCCCTGCCGCCCAGATCCTCACCACAGATGCATCAGACTATGCTTGGGATGCACACCTGGACGGCAGGTGCATACAAAGCCAGTGGAGCCCACAGCAAATCCCTCTGCACATCAATCAAAAGAGATGATGGTTGTGCAGCACACCTTGATAGTTTTCAAGCCCCTTCTCTCTCCAGGGGTTCTCCCGATCAAAACAGACAACCCCACTGTGATGTGGTACATCAACAATCAGGAAGGGGCTCACTCCTACCTTCTGTGCAGGCTGGCCATGACCCTTTGGCACACAGCTTCTGCCATACAACTACACCTGTTAGCACAATTCCTACCAGGCTCTCTCAACTCTCTGGCAGAGCAATTAAGCAGAAATCTTCTGGACCCACATGAGTGGCAACTCAACAGAAGTACCTTCACCCTAATAACTCAGAAATGGGGAACCCCAGAGGTCGACCACTTTGCCTCCCACACCACCCATCAGCTCAGCAAATTCTGCACCAGGGAGCACTGCATGGCTTGGAAAGTGGATACCCTGTCCTTCCCAGAGTCATTCTATTGGTCTGTGCTTTTCCTCCCCAGGGTACTGCTTCAAATAAGGGAAGAAAAACCAAGGACCATTCTTATAGCTCCAGACTGGTACTACCCCTTGCTGCACAGCCTGTACCCACTGCCTCCTTGGCATTTTCCTTAGATTCCAAACCTCCTGACCCAGAGGGAAGGGGAATTCATGCATCCCCAATTGCAGACACTCGGGCAACTTGGCTTATTCCCTAACCTCGAACCAATCTTGCTAACCTCAGTAAACAGGTTCTGGATGTTATCCGTCAGGCCATATGCACTAGCACCAGAAAGTCTTATGCTGATAAATGGAAAAAGGGTCTGCACCTGGATCCAGGCTAAGGGAGCTAATACGGCACAGCCCTCCCTCCCTCTCATCCTAGAATACATAGCTGACCTACTACACAGTGGCCTCTCTTTTTCCTCTATGAAAATTTGTGCCTCTACTATTTCTGCTCATTTTCACACTGAGCAGCCCCTTTTCTCACACCCTTTTGTTAAACAGTTCCTAAGAGGGGCTAGCAACTTGAGGCCAGAAGGGCACCAACACCAGCTTGGGACCTTAACTTTTTGTATTGGAAAAGCTCACCCTGCTCCTTTTCGAACCAGCTTCTTCTGCAGAGCTAAACTTTCTCTCCTGGAAGACAGCATTCCTTCTGGCCATCACTTACTCAGACGAGTCTCTGAGCTGCAAGCACTCATGGCTGTGGAACCCTTCATCATCTTCCATGCAGACAGGGTATCCCCCAGAACTAACCCATCCTTCATGCCCAAGGTGGTCTCCAGTGTGGCTCTCAACCAATCCATTCATTTGCCCACCCTTTTTCTTAATCCTCAGAACAAGGGGGAAAGGATTCTTCAATCTCTAGATGTGCACAGCTCAGATTTTATCTAGACAGGACTGAATCCTTCAGAAGGTCTGATCAATTGCTGGTTAGCTTTGCTACAGGGGCAGAAGGCAAAGCCATTTCCAAGCAAACCATTTCCAAATGGATAGCACACTGCATCCATCTGTGCTACAAACAACATGGAAAGCCTCCCCCTAAGGGGGTCAGGACACACTCCACCAGAGCAGCCTCCACCTCTGCATCTTTCCTCAGAGGAGTCCCCACCAGGGACATGCTGGAGGCTGCCACCTGGACATCTGTTCACACTTTTACCAAACATTACCACCTGCCTCTCTTCTCAAAATCCAGGGCAGGGTTTGCCTCTGCAGTCTTGCATGGCATCCTAGCCAGCCCCTAGATGTTCATCATGTTTCACTGTTGCAGTCATTACAGTTGGGTTATCCTGCTGGCAGGCTACCCACAGTCAGCCTGAATTCCAAAGTCTAGGTCCGGCATCAGTTGCTGTCGCCTCCTCCCTGACGTCAGTGCATCAGGGGTATAAAAGATGCAGCCGACGCCATTTTCTTCAGTCTTTCTTGCCGCGAGGTGCCCGAAGCAAAAGCAGTTCACAAGTGCCGGTCAGCCGACTCCTGAGATTTTCAAATTCGAATTTCATATCCGAAGTCTTCATTAAAGCTAAGTACCCCGTTGGGGAAACTTTTTTCTTGCTCCAGACCAATGTCAGAAAAAGTTAATTGTATTTCTTGTGGGAAACAAATACCTCATAAGGATTTTCATTCTTATTGTATTCCTTGCCTAGGCCCTGACCATGACGTTGCTAGTTGTCGGTTTTGTGCTAGATTTAACAAATGCACTATTAAGCGTCAGTACGATTTTGCATTTCATTACTTTGGCAGAAAATTCAATTATATAATGCCGTCGGAACAGCCAACTACTGGAGTTTATAAAAAGCGCAAAGAAAAAATAAAGGACAGGCATCCGAGGTCCAAAACTGACGAGGCTTCTGCTAGGCCAGTCGCCGGTTCTCAATGAGGTGGTTTCGCAGCCCCTGACGCCCGCTACCTCAGAGCCACAGGCCACTTCGACTCCCACGTGGAGCTGACTAGGCTGCTGGAAACTCAAGGTATTGGACACTCAGAAACTATTCCCTCAGATGGGTCTGGAGCCGCTGAGCAGGCATTGGCTTCTGAGGGTGTTTTCAGGCCTACACAGTTATATGTGAAACCTACTTCAGCTTCAAAGACTAAAGCAGCTCTAAAGACAAAGAAACAAGTGCAGCATTCTCCTGGACAGGCCTCCATGCCTAAAAAACAGATGCTTAAAATTTCTGAAGACCTAATTACTTTGATCAGGGGTTCCCATCCCCCTCCTGATAAGAGGCCTAGGCAAGAGATAGAATATGAATCTTCAGATCAGGTTTCCATTTCCTCTGATTCCTCTTCTGAACAGGAATATTCTTTTCCTTCCTATGAGGATTCTGATGCTGAAGAATCTATCCCTTCAGCCTCTCCTCCTGAGGATTATTCTTTTGGGGAGACACTGCATACTATGAGGGAGCATTTCCACTGGGAGAGCCAAGATTACTCAGAATCCAGGAAAAGGCTCAGAGACTTCCTTTTATTACCTCAGCACAGGCCCCTTGTTATCCTTCCTGTTTTAGACATTGTAGCTCCTGCTCCTGTTAAGCCAGACAGATACTACAGGGTTCCTGATTCACATAAATTTCTTTATAAAAACCCTGCTGCTGACCCAGCAACTATCTCTTGGGTCCCAAAGGGGTCAAGGCTTCCACTTTAAAAAACCCTATCCCTTCTGATAGGGATTCTAGGGCTCTGGACAGATGGGGGGAAAAGATTTATACTTCTGCTACCTTGGCTGTAAGAGCTTTAAATTGCCAGTTTCATATGCTTAAATATCAGCAATATCTTATGACACTGCTTAAACAGAAAATGTTGACAAATTCAGAATATGCAGAAAACAAGGAAATGCAGGATTTATTGCATGCAGCTGAACAAGTGGGAAAGCATACTTTGCAATGTGGTTTTGATTCTGTAGAGGCCTCCTGCAGGGCCGCTGTTACAGGTTCTGTCATTAGGAGGCATGCTTGGTTAAAAGAACAGAATGCTTGATCATGTTAAAGCAAAACTATTAGATGCTCCATTACAGCATGATACTTTGTTTGGTGTTAAAGCAGAAGAGGTGTTGAAGAAAATGGAGGATAAAGCTAAATCTATGCAAACAGTCAAGGATTTCTTGCAGGTGTACAGCCTCCCAGATTTAGCAGGAACTGGCCTACAAAGAATTGGTCCTTTCCAGTGTCAGACAGGCCACAAAGAGGCAGATACAGACACCTCTGAGGCAGATCACAACCCCAAGGCTCATACAGACCTAAACAATGGGATGCTTCTACCTCCAAAAGCGGAGAGGAAAAATCACAGCCATACAAGAAACAGTTTCAATGACTTCCCTCTGCCAGCACCAAGCACTTCTCTTCTGGCAGCCCCTGTGGGGGGAAAACTAGCACTTTTTTCACAAAATTGGCATGTGATCACCCAGGACAAATGGGTCTTAAATATAGTATCACAAGGCTACAGGTTCCACTTTCACACCCTGCCAAGGCCAAACGATAGCCCAGACCTGCCATCAATGGGCGGAGGCACAAAAACAAGTTTCATCCCTCATGGACATGAGCCACTCAGCTAGTACCACAGCAAGAGCAGGGACTAGGATTCTACTCAAGGATATTCTTGGTGCCCAGAAAGGACAAAGCCTGGAGACCAATAGTGGACCTGTCTATCCTAAACACATTCCTGGATATTCCAAAATTCAAAATGTTAACTCTGCAGCAGCTTCTGCCCATGCTGAGCAAGAAGGCTTGGCTTGTGACTTTAGACCTAAAAGAGGCATACCTGCATGTCCCAATCAGACAATCATGCAGAAGATACCTCAGATTTATAGCTGGCTCAATGCATTACCAGTTCTCTGCACCCTTTGGTTTATCTACTGCGCCCAGGGTCTTCACAAAATGGCTGGCACCAGTGATTGCATTTTGCAGACAAAGAGGAATGCAAATATATCCTTACTTGGACGACTGCCTTATTCAAGCAGAGAACAAGGACATTCTACTACAGCATCTGGCGTTTGTAAAAAGATTACTAACCGGTCTAGGGTACACAGTAAACGAAAAGAAATCAAAACTCGTACCCTCTCAAGAGGTCATATTCCTGGGTGCAAGTTTAAATACAACTGCCCAGATGGCTTATCTCACGCCAGACAAACACAGACAACTGACTACTTATTTCAAAATGTTGGCAACAAAGTCCCAGTTATCTGCAAGAAAAATTTTGCAGGCTTTGGGCTTCATGGCATCCTACATTCTGCTAATTCCATATGCAAGACTGCATATGAGGAAACTTCAATGGTATCTAAAAAGTGTTTGGACTCAACATTGCCACAGCCTGGAAACAATAATTACCCTCATTCCCTGCCTGCAACAGGAGTTTCGATGGTGGGCAATAGCCTGTCACCACAACACGGGACAGCCATTCACCTTACCCACAGCCAGGCAGACATTGACAACAGATGCATCAGATTATGCCTGGGGGGCCCATATGGTAGGAAGATTTATTCAGGGCACATAGTCCGCAAGTCAAATGCATCTACATATCAATCAAAAAGAGATGCTAGCTGTTCAGAATGCCCTGACAGCTTTCAAGGATCTACTTCATCCAGGAGAACTACTGATAAGGACGGACAATACTACAGTTATGTGGTACTTAAACAAGCAGGGAGGCACACATTCCTACCCCCTCTGCAGACTAGCCATGAACTTGTGGGACACAGCATTGACTTACCAAGTACATCTGCAAGCGCAGTTCCTGCCAGGAAGGACAAATACCCTAGCAGACGAACTAAGCAGAAACCTAATGGATCCCTACGAATGGAAATTGGATCCACAAGTCTTCAGCATGATAACAAGGAACTGGGGATGCCCAGACATAGACCTATTTGCCTCCCCTCACAACTACCAAATACAGAGATTCTGCACAAGGACTTATCACAAGCAAGCATGGAAAGTGGATGCTCTGTCTTTCAGTTGGAAAGACCGAACAGTATATGCTTTTCCTCCTCCCAAGGTAGTACTCAAGGTCAGACAAGAGAGACCAAAATGATACTGATTGCCCCAAACTGACCCCGCCAGCACTGGTATCCAATCCTAAAGAGCTTGTCTGAATGCCCAGCTTGGAAATTACCTCAAATTCCTCACTTATTGACCCAACAAGACAGACAGATTCTGCACAGCCAACTCAGGACCTTAAACCTGGCAGCATGGCAGATAATGTAGCCAGTCAAGGCACACCTCTCTCTAAAGCAGTGATGGCTGTTATTTTGGAGGTCAGGAGGCCTAGCACCAGAAAATCTTATGCAGAAAAATGAAAGAGATTCTGCGCTTGGAACCAGGCACAAGGTTTTGACATGATTAGTCCAAATATTCCTCAGATTTTGCAATACCTAACTGAGATGCTTGATAAAGGCCTTTCCTTTTCATCAGTTAAAATTCATGCCTCTGCCATTTCAGCTCATTACAATACAGAACCACCTATTTTTTCTCATCCATTACTAAGGCAGTTCCTCAGAGGGGCCAAAAACATAAGACCTCCAAGGAGAACACCAGTACCTGCATGGGACCTCAACTATGTCTTGGAAAAACTCAGACTGCCTCCATTTGAGCCAGCCTCTACAGCTGATATAAAATTCTTATCCCGGAAAACAGCTTTGCTCCTAGCAATAACCTCTGCTAGACGAGTCTCAGAGTTACAGGCACTCATGGCTGTGGAACCTTTTATTATTTTCCATCCTGACAGGGTTTCTCTGCGGACAAACCCTACATTTATGCCTAAGGTAGTGTCCAGTGTGGCCCTTAACCAAACAATCCATTTGCCTACTATCTATCCAAACCCTCAGAATAAGGGTGAGAGAATTCTGCATTATTTGGACATTCACAGGCAGCTACACCTCTACTTGGACAGAACCAAAGCTTTCAGAAAGACTGAACAACTTGTAGTGGCATATGCTGCAGGATCACAAGGAAAGCCTATTTCAAAGCAAACTATTTCAATGTGGATAGGTCACTGCATTCATTTATGCTATTCACAGCATGGCAAATCAGTGCCTAAGGGCATTAGGCCACATTCAACCAGAGCAGCAGCCACTTCAGCAGCCTTCCTCAGAGGAGTACCAACCAAAGACATCTTAGAGGCTGCAACTTGGAGTTCAGTGCATACTTTTACAAAGCACTATCACTTACCTCTCTACTCTAAATCCAGGGCAGATTTTGTCACTGCAGTTCTGCAGGGCCTGATAGCCTCTCCTAATCCTATTTAGCACCAGCCTCCCTACCTTAGCTTTGGGATTCAACCCAATTGTAATGACTGCAACAGTGAAACACGATGAACATAGTACAGTTGTGTACCTACCATAAATGTAGATGTTCGAGTGCATTCACTGTTGCAGTCCAGGTTACCCTCCCACCATCCCCCTTTTCCTTTGCTGGGACTTGTATGTACTTCTGTTCTATACTACCTATGTGGTGTATTTGCTTGTAGATGAAGGAAAAGTTGTTGTTTGTGCATGCATGCTTATTGGCATATTTTAGCTTACCATTTTAGGGGCACCTGACATCTGGGGCAAGAAAAACTGAAGAAAATGCCGTCGGCTGCATCTTTTATACCCCTGGCGCACTGATGTCAGGGAGGAGGTGACAGCAACCTACGCCGGACCTAGACTTTGGAATTCAGGCCGACTGCGGGTAGCCTGCCAGCAGGATAACCCAATTGTAATGACTGCAACAGTGAATACACTCAAACATCTACATTTATGGTAGGTACACAACTGTACTTTTCCTTGACTGCCTCCACCCATTTTTTCAGCTTTAGGAATCAACCCAAATGTGATGACTGTAACAGTGAAACATGAAGAACATAGTACAGTTGTGTACACTTAACATAAATGTAGATGTTCGAGTGTATTCACTGTTGCAGTCCTGGTGTCCCTCCCTCCATCCCCCTTTCTCCTTTTATTGCCATTCTTTTTTATTTTTCCCCTTTCCTTACAAGGGACATGTTGGTATTTATTTTCCACTGGTGGGGTTCTTCCACCAGAGCCTGGCTGCTTACTTGGGGGCTCCTGACAGGTTAGGGCAAGAGAAACTGATGTAATGGCATTGACTTCCTTACTTTATACTACTGACAATCTGACGTCCGTCCTCAAGTGACAGCAACCGACGCAGAAATACTAAATCTCTGGTATTCGGGCCGGCCGAGGGATACCCTGGCAGATAACCCAAATGTGATGACTGCAACAGTGAGTACACTCTAACATCTACATTTATGTTAAGTGTACACAACTCTACTTTCTGAACTCTGGTTGCTGCTTGTGTAATGTTAGCATGTTGTTCTCTTGCCCACATGGGATTTCTCTTATTTATTGGTAATTTTTTTTTTAAAGACATGCAGGTTTAATGGCTGCTCTCCACATGTCCTTGTGTACAGTGCTTGACTTTGCCGTTGAGGACTGAGTCATAACTGAAAAAGTCAGCAAGTACTAGATAGTATGGCAGTTAGAGCAACAGATTGAGGTGTTGAGCTGTTAAGCTACTTCCTGTGGTACAGTGTTTGATACCTTTAGTCTTCATTTGTCTACTGTGTAACCTTGAGCAAGTCAGTTAACCAGACAGTGCTGTGGGGCAACTTGAAATTCGATATAGCCTCTTCAAAGGTTTCCTGGACTGCATGTCTAGTAACCACCTGTGAATATATAAATAGTCCACTTGCCCAGTTACCAAATGATTGAATAAAAATAAATGATGTGAAAGTAAGTACAGGTAAAAACAATCTGTTGTAGTTGTTTTGCTAGCACAGATCTTTTCTTTTTTGAACTCATTTGTCTTTTTCTTTTGGAACTGAAGCAATTTTTCATGCTAGTGTTATTAATGCCAACTACTGGTTCTGGAAAGTGCACCAGTAGATAATTTAATGATGTACTGAAGACCTTTTAGCTCATAGCAGGTGGGATGGGGACGTCCTTTTCCAGTTTAAGGAAGATATTTGCTAGAATTGAAAGCCACCATTCTTCTTAACACTGTAAACATTTAATGAGAATGTCGATGTAAGAATCTAAATTTGTAGCAGAGTTTATTCTGGATGAGTTTTTGTATTATTTGATAATAAGTAGAAGTGCATTTTAAAGGGAGTTCTGCATGATTTGACTAAAGATAGAAGCTTAAATCTTGATCATGCGTTTAGTACAAACTGTAAATTCTGATAAATTGTGTGCTTTGAAAATATAATTTTTCTTTTTTTATTACTATCATTATACTCCTGGTGGTCTTAATATGCAGCTTTCCATCTGGTGTCTGAACTGCTGCCACCTATCCCCCTTCACCACTTACCTTGCTGTGGATACTCCATGTTGATACAAATAGCAAGCCACCAGCTTCATTTGATAGCCGTGGACATTGCTTGTGCATGTGCAGTTTTGTGATGCTGGAGATGAACTGGGATCGTGTGTCCTGCAGCTGTATTCCAGTAAAGGCAGTCATGCGTCATTTGTTTTTCTAATATCCCAGACTCAGAAGAGCCTAATTCATTGAATCTAGTAGCTTAGATCTAAATTTGCACCTCAAGAAAACTGTTCTCCTTAAATGTGGTAGTTCGGAGCTAGAAGACATAAGTTGAGATGGGGTGCAGAGTGTTTGCCCCCTTGTAAGATGCATGGTAAGCTTTATCCTTTGCACAAATGTTTATGGTTTTCCACTGCCAGAACCATTTTGGCAGGTAGGTTGTGGCAATATTACCATTAACCCACACTTGTGAGGTAAACATCAGTAATCTTTGGTGCCCATGATCTGTTTGTTGTGCATTATTCTGCATCCCTGGACTCCCCTGGGGTTCAGTATTGGGTTAAGGTGTTCCCAAGTCCCCCCAGGCTGCTCATGCTTTTGTAGTACCCAGTTTGATTGCAAGACATTGGGCACTACCATCAGAAGTATAGATTCCCTCCAGCTACCCCTGAGCTGGCAAGAGCATTATCTTTCATTCACTCTTACTGGGGAAACTCATTGTTTTCCTTAAAAGCCTTGAAGTTTGTGCTCAACTTGATGCGTGGCCACCACTAGTGAATGTATCACCTAAAGTAATGAGAAAATTAAGAATGCCTTATAAAAAAAAAATTTGAGCAGTGTTATAATGTACATTTGTTAAGTGGCAAGCTATGTCCAGTCTTTCTGTGACATTTTCAAGAGCTCTTCTGTGACTAATGTAAGATCATTTTATGTGAAATTAAAAGCAGGACACTGTGTACAGGCAGAATAGCACACTACTCTTTTTGTATCCATGTTGCCCTTTGCTTACTTAGCCATTGTCCCTTTGTATTTGATTATTGTGTGACTGTCATGAATTTCCCTTGTTTTACCTGTCTCTAGCTATCTTAATGATCTGGATCGCATCGCGGATTCTGGTTACCTACCCACTCAACAAGATGTGCTCAGAGTGCGAGTCCCAACCACGGGAATAATTGAATACCCTTTCGACTTACAAAGCGTTATTTTCAGGTAAAACAGAATCAAATATTGTTACTAATTATGCTTTATTTTCTATACTGTGCTGCCTGAGAAATTTTCTCTTACTTTCTGATGCTTTTTGGTCATTTGTTTCATTCCATAGCATTTGCCTTGTAATGCATAGAATCTAGAATGATTAATTTTATTTTATTTACTTGCATGCTATCGGTTGATGACTAAAAATGCCCATCTAGCCAGTTTCTTTTATCATTGGAGTCGAATGGAGAAAAGCTGCAAGACAGTCGTTATCCTAAATTAAATGCAGTATGCATTAACTATAGATGCTCTTTGTGTTTCACTGTTGCAGTCATTACATTTGGGTAATCTGCTGGCAGGTTGCCCTCAGTCGGCCTGAATAACAAAGTCTTGGGTCCTGCGTCGGTTGTTGTCTCCTCTTCCATGACATCAGGTCGTCAGGGGTATAAAACATGCAGCCAACGCCATTTTATTCAGTCTTTCTTGTTGCGCGGTGCCCGAAGCAGAAGCAGTTCGCAAGTGCCGGTCGACCGACTCCTGAAATTTTCGTATTCGAGTTTCAGAACCGAAGTTTTCAAAATAAAGCTAAGTACCCCATTGGGGAAACTTACCGATGTCAGTAAAAGTTAATAATTGCATTACTTGTGGGAAGCAAATACCTCATAAGGATTTTAATTTGTACTGTATTCCTTGCCTAGGCCCAGATCATAACATGCCTTGCTGTCGGTTTTGTGTTAGATTTAAGAGTTAGAGTTAAGCGTCGGTATAGTTTTGCTTCTAAATATTTTGGATCAAGATTTAATTATCCTGAAATGTCGTCGGTTAGCAATCCAACTACTGCAGTTCACAAAAAACGTAAAGAAAAAGACAGAGACAAACCGTCGAGGTCCAAAACTGACGAAGGTTCTCCTAAGCCAGTCACCGGTACTCAGGCGCTTTCACAGCCCCTGATGCCCGCTACTTTTGAGTCACAGGCCTCTACCGAGACCTATTCGGAGTCCGGTATGCCGCGAGATTCTCAGAGTATTGAACCCACGGATATCTCTCCCTTGGATGGCTCCAGAGCCGCTGAGCAGGCACCGGCTTCTGAGGGTGTTTTCAGGCCTCAACATTTTTATATTAAACTGACGCCAGCCTCAAAAACAAGGTCAAAAACATCTTCTATGTCTAAAAAAATGATGCATGAACCACATGCTCAGGCCTGTATGCCTAAAACACAGATGATCAAAATGGCTGAGGACTTAATTACCTTGATAAGGAGTTCCCAGCCCCCCCTGCTAAGAGGCAAGGCACTGATTATGAATCTTCAGATCAGGTTTCCATTTCTTCTGATTCCTCTTCTGATCAGGAATTTTCTGTTCCACCCTATAAGGATTCTGATGCAGAGGAATCCATCCCATCTGCATCTCCTCCTGAGGATTAGTCCTTTTGGAGAGACTTTGCATACTTTAAGGGAACATTTTCACTGGGAGAGTCAGGACTTCTCTAAATCAAAAAAGAGGCTTAGGGATTTCCTTCTTCCTCAGCATAGGCCTTTGGCTATACGTCCTGTATTAGACATTGTTGATGTGTTTTCGGAATCAAGCATGGCTCCTGATTCCCTACCTCCGGCTCCTAGTAAGCCAGACAGATATTACAAGGTTCCTGACTCCCACAAATTTCTATTCAAAAATCCTGCTGCTGATCCAGAGACTATTTTTCAGGGTCCCAAGGGTGTAAAGGCCTCTACAGCCAAAAATTTTACCCCCTCTGATAGAGGTTCCAGGGCACTGGATAGATGGGGAAAGAAGGTTTATACGTCTGCTACCTTGGCAATCAGAGCCTTAATCTGCCAGTTTCATATGCTTAAATATCAACAGCATGTTATGGGTTTACTGAAACAGAAAATGATGTTGATTTCTGATTGTGTGGAAAATAAAGTTACAGGAATTATTGCATTCAGCAGAACAGGTTGGAAAGCATACTTTGCAATGTGGTTTTGATTCCTTGGAGGCCTCTTGCAGGGCCGCAGTGACTGGATCTGTGATTAGAAGGCATGCCTGGCTCAAGGAGCAAAATCTGCCTGATCATGTTAAAGCTAAATTGTTGGATGCTCCCTTGCAGCATGATACTCTGGTAATAAGGCAGAAGAGGTTTTAAAGAAAATGGAAGACAAAGCTAAATCTATGAAAACTGTAAAAGATTTCTTGCAAGTGCAGCCACCCAGGTTTAGTAGGCACTGGCCTACTAAAAATTGGTCCTTTCCTGTGTCCAACAGAGCCACTCAAGGCAAATCCAGGCTCTCAAAAGGCTCCAGATACCAATCACAGGGTTCTTACAGATCAAAGCAGTGGGGTGCCTCCACCTCCAAATCTGGAGGAAACAAAGCACAACCCTACAATAAGCAGTCTCAATGACTTTCCTCTACCATCACCAAGCACTTATCTTTTGGCAGCCCCCTTGGGGGGAAGACTAGCATTTCATCTTCAAAATTGGCAGTTAATTATCCAGGACAAGTGGGTATTGAACTTAGTATCCCAGGGGTACATATTTCATTTCCATACTTAGCCAATTCCAAACGGATGGCCAGATCTGCCACAAAATCAGTGGGCAGAGGCTCAGAAACAAGTTATGTCCCTCATGGATATGGGGGCTATTCAACCAGTACCAGAAAAGGAAAAAGGACAAGGTTTTTATTCAAGACTTTTCCTGGTACCCAGAAAAGACAATTCTTGGCATCCAATACTGGACTTATCGATTTTGAACACGTTCCTGGACATTCCAAAATTCAAAATGCTGACTTTACAACAGCTACTGCCTATGCTGGGCAGGAACGCTTGGTTAGTGACTCTAGATTTAAAAGAGGCATACCTGCATATCCCAATAAGGGAATCATGCAGAAGATACCTCTGCTTCAAGGCAGGTTTTTTGCATTACCAATTCTCTGCATGGCCCTTTGGCTTATCTACTGCGCCCAGGGTCTTTACAAAGTACCTGGTACCAGTAATTGCATTTTGCAGACAAAAAAGCATTCAAATTTATCCTTATCTGGACGACTGTCTCATTCAAGCAGAGGACAAGGAAACTCTTCTTCAACATCTGGCATTTGTAAAAAGGTTTCTACCATGCCTAGGGTACACAATAAACAAAAAGACATCCCAACTGGTACCCTCTCAGATAATTACATTCCTGGGTGCAAGCTTGAATACAACTGTCTAGATGGCTTATCTTACACCACACAAACAAAGGCAACTGACAATATATTTCAAACAGATGGCAACAAAAACCCAGTTATCTGCAAGACAAATTCTGCAGGCTTTGGGGTTCATGGCATCCCGCATTCTACTAATTCCATATGCGAGACTGCATATGAGGAAACTTCAGTGGTACCTAAAAAGTTTATGGAGCCAACATTGTCACAGTCCGGAAACTGATTCCTCTCATTCTCTGCCTACATCAGGAGTTTCTTTGGTGGGCAGAGACATGTCACCAAAACAAGGGACTGTCATTCACTCTACGCCCTGCCACCCAAACCCTAACTACAGACGCATCAGACTATGCTTGGGGGGCCCACCTGTCAGGGAGATGCATTCAGGGCAAATGGAGCCTAAAACAAATGCATCTGCATATCAACTAGAAAGAGATGCTAGCTGTTCAGAATGATCTGACAGCCTTCAAGGACTTACTTCATCCAGGGCACCTACTGATAAGGATGGACAACAACACGGTTATGTGGTACATAAACAAGCAGGGGGGTACATATTCCTACCCCCTTTGCAGACTAGCCATGACATTGTGGAACACAGCTTTGACTTACCAAATACATCTTCAAGCTCAATTCCTGCCAGGAAAACAAAATACTCTGGCAGACGACCTAAGCAGAAATATTATGGATTCGCACAAATGGAAACTGGATCCACAAATCTTCAGCATGTTAACACAGAAATGGGGGAGCCCAGACACAGATCTATTTGCCTCGACCCAAAATTGTCAGTTGGGCAAATTCTGCACAAGAACTCATCACAAAAAAGCATGGAAAGTGGATGGCCTATCCTTCAGCTGGAAAAACCTATCAGTCTATGCCTTTCCTCCTCTGCCTCTTCTCTCCAAGGTCCTACTAAAAGTCAAACAGGAAAAAACAAAAATGATTCTAGTTGCTCCGGACTGGCCTCGCCAACACTGGTACCCACTTCTAAGGAACATATCTCAACTTCCCCCTTGGTACTTGCCTCAGATACCTCATCTACTGTCTCAGCAGAACAATCAAATTCTGCACACTCCGCTCCAAACTCTGAACCTTGCAGCATGGCTGATCATTTAATTATTCAAACAACACCTCTCAGTAAATCTGAGATGGATGTCATTTTGGAAGCCAGGAGGCCTAGTACTAGAAAATCTTATGATGATAAATGGAAGAGATTCTGTGCTTGGAACCAAGCACAAGGAAGAGACACAGTAAAGCCCAATATTCCACAGATTTTACAATATTTGACTGAGATGCTTGACAAGGGCCTATCTTTTTCTTCAATAAAAATCCATGCCTCTGCCATCTTGGCTCATTACAACACAGAGCCTCCCCTCTTTTCTCATCCTCTGCTTAAACAGTATCTTAGAGGGGCCAAAAATTTAAGGCCTCCCAGAAGATCCCCAACTCCTGCATGGGACCTCAATTTTGTGCTGAAAAAACTCACCCTGCCTCCTTTTGAACCTTCAGCTACTGCGGATATAAAATTTCTATCTTGGAAAACAGCTTTTCTCTTGGCAGTCGCTTCAACAAGAAGGGTTTCAGAACCACAGGCTCTCATAGCTGTGGAGCCTTTTATTATATTTTACCCAGACAGGGTGTCCCTCAGGCCCAATCCTTCTTTCATGCCTAAGGTGGTATCCAGTGTGGCTCTTAACCAGACAATTCACCTGCCAACATTTTACGCAAATCCGCAGAACAAGGGGGAGCGTATTCTGCATTCATTGGACATGCACAGACAACTAAGATTCTACTTAAACAGGACAAAATCTCTAAGAAAGTCTGAGCAACTACTGGTAGCATTTGCTGCAGGGTCAGAGGGGAAGGGTATATCAAAGCAGACTATTTCTAAGTGGATAAGCCACTGCATTCGTTTCTGCTACTTGCACCATGGTAAACCTGTGCCCAAGGGGATCAGGTCTCATTCCACCAGGGCTGCCTCTACCTTAGCAGCTTTTCTCAGAGCGGTTCCAGCCAAAGACATTCTAGAGGCCGCTACTTGGAGCTCTGTTCATACCTTCACAAAGTATTATCATTTGCCTCTCTTCTCCAAATCCAGGGCAGGCTTTGCCACTGCAGTTCTGCAGGGCCTTATAGCCGCTCCTAATACTGTTTAGTTCCATCCTCCTATCCATAGCTTTGGGATTCTACCCAAATGTAATGACTGAAACAGTGAAACACGAAGAACATAGTACATTTGTGTACACTTACCATAAATGTAGATGTTCGAGTGTATTCACTGTTGCAGTCCAGGTTACCCACCCACCATCCCCCTTTTCTATACCTTTTCTTTCCTTCACTATATACTAAAGCCTTTGTGGTGTATTTGCTGTTAGATGAAGGTAAAGTTTATGTTGCTAAAAGTGCATTTACATATATTTTTGTCTATTTATATATTTTATATATATATATATATATATATATGTGTATATATATATATATATATATATATGTATATATATATATATATATATATATGTGTGTGTGTGTATATATATATATATATATATATATATATATATATATATTTTTTTTTTTTTTTTTTTTTTGCTCCCCATTTGGGGGGCACCTGACAATCTGGGGCAAGAAAAACTGAATAAAATGGCATCGGCTGCATGTTTTATACCCCTGACGACTTGACGTCATGGAAGAGGAGACAGCAACCGACGCAGGACCCAAGACTTTGTTATTCAGGCCGACTGAGGACAACCTGCCGGCAGATTACCCAGATGTAATGACTGCAACAGTGAATACACTCGGAACATTTACATTTATGGTAAGTGTACACAACTGTACTTTACCAGTCAAGTTAATGAGTGTACATGATTCAGCTTACCTTGGAAAAATACTAGTTTAAAAATAATAGAAGCAGGCTATATAGAGATTAGGCACTTTGAGCAAATAACAGAAATTTGTAAGGCGCAATTAAAATGCAAGTAGTGCAGAAGTATGAGAGAAAAAGTAAAGCACCAGTATCGGAAAAAATGATTGCTTAATATTAGCATGTGTTAATGTTAATCACAGGTTTCGTTATCCAGTATCATCAGGTAATGTATAGATATCCTAACAAGAGAAAGTTTAGTAATTTTAATTAGGATGTGCCAACATTTTCAGAGAGGCTTGTCAAGTTAGTATGCAGATAGTCTTTTACAAGTAGATTTTGAATGCCTGCTTTAAAGACGTTTGCTGCACTTCAAGTGGAACCCTTGCTTCAGAGCTTGCGACCTTGGACAGAGAAGCCTGAGCCATTAGGTGTATTTTTATTTTCAATGTAGTTATGAGAAGTATATGCATTGACCTAAGGTCACTGTAGTTTGTGAGATTCCTGAATGTAAGCATGTGAGGGGCATTATTGGTTATGTATTATTTTATGGACTAATTTTAGTTCAGTTAGAGACAGATATTGGTTGAATTCAAACCACTGGAAACTGTGAAACAAGGAACAGTGGTGGGTTCTAGCATGGTAACTAGCTGCAGATCTGTTAACCTGGTTTGCTGCAGTTTGTGAATAAAGGTAAAGAGAATGTGTACACTCCCTTAATTCTTGGTAAATTTGTGATACTGTTTATAATTTAAAATGGACTTCCGTTGTTAATTTGACTAGTGATCTTATTTTGGTTTGTAATGTTTACCTTATTTTTAAATCAGTGTAATCTCTGACTCGAGTGCCATATATTTAGTTCATCCAATAAACAAGTTACATTTAACCACCTTTATTGCTAGCATTTTGAAAACTAAATTTGTTCTGTGAGCATACGTGATTTCCTCTTGTCCTAAAGTGGACCATTTCTGTAATCTATAACGAAAAACACCAAACTGATAAAACCAGGAAAAGAAAATCTGCTTTTAGTTTTAAATAGCTGGAAATGGACACCATTTCATTAAGCCCTGGGAGGTAAGTAGCATTTCATCTAAGCTGCCACATAAGTTCCCTATATTCAAGAAATAGATCAGTCGTACCCCCCTCCCCTTATTGCAAAGGGCAATCAAAAAATTCCTGTAATACATTTATTCACTGTTATTCCCCACAAGGAGGGCATCATGATGTTTTATGATTTCCTATGTGGAGACACTCACATCAGCCACTCAAGAATTTTGATGTATAGGACTATAATGGACCTTATTCTTAAGAGTAATTACATTCTTTTTGAAGGTCAGTTATTTAAGCAAAACTCAGGGGTGGCCATGGGGGCGGCATGCGCCCCCCCTATTTACCAATGTTGTTTTTGCCCAATGGGAAATGTCCCTTGTTTTTAGCTGTGGATTTTTTAGATATTGTAAATTCTACGGTCGTTACCTTGATGCCATACTTATTTTTTGGGAAGGCACATACAATGTATTACAGGAATTTTTTGATTTTCTAAACTCAAGTACTAGTTTTTTAAAATTCACCATGGGAACTAATGAAGAGAGGATTCATTTTTTGGGCATTACTATTGCCAAAGATAGGGTGAAGCACACATTTACATCCTCTTTATATCGAAGCCAACACACTCCAACTCCCTTTTGCACTTCAGTAGTATTCACCTTTTACACCAAAAGAGATCTTTGGTGAAGGGGCAGGGAGTTAGCTTGGCGAGGATGATTAGTGACCATCAGGTATTTTTAGACAAAGTGACTGTATTAAAGGACATGTTAAGAAAACGAGGGTACCCAAGACAGTTTATTGAACCTATTTTGAATGAGGTGGTAAACAAGAGGTTGGACGGGTACTTTTTTGCATTGTTAGGCAAAATGGCACAGGAAGAAAGGCGATGGGTAGAAGTTGGCCCTGGGTTTAAAAGTGAACAACCTTTTGAGGCCGCATTGGTATTATCATTTAACCCTCTTTATGGGAGAATAAAAGAAATCAGAATTGGGTGTTATTTGACTGTGACCAACACTGCAGAAGTAAACTGGGGGATAAGCCATTGATTGTGTACAAAAGAAACAAGTCCATCAAGAATTTATTAGAAATAAATTCCTCAGGAGAGATGAAAGGTTGGATGAGGAAATGTGGCCGCTGCACACAATGCCCCTACATTTTAAAAAACGAGGTAATTAACATCTTGGGCTATGGAAGGGTATTTCTTAAAAAAAATTATATTGTACCAGTAAATGTTTGATATATGTAGCTATCTGCCAGCAGTGACAACAGTTTTATATAGGGAAAACAATCAAGAGCCTTAACAAATGAATTTAGCAACACATGTATGATATTAGAAAAACAACAAGAGTGCGCTGTGGAAGCACATAATGGAGTTTTCTGACCATCATTTCAAATTCATTGCCCTTGAACAAGTTTGAAATAAGGGGAGGGGGGCATGATCGATCTATTTCTTGAATATAGGGAGCTTATTTGGCAGCTTAGATGCAATGCCACTTACCCCCCAGGGCTTAATGAAATGGTGTCCATTTCCAGATATTTAAAACTAAAAGCAGATTTTCACATGTGAGAGCAACACATGACAGTATGAATATGAGTGTATTTATATTGCTTGTGTTCACAGTATTTATTTTTACTGTCCGATGTTTTTAAACAACTTTAAGTGATTTCTATATTAACAAATTACATTTCATTTAGTTAAGAAGTTGGAAGCATGTTTTTAACGAAGAATACAAATTGTGTGTAAAACTGATTTGTGGGTAGTTGCTGCTTTAAAAGATTGTAGGAAGTTGAATTACTGATGTCACAGGATGTGATGTGGTTTTATTTAAACTGTTTTGGATGGATTTAATTTTATTCTGAATAAGTCTTTTGGCTTTATAGCCGACAAAAGTGCTAAATAGTGATTTTCTGGACATCAGTGCGATGTATTGCTCTTTTCCTGGTTTTATCATTTCTGTAATCTAGTTATCCCTGCTGTAAGGTATGTAAATTAAATAGAAAAAAACAAATTTAATGATGGTTGTTGAAAAGTCGCCCTTTTTAAGAATTTTTACTCCAAGTTTTTTTTAATTGTTTGAGCTACGTTATGAGAATGAACCAGAATGGATGCTGTGATGCCCACTGATCATTGAAGGCCTTAGTTGCAAGTTGGTGGTTGTCCTAAAAGGGCCTGTTTCATTAAGTAGTTTTGGAGTTTTCCTTTTTGCCAGTGGTGAGTTTAAATCCCCCCAAAATGTATAGAATTGGGAAGTAGTTTGCCCCTCTCCTAAACAAGTTACTCACCACTTGTGCCCTCTGGTTGGTGGCATTGCCCTACCTTAGACACATTTTTAAACAATGGTTTAGGTGACCCTTCCACAAAAGCCTAAAGGCCCAGTGATGCCAAGGAAAGTTGGGTTTTAAAATACTAAGTCACCATATTGAAAGAAAGTATAGAGTAAAGTAGAAAAAAATGATTTCTCACATACCAGTGATGGTAACGACCACTTGTAAACCACTCCATGCTCACATGTGAAAAAAGGCAGTCTGGATTTGTTTTCTACAGCAACATTGAAGAACTGGAGGGTGATGTGTCTTAGAAGGGGTAGGGTGCAAGATGTATGACAGCCTGGGAAAGATTTTATAGTTGAGGTCCTAATGTATGAGGTGTAAAATCCTACTGTTACAGAAGATTTACCTACATTTTACAGATCTCTTAAAATAGTAAGTACAGAAAATAAATCTTTACTTTCTTCACTTGCTGTTATGTAATATGTATTTAGTTATATTTATTGCTGTACTAATGGAATTACAGTGAGAGAAATGCTTTGTAACTTTACTAGTCATATTATTTAACCAGTAAAAAAAAAAATCCTTAATGTAATGTCGCATTTTTTTCTATTCCATGGCACATTGGCTTCACACAAGTTAAATCCAATCATTGCCGCAAAAATAATTAGGTGTGATATTAACAAACTGAACCTAAAACTGCTTGCCAAATTCCCATTTACATTTAGCCAGTTTTTAATGATTATTCCTTCACTAGAGCAGAGCTCATTCAGATTTTGATACTTTCCATTTATTTTGGTATAATAATTTAGGAACTAAAACAGATTTAACAGTGTCTGGTACTCGCTCTTTAAGAGCTGTGCATTTAACCAATATTGTAAGCATATATACCTAATTTATCCTATCTTTTCCCACAGAAGACCATATTAAGTCTAGATATCCTTCTAGTCATATGCTGCAGTATCCATAACATGAGGGAGTCTGCCTCCAGTTAACTCATACATTCTGTCATTATTACCAAAGTTAAAATGCTACTGCGAAGGTATGTGCATAGTGCCGCATCACACAGCATACTTCTGCCATAAATGAATGTCTGGTATAAAGAGGACATCAGCACACACCTTCCTCAGAACTTTATTGCAGCCTGTTTGACTGCCATCTCCGGTCGTCGCTCGCTTTGGAAAGTCACTTTGTGCTTCGATAGTGCTTCAGATAAGTACCCCATAAGTTTTTTTTGTTATCTACATTTGCTACTGTGTTTGCTTTTTGTGAGTTAATGTCAGCTAGGAAGGGCAAGTGTCAGTGTGGAAGGCAGATTCCACATAAAGACGCTCACGAGCTCTGTTTTTCTTAGGCCCAGAACACAACCATACATCTTGTGATATTTGCAAGGCCTTAGGAGCCATCTCTCTTCCCTTAGGCTGTACTTAGAAAACCAGCACCTGAAGTGCCTTGCGCGAGATATGGACCCGGCATCAGGCCCTTCGGAAGAGCCGCAAACCAAAAAAGGCCTAGAAATCTCGGACTGCACCTTTGGCTGCTCCCTGTATTCCAGGCTTCCCTCATGAGGCAAATGAAGGCCCTGAGGCCGCATCTGAAATTGCAGTCTCTCCTTCGATAGGTACCTTGGGGGAAGCCGTCAAGGAGTCTGTGAGCATGTCCCAGTGGGAATTGCAGGTGTCTGAACTGGTCGCCGGGGGGAGTACCATGGCTTATTTTCAAAGGCCCGCATGGCGTTACCCAGACAGTGGTTCAGGAAGATGTTCTCTCGGATGTCGTTGAATGTCACCCGCCATTTGGACCTCCTTCCTTCCATCGTATGTCTGAGGTGCCTAAGAAGAAAAGGTAGAAGACAAAGCATATTTCTTCTGGCCAACAAGCAATGCCTTCCGACCAAACTCCTGTCTGGGAGGCCTTTACACAAGGCCTCTTTAATGCCTTTATGCCATTCCACTGCTCCTGTCCAGGCCCTACCCCCTTCCACTCCTGGGAAAAAGCCTGTGCAAGAAGTCTGTCCTGAGGAAGACTCATCTGAGGATGAGTCATTAGTTTACTCCTCACAGATTGCTTCTCCTCTGGGCTATGCCTCCTCAGAGGAGGAATGTAATGGCACAGATTCTCCTGGGGAAGAAATTACATTTGGGGAGACCATTGCGCAGATGAAGGATTTCTTGAAATGGGACTGCTGTCAGGTCTCTGAAACCCAAAAGAAGTATTATGACGTCTTACAGATGGAGTCCCCTAATCCCTCTGCCATTTTCCCTGTACTGCCTGCATTTTTGTATGCCTTTTCTGCTGTGTCAAAATCTCCAAACTGCCAACCTCCAGACTCTGAATGCCCTGACAGATTTTATAAAGTCCCTGAGGATGCTAAGTTTTTCTTTAAGGCCCCTTCAGTGGATCCCTCAACCATTTCTGTAGCTGCAGATAAAATTTCCAAATTGCTACCCTCTACTTCTTTACTCCCCTCTAATAAAGAGAGTACAATTATGGAGAGGTTAGGCAAGAAGGCTAATACATGTGCCACTCTGGCTTTCAGAGCCATGAATTGCCAAACCCATATGGCAAAATACTCCCTAGCTCTCATGGCAGATGCTGTAAAACTTATTTCAGATGTTTCAGATTCCCCTAATAAGGTAAAAATATCCAGGGTTATTAGGCACTGTATTAAGTGCAGTTATGATGTTATGGAAGCCTCAGCCAGGGCAGCAGGATCAGGATCTGTCTTAAGGCGGTGGTATTGGCTTAGATTGAAACCTCTGCCAGATTATATTAAAGCAAAGCTTATGGGTGCCCCTTTAGACAACAAGGCCTTATTTGGCTCTCCAGCTGTGGAATTATTCAAAGCCCTTAAGGAAAAGGGGAATGAGTTACAAGACCTCAAGCACATTTTAGTTTCTCCGGTTCCCTGCTTCAAGAGGAATTATCTAGGTGGGGCCACCTTTGTGAGAAAGGCCTCTAAGTGTCACTCTCCCAGGGGGGAAAAAGGACAACAGAAAACAGGCCTCTGCAATATCTTCTTCCACTCCTTCTCAAAAGCAGTCCTTTCAGTCAAAACCTGGTAGCCTGTGACTACCAGGCCATAAACCCCAATACCCCTCTCTCCCTTCACTTAACCCTATCTTTCTCAGCTTGGCAACAGATAACCCAGGACTGCTGGGTGCTTACCATTCTCAAACAAGGCTGTTTCATGGTTTAGTAATCCCTGCCAACCTCAAAGGTATCCCACAACTCGCTTGGTACCAAATAGGTTTCTTCTGTCCTGCATTCCCTGCTATCCCAATGTACCATTCAGGAGGTGCCTCCAAATCAAAAAGGTAAAGGATTCTACTCCTGAATGTTTCTGGTTCCCAGGAAGGAATTCACCTGGAGGCCTATCTTTGATTTGCCTCATCTAAACACCTTTTTGAAGGTCCCTTCCTTTCACAAGCTAACTCTTCCTACTTTCCGTCCCTTGGTTCTGCTTCAGGCATACATGGTGTCCTTAGATATAATAGATGCCTATCTCCATATTCCCATTCATCTTCACTTCAGGAAATTCTTTCAGTTCTCTGTGGATTCTTCTCACTTTCAGTTCTGTGCTTTGCCATTTGGTCTTTCTACGGCTCCCAGAATGTTCGCAAAATGTTTGGCCCATGCAATAGCCTTCTGCAGAATGCAGTATATTCAAATTTTTCCTTACCTGGATGACCTCCTCAGCCAGGCTTCATCCCCAAAGCTAGTACAGGACCACCTGGACTACACTATGTCCCTTCTGAGGAGCCTGGGGTTTAACCATAAACCTTCAAAAATCCTCTATGACCCCCTCCCAGGGCTATGTCTTCCTGAGATGCAGAATTCTTATGGTCCAAATGATGGCCTGCCTACTTCTAGAAAAAACCCTCTCTCTCTCCACTTATTTTCAGGAAATAATCCTACACTACAGTCCATAACTACTACGATCCATAACTGCCAGGCAGTTCCTTCGTCTCCTTGGTTACATGACTTCCACCTTACCCATGGTATCCTTGGCAAGGCTACACATGAGGAAATTTCAGTGGTTTCTGAGGACAGTCTGGAAGCAACACCTTCATCCTTGGAGTTCATGATTCCACTCTTGTCCTGTTTAACAAAAGAATTACAATGATGAATCTCACAGGTTACAAAAAAACCCCAAGCCTTCCTCCAGCCACTAATATCCAACCAGGATCTGTACACAGATGTGTCGGACACAGGTAGGGGTGCAACTCTTTGGAGTTGGAGGGTGAGAGTTGTCTGGACTCCCCCTGTCAAAGGTGCATATCAGCATCAAAGAAATGCGGATGTTGATTTTTGCCTTAAAAATGTTCAAGTCCAGAATCATACCAGGAGTGCTGAGATGGTTCACAGACAACACCACAGTCCTCTGGTACATCAGCAGGCAGGGAGGGACAAAGTCCTACATCCTTTGCAGACTGGCTCTGTATGCCTGGGTGATTGCTCAACACGGTCAGGTTTCTCTTCATGCCGTTTACATCCCATCAGTTCAGAAAGTGATGGCAGATTCATTAAGCAGGTCTATGACCCAATCCCACGAATGGATATTAAACAAGGATGTGTTCCTGGATCTGTTCCTTCGATGAGGTACTCCACAGGTAGATCTCTTTGCCTTCCCCATGAACAGACCGCTTCCCAAGTATTGTACCAGGATTTCAACCTCTGGGACATGGAAGGTGGACGCTCTTTCCTTTCCTTGGAAGGGGATGTTTGTGTATGCATTCTCCCCTTCCCATTAATACAGAAAGTTCTTCTGAAAATTCTGAAAGAGCAACCGAAAATGTTGCTGGTGACTCCTCTTTGGCCAATTCAGCATTGGTTCCCTCTTCTTCATCACTTAGCCAAGGGCAATCATCACAAGTTACCCGTCAGGATGGGACCTACTCACACAGGACAAGGGAATTCTAATACATCCTCAGATGTCTGCCTTGTATCTAACTCTGTGGGTGATAGGGCTTTGATTCCCTTTAGATACCTTTACACTGAGAATGTGCTACAGGTTCTGCAGGAGGCCAGAATACCCACTACCAGAAAATCCTATCGATCCAGATGGAAGCAACAAATTACAACCACCGTCTGGTCCTATCTAACCTGTGTGATCTAATGAAAGGTGGCCTGACATACTCCTCCATCAAGGTACATTTGTCTGCCATCTCAACATATTTACCTTTGACTCCTCCCTTGGCATCCAGGTTAGAAGTCAGGTTGTTCCTGAAGTGTTTTACACATTAGACCACCAAAAAAGCCAGTTTCCCCTCCTTGGGACTTCAACTTTGTGCTGGAAAAACTTACTCTAGCTCCTTGTGAACCAGCTAACACCTCTTCTTTCCAACATTGCACTTGGAAAACTGTGCTCCTGGTGGCTATCACCTCAGCCAGAAGGGTTTATAATCTTCAAGCCCTCATGGCGTCCTCTCCTTTTACATTTTTCCATCGGCACAGGGTATCTCTTCATACCAACCCATCTTTCATGCCGAATGTGGTGAATGCACCATCAGTAAATCAGGCTGTCAACCTTTTCTACCTTCTTCCCTTCTCCACAGTCATCTAGAGAAAGGGATACTTCACACATTAGATGTGCACAGACAGCTCAGATACTACTTGGCTAAAACCAAGTCCATCTGTAAATCTGATAGGCTTTTTATTTCTTATCGCCCAAGAGCCCTGGGGCATCCTGTTTCTAAGCAAACTATTTCCTTCTGGATTTCTAAAGCAATTACCTTGTGTTACAGCACAAGTGGGAAGGATCTTCCTTCTCCATTTCAGGCACACTCTACTAGAGCTGTGTCTTCTTCTGAACCCGCCTTTAAAGGTCTGGATACAGCTTCCATTTTGGAGGCAGATGCATGGTCATCTGTTCATACCTTTACTAAACACTACAAATTGGATATTGTCTCCAGGTCTAGAGCAGGATTTGCTAGAGCTGTCCTGCATGGATTTGTGGAAAATGTCTCTGCTACTCCTCCCAATCCCTGATGTTCATCGTGTTTCACTATTGCAGTCATCACATTTGGCCCTCGGCCAGCCTGAATACCAGAGACTTAGTATTTCTGCATTGATTGCTGTCACTTGAGGATTGACATCAGGTCATCAGTGGTATAAAGGAAGGCATCCGACTCCATAACATCAGTCTTTCTTGTGTGGAGCCCGAAGCAGAAGCAGTTCACGCAGGTGCTGGTCGGCCGCTACCTGAGTTTCGTTTCTGAATTGAAGTTGAAGTCTTCGAAAGCTAAGTACCCCATTGGGGATCCTCTTTTTCTTGCACTAACTGATGACAGAAAAAGTTAATAATTGTCTCGCCTGTGGAAAGCAAATACCACACCGGGACTTCCACTCTTACTGTGTCACTTGTCTAGGCCCAGACCACAATGTCCCTTGTTGTTGCCTTTGTGCTTTAATGCCAGAATTATTCGTTGTCAGGCCCTTATTGTAGCCAGATGTTTCTGTTTACAGTCTTCGAATTCCAATATGGCTTTGCTAAGCCATCCGACAGCAGATCTTCCGAAAAAACAAAAAGATAAAGGCAGAGACAGACAGCACAGGACCAAACCTTCCGATGAAGCTTCCGTTAAGCTGGTAGTCAGTCCTCCGGAACTCAGTGAGGTGCTTTCGCAGCTCCTGATGCCTGCTTCAGTTAATTCGTTGGCCGCTACCGAGATCCTTTGAGGCCAGTATGCCGCAGAACTTTTCTTTGTCTAAGGATCCTGCAAACGTCTCTACCTTGGATGGATCCGGAGCTGCTGTGCAGACACCGGCTAACGAGGAAGTCCTCCGCAACACCAAATCCCAACATAAACCAGCGCCTTCTTTCATGGCTTTCATTCTTTCGAAAACAACCGAGTTCCTTAGGTCCAGGGATCGAACCACACCCAAGAAACGGACTACCCTTTCTCAGGTGCCTGCTCTCTTGCCTTAGTCTCAAATGCTTAAAATGGCAGAAGATCTTATCATGCCGATTAGGGGAAGCCAAGCCACTCCCTCAAAAAGGAAAAGAGATTTGTCTACAATAGTTATGTCTGAACAAGAGTCAGATAAATCCGATGCATCTTACTATGAAGACATGCAGCCCCTCTCCACATATGAGGATTCTGATGTAGAGGAATCCATTCCTTCAGCCTCTCCCCCAGAGGATTTTTCCTTTGGGGGAAACACTGCATACCTTAAGGGAGCATCTCCAATGGGAGAGTCAAGACTACTCGCAGTCCAAAAAGAGACTCTGTGTTCTTGGACCTTCCACAACACAGGCCCTTAGCCACCCCCCCAGTACTAAACGTGGTGGATGATGTCTTCCTTAAATCCAGCTTGACTCCAGACGCCCTCCCTACTGCTCCCAGAAAACCAGACAGGTACTGCAGATTCTCTGACTCTCACAAATATCTGTTTAAAAATCCAACAGCTGACCCTGAGGTCATTACTCAAGGGCCTAAAGGGATTAAAGCAACCACAGCTAAGAATCCCACCCCCTCAGACAGGGATTCCCAAGCATTGGACAGATGGGGGTATAAAGTATACACGTCAGCTACTCTTGCTAGCAGGGCACAAAATTGTCATTTCCATATGCTTAAGTGTCAGCAACGTACCTTAGAACTCCTTAAATAAAACATTTCCTCCTTTCCTGCATGTGCAGAATCTAAAGATTTACAGGACTTAATGCATTCTGTTGGTCAAGTAATTAAACACACTTTGCACTGTGGTTTTGATGCCCTAGAAGCTTCTTGCAGGGCAGCAGTCACTGGATCTGTCATTAGAAGACATGCATGGCTTAAGGAACAACCCCTGCCAGACCATGTCAAATCAAAATTGTTGGATATACCCTTGCACAAATATAACTTATTTGGTACTAAAGCAGAGGAGGTCTTAAAAAAGATGGAGGAAAAAGCAAAATCTATGCAGACTGTTAAAGATTTCTTACATGTCCAGCCCCCTGGGTTCAGCAGGCATTTTCCCTCCAAACACTAGTCCTTTCCTGCTCCAAGTAGACAGAGCAAGTATAGGCCCCGTGGAAACAGACCACCCAGACAGCAGCCTCAGGGGTCGCAGAGATCTAAGCAGTGGGCTTTCTCCACTTCAAAACCAGGGAGTTTTAAGCCACTCCCTTATGGTAAGAACTCACAATGACTCACCCCCTCCCGACCTGACCTCAGCCCACCTATCTGCCTAGGAGGAAAACTCTCCTTTCACTCAAGCACCAGGGCCACCATTACCAAGGACCAATGGGTTCTGAACATTGTGTCTCAGGGGTACAAATTCTCCTTCCACACCCTTCCAACCCCAGAAGGGTTACCAGATCTACCACCAAATCAGTGGGCAGAGGCTCAAAAGCAAATTCATTTCCTGCTCTCCTTGGAGGCAGTAGAGCACGTTCCTGCATAGTGGATAGGCCAAGGCTTCTACTCCAGAATTTTATGGTTCCCAGAAAAGAGGGCACCTGGCACCCCATCCTCTGTCTATCCATTGTAAACGGCTTCCTGGTGATCCCAAAATTCAGAATGCTCACCCTCCTACAGCTGCTACCCATGCTGTCCAAAGATGCTTGGCTAGCCACCCTGGACCTAAAAGAGGCCTACCTCCACATTCTTATCAGGAAGTCCTGCAGAAAATGTCTCCGCTTATGCACAGGATCTCAACACTTTCAGTTCCCTTTGGCTTATCTACTGCTCCGAGAGTTTTCACAGAATGCCTGGCTCTGGCCATTGCCTTTTGCAGACCATGAAATATTCATATTTACCCCTACTTAGACGACTGCCTTATTCAGGAAGACAGCCAGGAAAAGCTGCTCAAAGACCTGGCCTTCGTAAAGGACCTACTAACCTCCCTAGGGTACACAATCAATGAAAAGAAATCCAAACAGGTACCCACCAAAAGTATAATCGTCCTGGGAGCAAATCTGGACACAGCATCCCAGATGGCATGTCTAAAACCAGGGAAACAAATTTTCCTATCAGCTTACTTCTCTCAACTGGCCACCAGGCCCCAGCTTTCTGCAAAGAAAATCCTGCAAGCCCTGGGGTTCAAGGCCTCTTTCTCCTCATTCCATATGCCAGTATGCATATGAGGAAACTTCAGTGGTACCTAAAGAGCCTTTGATGTCAAAACTCTCAAGATCTTCAAACTTTTCTGCCTATTATTCCTTGCTTGCGGAAGGAATTTCTTTGGTGGGCAACAGCCTGCTCCCGCAATAAGGGACTGCCCTTCTCCCCACACCCTGCCACCCACACCCTCACCACAGACTCATCAGACTACGCTTGGGGTGCACACCTGGACGGCAGGTGCATACAGGGCCATTGGAACTCCCCAGCAACTCTCCCTGCACATCAATCAAAAAGAGATGCTGGCTGTGCAGCAGGCCTTGATAGCTTTCAAACCCCTTCTCTCTCCAGGGGTTCTCCTGATCAAAACAGACAAACGCCACTGTGATGTGGTACATCAACAAGCAGGAAGAGACTCGCACCTGTGCAAGCTGGCCATGACTCTCTGGTTCACAGCCTCTTCCATGCAAATACACCTGTTAGCACAATACCTGCCAGGCTCTCTCAACTCCCTGGCAGATCAATTAAGCAGAAAGCTCTTGGACCCCACGAGTGGCAGCTCAACAGAAACACCTTCTTCTTAACTCAAAAATGGGGAACCCCGAAGGTGACCTCTTTGCCTTCCACACCAACCATCAGCTCAGCAAATTCTGCACCAGGCAGCATCACTGCATGGCTTGGAAAGTGGAAGCCCTGTCTTTCCCCTTGGTAAACCTCTCAGTCTATGCCCTTATTCCCCTATCTGTCATTCCCAGGGCACTGCTCAAAATAAGGGAGGAAAACCAAGGACCATTGTCATAGCTCCAGACTGGCCCAGACAGCACTAGTACCCCTTGCTGTGCAGCCTGTCCCCGCTGCCTCCATGGAATCTTCCTCAGATTCCAATCCTCCTAACTCAGAGGGAAGGGGAATTCATGCACCCCCAATTGCAGACACTCAATTTAGCAGCTTGGCTTATACCCTGACCAATCTGCCATCCTCAGTAAACAGGTTCCTGATGTTATCCAAGAGGTCAGACGCCGTAGCACCAGAAAGTCTTATGCAGATAAATGGAAACGGTTCTGTACCTGGATTTAGGCTAAGGGGGCCAGTACGTCTCAGCCCTCCATCCTGCTCATCCTGGATTACTTAGCTGACCTACTACACAATGGTCTCTGTTTCTCCTCTATAAAAATTCATGCCTTTGCTATTTCTGCTCATTTTCCCACTGAGCAGCCTCTTTTTTTTCACACCCTCTGATTTAATAGTCCCTCAGAGGGGCTAGCAACTTGAGGCCCTTCAGAAGGGCCACCAACTTGGGACCTTAACTTTGTCTTGGAAAAGCTCACCCTGCTCTCTTTCGAACCAGCTTCTTCTGCAGAGCTAAAATTTCTCTCCTGGAAGACTGCCTTCCTCCTGGCCATCACTTCAGCCAGAAGAATCTCTGAGCTGCAATCACTCATGGCTATGGATCCCTTCATCATCTTCCATGCAGAAAGGGTACCCTCAGAACTAATCCATCCTTCATGCCCAAGGTGGTGTCCAGTGTGGCTCTCAGCCAAACCATCCATTTACCCAAAGTTCTTTCCTAACCCCCAAAACAAGGGGGGGGAAAGATTCTGCACTCTCTAGATGTACAGAGACATCTTAGATACTGTCTGGATAGGACTAAACCCTTCAGAAAGTCTGATCAATTGCTGGTTAGCTTTGCTTCAGGAGCAGAAGGCAAATCCATCTCCAAGCAAACCATTTCCAAATGGATAGCACACTGCATCCATTTCTTCTACAAACGGCATGGCAAGCCTCCCCCCAAGGAAGTCAGGATGCACTCCACCAGAGCAGCCTCCACCTCTGCAGCTTTCCTCAGAGGAGTCCCCACCAGGGTCATCCTGGAGGCAGCCACCTGGACATCTGTTCATGCTTTTACCAAGCATTACCCCCTGCCTCTCCTCCAAATCCAGGGAAGGGTTTACCTCTGCAGTCTTGCAGGGCGTGCTAGTCGGCCTCTAACTTCCTGGACTGCCTCCACCCATTTCCTCAGCTTTGGGAACCTACCCAAATGTGATGACTGCAACAGTGAAACACGAAGAACATAGTACAGTTGAGTACACTTAACATAAATGTAGATGTTCAAGTGTATTCACTGTTACAGTCCTGGTTTCCCTCCCTCCATTCCCCTTTTTCCTCCTTTTTTTCCTTGTTGTTCTCCTTTCCTTACAAGGGACATCATATTGGTATGTATTTTCCACTGGTGGGATTCTACCACCAGAGCCTGGCCTTCTACTTTGGGGGCTCTTGACAGATTAGGGCAAGAAAAACTGATGTAATTATGTCAGATGCCTTCCTTTATACCACTGACTACCTGACGTCAGTCCTCAAGCATCAGCAACCGACGTAGAAATACTAAGTCTCTGGGATTCAGGCCGGCCAAGGGCTACCCTGGCAGGGATAACCCCAAATCTGATGACTGCAGTAGTGAATGCACTCGAACATCTACATTTATGGAAAGTGTATACAACTGTATTTTCTGGATGAGCTTTGGCATTCTCCCATATGTTATGGATACTGCAGCATATGAATAGAAGGACATAGAATAGTTGTGTAAAATCTTACCAAAAACATAGATGTCCTTCTCTTGTATATGCTGTGGATGTTCATTGTGTTTCACTGCTGCAGTCATTATGCTTGGATTATCCTGCCATCAGGCAGTCCCGCAGTCGGCCAGAGTTCCAAAGTCTTGGTCCGGCGTTGGTTGCTGTCGCTTCTTCCCTGACGTCAGTGGTATATAAGATGCAGCCAACGCCATTTTCTTCAGTCTGTCTTGCCGCGTGGTGCCCGAAGCAAAAGCAGTTCGCAAGTGCCGGTCGGTCAACTCCTGAGATTTCAAATTCGATTTCAGATACGAAGTCTTTAATAAAGCTAAGTACCCCATTGGGGAAACTTTTTCTTGCCTCAGACCGATGTCAGTAAAAGTTAATAATTGTATTTCTTGTGGGAAGCAAATACCTCATAAGGATTTTCATTCTTACTGTATTCCATGCCTAGGCCCAGATCACGACGTCACTAGTCGGTTTTGTGCTAGATTTAACAAACGCACTATTAAACGTCGGTTTGATTTTGCACGCCATTATTTTGGCTGAAGGTTTAATTATACTATGCCGTTGGAGCAACCGACGACCGGAATTCACAAAAAACACAAAGATAAGGATAAGGACAGGCATCCGAAGCCCAAAACTTACGACAAAGCCTCTTCTAGGCCAGTCGCCGGTTCTCAGTGAGGCACATTCGCAGCCCCTGACACGAGCTACCTCAGAGCCACAGGCCCCGACCGACTCCCATGTGGTGTTGCCTAGGCCTCTGGATACTCCAGGTGTTGGGCCTATGGAGACTTAACCCTTCAGATGGTTCCGGAGCCGCTGAGCAGGCTTCGGCTTCTGAGGGTGTTTTCAGACCTTCACAACTTACCATTGCATCTACAGCCAAGTCTAAAGCAACATTAAAGACAAAGAAGCAAGTACAGCATTCACCTGGACAGGCCTCCATGCCTAAAAAGCAGATGCTCAAAATGGCCGAAGACTTGATTACTCTGATCAGGGGTACCCATCCCCCTCCTGATAAAAGGCCTAGGCAGGATACAGATTATGATTCCTCTGACCAGATTTCTATATATTCTGACTCCTCTTCAGACCAGGGATATTCCTTACCCCCTGTGAGGACTCTGATGCTGAAGAATCTATCCCTTCAGCCTCTCCTCCTGAGGATTATTCTTTTGGGGAAACTTTACACACCATGAGGGAGCATTTCCACTGGGAGGGCCAGGATTACTCAGAGTCCAAGAAAAGGGTCAGAGATTTCCTTTTATTGCCTCAGCACAGGCCCCTTGCTATTCCGCCAGTGTTGGATATTGTGGACGATGTGTTCTCTGAATCCAGTTTAAATCCAGATTCATTACCCCCTGCTCCAGGCAAGCCAGACAGGTACTACAGAGTCCCTGACTCACACAAATTTCTTTATAGAAACCCTGCTGCTGACCCAGAAACTATTTCCCAGGGTCCCAAAAGGGTAAAGGCCTCCACAGCTAAAAATCCAGTTCCCTCAGACAGGGATTCCAGAGCATTAGACAGATGGGGGAAGAAAGTTTACACCTCAGCAACATTAGCAGTGAGAGCTTTAAACTGCCAGTTTCACATGCTTAAATATCAACAATATTTACTGTCTCACTTAAAACAGAAATAAGTACAAGTGCAGAACAACCTGATTTTAAGGAAATGCAGGATTTATTGCATGCAGCTGAACAAGTAGGTAAGCATAACTTTGCAGTGTGGTTTTGATTCATTAGAAGCTTCTTGTAGAGCAGCAGTTACAGGATCTGTGATTCGAAGGCATGCTTGGTTAAAGGAACAAACCGTACCAGATCATGTTAAGGCGAAATTATTGGATGCTACTTTACTGCAAGATATTTTATTTGGTGTTAAAGCAGAGGAGGTATTAAAGAAAATGGAGGATAAGGCAAAATCTATGCAAACAGTAAAGGATTCCTTACAGGTACAGCCACCAAGATTTAGCAGAAATTGGCCTACTAAAAATTGGTCCTTTCCAGTGTCAGACAGGCCACAAAGAGGCAGATGCAGACGCCCAAGAGGCAGATCTCAGCCCCAAGGATCTTACAGACCACGACAGTGGGGTGCTTCAATACCAAAAGGAGGTGAGGACAAGTCACAACCTTACAGGAAACAATCTCAATGACTTTCCCCTTCCAATGCCAAACTCTACCCTGTTGGCAGCTCCCTTAGGGGGAAAACTAGCACTTTTCTCACAAAACTGGCAAACAATCACCCAGGACAAATGGGTGCTGAATATTGTGTCTCAATGTTACAGGTTCCAGTTTCACACTTTACCAAGACTAAAAGGAATGCCAGACCTGCCACAAAATCAATGGGCAGAGGCACAAAAACAAATTACAGCCCTCATGGACATGAGAGCTATTCAAAAAGTACCACAGCAGGAACAAGGACAAGGTTTTTACTCAAGACTCTTCCTGGTCCCCAGAAAGGACAAAGTCTGGATACCCATTCTAGACCTTTCCACTCTAAATACTTACCTGGATGTTCCGAAATTCAAAATGTTGACACTACAGCAGCTCCTTCCCATGTTGGGCAAGAAAGCTTGGTTTGTTACTTTGGACCTCAAGAGGCATACCCCCATGTCCCTATCAGACAAAATTGCAAAAGATACCTCAGATTCATGGCTGGTTCAATGCACTACCAATTCTCTGCACTGCCCTTTGGCTTATCTACTGCACCCAGGGTCTTCACAAAGTACCTGGCACCAGTAATTGCATTTTGCAGACAAAAAGGAATTCACATTTATCCATACCTGGACTGCCTGCCTGATTCAAGCAGAGAGCAAGGACATTCTTCTAAAGCATCTGGCGTTTGTAAAAAAAAGTTATTAAGTTGCCTAGGGTACACAGTAAACGAAAAGAAGTCAAAACTAGTGCCCTCACAAGAGATAATATTCCTGGGTGCCAGCTTAAATACAACGGCCCAGATGGCTTATCTCACGCCAGACAAACAAGGACAACTGACTCAGTATTTTCAATTGATGGCAACAAAGTCCCAACTCCCTGCAAGAAAAATTCTGCAGGCCTTGGGATTCATGGCATCCTGCATACTTCTAATTCCATATGCCAGACTGCATATGAGGAAATTACAATGGTACCTAAAAAGTGTTTGGAATCAACACTCTCACAGCTTGGAAATGGTAATACCACTAATTCCCTGCCTGCAACAGGAGTTTCGATGGTGTGCACAGGCATGTCACCTCAACAAGGGTCAGCCTTTCACACTACCCACAGCCAGGCAGACTTTAACAACAGATGCTTTGGATTATGCCTGGGGAGCACACATGGCAGGAAAATGTATTCAGGGCAAATGGACCACAGACCAAATGCATCTACACATCAATCAAAAAGAGATGTTGGCTGTACAAAATGCCCTAACAGCTTTCAAGGACCTTCTGCATCCAGGACAATTATTATTAAAGACAGACAATACCACAGTAATGTGGTACATAAACAAGCAAGGGGGCACTCATTCTTACCCCCTATGCAGACAAGCCATGACCTTGTGGAACACAGCTCTAACTTATCAAGTTGATCTGCAAGCACAATTCCTGCCAGGAAAGAAAAATACTCTGGCAGACGACCTTAGCAGAAACATCATGGATCCTCACGAGTGGAAATTAAATCCACAAGTTTTCAGCATGATAATGCAAAAATGGGGGTGCCCGGACATAGATCTCTTTGCCTCCCCACTGAACTGCCAACTACAAAAATTCTGCACAAGGACTTATCACACACAAGCATGGAACGTGGATGCTGTTTCGTTCAGCTGGAAAAGCCTACACGTTTATGCCTTCCCTCCTCTGCCTCTCCTTTCGAAGGTTCTCCTAAAAGCCAGACAAGAAAAACCACAGATGATTCTGATTGCTCCAGGCTGGCCACGCCAACATTGGTACCCAATCTTAAAGAACTTAGCTCGAGGCCCATCTTGGATTTTGCCTCAAATTCCACACCTTCTGACTCAACAAAACAATCAGATCCTACACAGTCAGCTCAAAACCTTATCCCTGGCTGCATGGCAGATTCATTTGCCAAACAGGCAACACCTCTCTCAAAAGCTGTTATGGATGTCATTTTGGAGGCCAGAAGACCTAGAACCAGGAAATCTTATTCAGAAAAGTGGAAGAGATTCTGCGCCTGGAACCAGGCTCAAAGCCTTGACCCTTTTGTCCCTAACATACCTCAGATACTACAATACTTAACTGAGATGCTGGACAAAGGACTATCCTTCTCATCCATTAAGATCCATGCTTATGCCATCTTGGCTCATTACAACACAGATCCTCCTATTTACTCTCATCCATTGCTAAAGCAGTACCTCAGAGGGTCAAAAAACATAAGACCGCCCCGGAGAGCACCAACACCTACTTGGGGCCTCAATCTTGTCTTGGAAAAGCTCACTTTACCTCCTTTTGAGCCAGCCAATGCAGCAGAAATAAAATATATATCATGGAAAACTACCCTGCTACTGGCAATAACCTCAGCATGAAGAGTCTCAGAACTACAGGCACTAATGGCAGTGGAGCTCTTCATCATTTTTCACCAAGACAGGGTTTCCTTAAGAACAAACCCTTCATTTTTGCCTAAGGTGGTATCTAGTGTGGCTCTCAACCAAACTATTCACTTGCCAACATTTTATCCAAACCCCCAGAATAAAGGTGGAGAATTCTTCATTCCTTGGACATACACAGACAATTACGCTTCTACTTGGACAAAACAAAAGCTTTCAGGAAAACTGAGCAATTGTTTATATCCTATGCTGCAAAATCACAGGGAAAGGCTATTTCAAAGCAGACCATTTCAAAGTGGATAGGACACTGTATCCGGTTCTGCTACACACAGCATGGGAAGCCTGTACCATCTAACATTAGACCACATTCCACCAGGGCAACTGCAACTTCTACTGCCTATCTTAGAGGAGATACCTACCAAGGACATTTTGGAAGCTGCAACTTGGAGTTCAATGCACACCTTCACCAAGCATTACCACTTGCCTCTTTACTCCAGATACAGAGCTGGCTTTGCCACTGCAGTGCTGCAGGGCCTTATAGCCACACCAAATCCTCTCTAGAACCAGCCACCCTGACTAAGCTTTGGGATTCTTCCCAAGTGTAATGACTGCAGCAGTGAAACACGATGAACATAGTACAGTTTTGTACCTACCATAAATGTAGATGTTAGAGTGTCTTCACTGCTGCAGTCCTGGTTACCCACCCGCCTTCCTCTCTTTCTTAGCTGGGTCTTATCTATATCTTTCTACATTATACTTTTTATGTGGTGTATTTGCTGGCTACTAAAGGTTATGTTTTTACCTTATGTATGTTTTGTAAGCAATATGTATTGCCTATCCTTTTGGGGGCACCTGACATCTGGGGCAAGAAAAACTGAAGAAAATGGCATCGGCTGCATCTTATATACCCCTGGTGCACTGACATCAGGGAAGAAGCGACAGCAACCATCACCAGACCAAGACTTTGGAACTCTTGCCAACTGCGTGACCGCCTGATGGCAGGATAACCCAAGTGTAATGACTGCAGCAGTGCAGACACTCGAACATCTACATTTATGGTAGGTACAAAACTGTACTTTATTTTCCCTCCCTGCCTTCCCCCTGATATGTGTGTGACCTGTACACTCACTCTTTTTTAGGCTGGTGCTTGGCAGCACTCCGTTCTGAGAAGGGAGTGTGTTGACATCTGCTTTATACCCGACGTCTGTTTATGGCCTACGTTCGCTGTGTGATGCGGCACTACGCATGATCTTTCACAGTAGCATTTTAACTTTGGTATAACGGCCAGGTGTACGAGCCAAATGTAGGCAGACTCCCTCATGTTATGGATACTGCAGCATATAGAAGAGAAGGACCTCTATGGTTATGGTAAGGGTTTACACAACTATTCTTTCGTGGAGTTGTCACTCTGTAGATAGAAAATCAAATTACTCTTCCTGGTAACTGGTGATAAAGGTCTTTAGTTTAATAGAGAGTATCAAGACTATATGTTGCTTAAAAAAGAAAAGAAAAAGAACATATGTTGTTTTATCATTATTATTCAGTTTGATTCTTTTTTTAAGTGTACGAGAAGAAACACAGACCGTCTGAAAAATGAATCCCTTTACTTCGAATAAGTTAAAATAATACAAACATAAAAGCAAAATGTAAATGAAGTAAGTGCTTTCGTTTGGCGGTTGCCAAACTTTTTCAAACAAGTAAAACATCACTTCCTGTTAATTAAATACCCTAATTTAGTGATGTAATACATACTTTAACCATGAACACTTTAAAGAAACAATGTGTCCTAAATTATGTAACAAATAAACATTGCGTTTTATGGATCAACTGAAAACTTCTGTCAACCACGTAATACACTGTCGCTTCTATCAGTCAATAACCAAACATTCAAACCATTCATGAAATCCTCAAAAAATTAACCGTATGAAACCCCAAATTTTCTTATATACATATTAACATAATGGAATATGTAAAAGTTACGTTTTGTTAATATAAACTGAATGAAATTTAACTTTTGATTAACATTAATTAACATTAATTTACTTTCACAAAAAACCCTACAACTACCCAATACCTAAACGGTCTCCATTGCACGTGTTTCTTTGACAAACTTTTTGTCAACAGGTAAATGTAATCAGTTTTACATAAATTATTCCACATGCAACGGCGACTGTGAAAAAAACTTTTATCGTACTCGTTCCTTTTTTGATTACAATTCCAAAATTTTTGTGCGATGTACACAGATAGTAAACCAGACCGGTAAATAGACTTGTGAAAATATATTTGAAGGAATGTATATATGTTTAAAAGAATATATTTGAAACATATATATGTTTAAAAGAAAAAGGCTTCAAAACACCCAAAATGAAGGTGTAGTGATTCAATACTATATGTAGTGTGTGTAATATTAGTAAACCTTTGCCCGACAAATCTAAACCTAACGTAAATATTATTTTAAGTTGTGTTTTTATTAGAATTGTTGTTTTTATTATTTTGAATTTTGTTAATATTATTTTTAAATAAAATGTGTAACTACCTTAAATTAAAAAAATTTTCTTCAATAATATATAATTAATTTATTGATCTATTGTGATAGCGGGTACAATAATAATAATAATGAATATAATATCTTCGATAAATAATTAATAGTACTTCAATGATAATGTAATTGATATGTAAATGTATGAATGTATAAATATATAAATGTATAAATGTAAAGGTAAATATAAATATGTAAGTGTATAATTATATAAATATATATATGCAATTATATAAAAACTATGTGAATGTATAATTTATCAATATAGCCACTTTAAGTATACAAATACTGAAAATGAAAATGGATATTAAAAATAATAAAATACTAAAAGTAATAAATGTATTAATGTATGTGTATATATGTAAATAATGTAAACAATATGCCTATAACAGAAATAAAGGCACATATCATAGAACTAAATGTAGATCCTAGTAAAATATAAATACTACATACTGGAAACCTAAAAAGACATTCAGTAAAATAAAGCATAACTGTACAAGAATGTATGAAAATGTAAAAATAATTATATAAAATCCTAAAATACATATTGTTTAAGTAAGTTACGTATATTTTATGTGTAATTTATGTGTGTACCCAAGAAGGATGACCTATGAACAAGTTATCTCACAAGAGATTTTAATTTTAAAATACTAGCAATAGAGATTGCATTATTCAGTCCTGGCCAATTATGTGCATTAAGTTTTATTTGCCATTGTAATTCTAGTTTTTCTAGTAGTGGTTGCCATGTACCACCCCTGGCATCCAAGTTTAAAACATCTAGAACAAAAAATTTGAAAGAATGGGATGTATGAGTATTAACGTGTTTAGCTAAGGCATTCATTTCATTACATTTACGTATAGCTGTAATGTGTTTTCCCATATGGTCAGTCAATTTCCTTTCTGTTTTACCTACATAAAACGTCGTACAGGCATAACATAGGGCACAATAATACTATCTTTTCACCGGTACAACTGACTTTTTCCTTTATTCGAATCTTTGTACCATTAATTGTTAAATCACTGGTTTCAAACACATAATAGCAGTATTTACACCTACCACATTTATACATTCTCCCATGTTTTGTATTATGTGTATTTTCCAAACATTTTTTTAAATTTGTACCCTTTTTGTACACTATTGATGGGTTGTAATCAAAATGCTGGTGTAATGATGGATCAGCTGTTAAAAGTTGCCAATTTTTTGTGAGTATCTTGTTAATTAAACCACTGTCAGAGTTAAAAGTAGTAATGAAACTTCTAGTGAAACTTTTTACATCACTAATAGTTTGAATGTTAGTAACATTGTGCATAGAATTAATCAAGTCTGAAGTATTCAATTGTATATTCATTTCTCCCATGGTGCAAGCCTCCGTAGCATCTGTAGTTATATTGTACACTTGGTTCAACAGAGGTTTAAAATATAAAATGTCACGTTTTGTTGTTATTTCTAACATGACATGGTTTATTAATCTTTTGGGATACCCTCTATTTTTGAACATTTCACTTAAATTCAGACATTCAGATATAAAATCCTCCCTATTACTAATCATTCTTGCTGCTCTAACAAATTGGCCTTTTAGAACTGCTTTTTTTGAACATAAGGATGGCAACTATCAAAGTGCAAAAAACTATTACTGTAGGTCTTTTTTCAAAATATTTTTGATGTGTATCTCTTGTTGTTATAATCTTTTTCTAGTAATACATCCAAATAAGCAATTGAATTATTATTAAATGTGGCTGTAAATTTTAAAAAGGTAGTAGTTAAATTAATATAATTTAAAAATTCATCTATCCCTTCTTCATTTCCATTCCATAAAATAAATATATCGTCTAAAAACGCAAACAAGTTTTACAGTAAATAAAAAATGGGGAATTAAAAATTAATTTTCTTTCCCATAGACATATTACTATATTTGCATAGAGGCCTCCGCATGGAGACCCCATAGCTACACCTTCATTTTGTAAATAAATATTGTTGTTGAAAAGTATAAAATTGTTTTTTAAAATAATATCATAATATCTAATAGTTGATCAAATAAATTAATACTTTTTTGAATTAAACCCTTTTCCATCAAATATAAATTTACCCAATCCATTCCTCGTTGATGCGGAATGACAGAGTACAAGTCTTTAACATCTATAGTGAGGAAAATATCCTTTTCATTATATGTTACAGACCCTATTGTGGACAAAAAAATCCCAAGAATCCTTTAGTAAATATTTTTCTGAATTTATATATGGTTTCAATTTGTTGTCGATAAATTTTGCTGTTGGATTAGTGATAGAACCCTGCATGTCCACAATGGGTCTGAAAGGGGGTTATTTAAATTTTTGTGAATTTTTGGGACTCCAAACATAGTTGGAGTCCTTGGATGACTGATGTTCATGTAATTTAATTCATCAATATTTATGTCCCCTTCAATAAACAAATCATGGAGGATCCCTCTAATACTTCTGTATGCTCCGTTTATTTCATTAATGGAGCTCCTTTTGTATGTATTACTGTTTAATATACCGTCTATCTTAGTATTGTAATCGTGAGTATTAAATATTGTCATACCCCCTCCTTTATCTGGCTTCATAAGCCTAACACTTTTTGTTTCCATTAATGTCTTTAAAATCTCGTTCTCCTCTTTGGTTAAATTGTATTTCTTATTTTTTGTTCCCAAAGAGTCAAGTGCACAGAAATCTAGTTCACACAATTTTTCAAAAATGTCCAAAGTGGGGTGCAATGGAGGGTTGTATGAACTAGAAATATAAAACGGTTTCATTACCTGTTCTGTATTTTGAAATAACAGACTTAAATTTAATTTCCGAACAAAAACTTTAAGGTCTATTATAGAATGCACAATATTCATATTTTTGTTAGGAATGAATGTTTGTCCTCGTGACAACAAGTCACAAATGCGATTATCAAAGACATAGTCAGAATAGTTGTATACTGTAAAATCTTTAGTGTTGTTTGTGTAAATGCCAGGGCAATTTGGTACAGATGTTGCACACACTAATGGCCTCTGTGATAGTTGTTCCTTCCCCTGGAAAAAGTCCCTCGAACATGAAATTGGTTCTGTGACCCCCAATTTCTTCTTTGGTTTTGTTGTTGGAATGTTTGCTGACTTAATCTTAATCTCTGTAATCTTTCCGACCTCAGAAGTGGAGGAAAAGGATCTGTTTCTAAAAAATCGTCATTTTCTTCTGTTTCAACATTTCCCATACTCGTACTGGGGTTGCTGTTGGTCTCGTTTCTAATATCATGAGACATTAATTTAAAGTCCCATTGTTGAAAAGTAGGGGGTGGGGGTAAGCCGTACCCTGCCCATAAGCGTTTATGTCTCTATGTAATTTTTTGAGCTTCCTCTCTGATTAGCTTCATTTTTTCATCAATAGATTTAAATATGCGTTAATAATCAAAGTCATTGTTAGAAAAAGCTAAGTCATTTTTTACTGCTGAATCAAGTGCATTAGCTTTCTTTGATAAAAGTTCTGTTGTCTTCTTGTTGTCACTGATGACTAAATTCATGTAATCCATTCCAAATTTATCAAAAAGTTTAATTATATCAATGTGCAAAGGTGAATTTGCTGTGAGACCAGTGGGAAATTGCCATACACGTAAACCTTTTGGAACTACGTTGTTCTTTATGCATTCCAAAAAGTAGTTATTGTCCATTTGTAATTTCTTTATTTTTAACAGAACATGATCTAATTCAGTAAATTTATCATGGTAAGTTTTAGGCATACCTGAATTAGAATTCATGGTAGGTAGAAAACCGCTGTCTTTATTTAACCAGGAAGAAAAATCATCATTTCTTATTGTAGTAGTGACTGCTGCTCTGGATGGCCGTTCATCCGTACCTGCATCTATTTGATTCAAGGTGGTAGTAGTAGGTGAAGTAGAAACCCTTACATCAGGTTCCCCAGTGTTCGACCCGTTTATATCCACAAATGGGTTAGAATGGAGTGGAAGATTGGAACATTGTGACAGGTTACGTTGTTCAAGCCGTCAAGCCTGTCAGTTAGTTTTTGAATTAACTGTGTTAAGCTGCCAAGCATGTTATCTGATCCAGTTTCTGTCTCCGTCTCAGCCAAATCCATGTAACTTGAAAAACCAAGACAATAAGAGCACAAACGAAACCCCGAAAACCAAGTATACGAGAAGAAACACAGACTGGCTGAAAAATGAATCCCTTCACTTCGAATAAGTTAAAATAATACAAACATAAAAGCCAAATCCAAGTGAAGTAAGTGCTTTCGTTTGGCGGTTGCCAAACTTTTTCAAACAAGTAAAACATCACTTCCAGTTAATTAAATACCCTAATTTAGCGATGTAATATATACTTTAACCATGAACACTTGAAAGAAACAATGTGTCCTAAATAATGTAACAAATAAACATTGTGCTTTATGGATCAACTGAAAACTTTTGTCAACCACATAATACACTGTCGCTTCTATCAATCAATAACCAAACATTCAAACCATTCATGAAATCCTCAAAAAATAAACCGTATGAAACCCCAAATTTTCTTATATACATATTAACATAATGGAATATGTAAAAGTTAAGTTATGTTAATATAAACTGAATTAAATTGAACTTTTGATTACTTTTAGTATTTTATTATTTTTAGTATCCATTTTCATTTTCAGTATTTGTATACTTAAGTGGCTATATTGATAAATTATACGTTCACATAGTTTTTATATAATTATATATATATTTATATAATTATACACTTACATATTTATATTTACATTTATATTTATACATTCATACATTTACATATCGATTACATTATCATTGAAGTACTATTAATTATTTATTGAAGATATTATATTCATTATTATTATTGTACCCGCTATCACAATAGATCAATTAATTATATATTATTGAAGAAAATGTTTTAATTTATTAAGTTGTTGCACATTTTAATTAAAAATAATATAAACAAAATTCAAAATAATAAAAACAATTCTAATAAAAATACAACTTAAAATAATATTTATGTTAGGTTTAGATTTGTCGGGCAAAGGTTTACTAATATTACATACACTACATATAGTATTGAATCACTACACCTTCATTTCGGGTGTTTTGAAGCCTTTTTCTTTTAAACATATATATGTTTCAAATGTATTCTTTTAAACGTATATACATTATTTCAAATATATTTTCACAAGTCTATTTACAGGTCTGGTTTACTATCTGTGTACATCGCACAAAAATTTTGGAATTGTAATCAAAAAAGGAACGAGTACGATAAGAGTTTTTTTCACAGTCGCCGTTGCATGTGGAATAGTTTATGTAAAACTGATGACATTTACCTGTTGACAAAAGGTTTGTCAAAGAAACACGTGCAACGGAGACTGTTTAGGTATTGGGTAGTTGTAGGGTTTTTTGTGAAAGTAAATTAATGTTAATTAATGTTAATCAAAAGTTCAGTGTCATTCAGTTTATATTAACATAACTTAACTTTTACATATTCCATTATGTTAATATGTATATAAGAGAATTTACGGTTTAATACGGTTTCTTTTTTGAGGATTTCATGAATGGTTTGAATGTTTGTTTATTGATCGACAGAAATGACAGTGTATTACGTGGTTGACAGAAGTTTTCAGTTGATCCATAAAACGCAATGTTTATTTGTTACATTATTTAGGACACATTGTTTCTTTAAAGTGTTCATGGTTAAAGTATGTATTACATCACTAAATTAGGGTATTTAATTAACAGGAAGTGATGTTTTACTTTGAAAAAGTTTGGCAACCGCCAAACGAAAGCGCTTACTTCATTTGGATTTTGCTTTTATGTTCGAATTATTTTAACTTATTTGAAGTAAAGGGATTCATTTTTCAGCCAGTCTGTGTTTCTTCTCGTACACTTGGTTTTCTGGGTTTCGTTTGTGCTCTTATTGTCTTGATTCTTTTTTTACTTTAATAGTTAAATATTTGTATCAGTGTTATGTATTTCCTTCATACTGAAGTATCTCTCATACTGTGTTCTCTATGTAAAGATTTGTTTCATCAGCTCTGTGCCTCTAAACTTGTTATCCACCCTGCTAGAGACTGCAGCAAGAAGTTCAGTGGTTAAAGTGACTAATATAGGTGAGAGAAAACATCCTTGTTTAGTTTGCAGCAAGTTGGTATAGGATCATAGGATATTAGGAAGTTACTAGGCTAGTGGCCCTGAGGCCCTTACAAGCCTAGCCAAGAATTTAGCCCATGATGTTCATCATGCATACAGCTGCAGTCATAACAGATGGGTTCTCCTGCCGTCAGGCTGATCCTCGGTCGGACGAATTCCAAAGTCTAGGTCCGGCGTTGGTTGTCGTCGCTTCTTCCCTGACGTCAGTGCGACAGGGGTATAAAGGAACCAGCCAACGCCATTTTCTTCAGTCTTTCTTGCCGCGCGGTGCCCGAAGCAGAAGCAGTTTGCAAGTGCCGGTTGGCCAGCTCCTGAGATTACGAAAATTTGGAAACCTAAGTCTTCTTGAAAGCTAAGTACCCCATTGGGGAAACTTTTCTTGCCTCAGACCGATGTCAGACAAAGTTAATAATTGTATTTCTTGTGGGAAGCAAATACCGCATAAGGATTTCCATTCCCTCTGTATACCTTGTTTAGGCCCAGACCACGACGTCTCGGTCTGTCGCTTTTGTGCTACATTCAACTAACGCACCATTAAGCGTCAGGCAGAGTTCTACCAGCATTATTTTGGGAAAGCATTTAACTATATTATGTCGTCGGATACTCCGACTCCAGTTTTGTCTAAAAAACGCAAAGATAAGGACCGACACACGAGGTCCGCGGCCTCTACCGACACCACGCCAAAGCCAACTACACGTGGTCCGGTTCTCAGCGAGGTGCCTACGCAGCCCCTGACTACCGGCAACACTTCTTTGGCGGTGTCTCCTGTGCCCGAGGTCGCAGGCTCCTCGGCCCACACCCCGACTACAGATACCGAAGCCACTCTTGGCGTTGAAACTCAGAATGTGGACAGGTCCACCTCTACTCAAGGTGTCTTCAGACCTTCCTCTTCTTTCTCCATCAAGGCTTTCACTAAGTCTAAAGCAACCATGCACTCTAAGAGACAAGCTACACAGGGCCCATCTCCAGGCCCCATGCCTAAGAAACAGATGCTTAAAATGGCTGAGGATTTAATTACTCTTATCATAGATTCTCGGCCCCCACCGGACAAAAGGCCCAGAGTGGAGGAAGATTCCCCCTCCTCTGATCAGGGCTCCATTATTTCATAGCACTCTGATGATCAGGAACATTCTTACTCCCCTTTTGAAGACTCTGATGCGGAGGAGTCCATCCCTTCTGTATCCCCCCCCTGATTTCTCATTTGGGGAAACTTTGCATACCTTAAGGGAACACTTCCACTGGGAAGGCCAAGATTATTCAGATTCCAAGAAAAGGCTTAGGGAATTTCTTTTGCTACCTCAGCACAGGCCTCTTGCTATACCTCCTGTTTTGGACATCCTAGATGATGTTTACTCGGAGGCCTGCCTTAACCCGGACTCCCTACCTCCAGCTCCAGTTAAGCCTGACAGGTACTACAAGGTTCCTGACTCGCACCAATTTCTATACAAAAGCCATGCTGCTGACCCAGAAACCATCTCACATGGCCCCAAGGGAGTTAAGGCCTCCACTGCTAAAAATCCATTACCTTCCGAGAGAGATTCCAGATCCTTAGAAAGGTGGGGAAAAAAGGTATATACCTCGGCTACCTTAACCATGAGGGCCTTAAACTGTCAGTTCCATATGCTAAAATACCAACAGTTTTTGTTATCACAATTGAAAAGTAAAATGTCACAACCTGAACAACCAGACTTGAAGGAGTTGCAGGATTTGATGCATAGTGCAGAACAAATGGGTAAGCATACCTTACAATGTGGTTTTGATCCTCTAGAGGCCTCATGTAGAGCTGCTGTTACAGGATCAGTCATACGTAGGCATGCCTGGCTCAAGGAACAAGCCTTGCCTGATCATGTCAAAGCTAAATTACTAGATGCCCCTCTTCAAAAGTATGTACTATTTGATGCTAATGCTGAGGAGGTATTAAGGAAAATGGAGGAAAAGGCTAAATCAATGCAAACTGTGAAAGATTTTCTACAGGTACAACCCCCACGTTTTAGTAGAAATTGGCCTTCCAAAAACTGGTCCTTTCCTGCCACGGACAGACCCCAAAGAGGCAGATACAGGCGCCCGAGGGGCAGAGGACAATCCCAAGGATCATTTAGAGGCAGATAATGGCAAGCTCCTACGCAAAGAGGTGGTGAGGATAACTCGCAATCTTTCAGAAAGCAAACCCAATGACTTTCCCCTTTGCATGCCAAGCAAGACTCAAATGGCAGCCCCCTTAGGAGGAAAGCTGGCATTATTTTCAAAAAATTGGCATATTGTCACAAAGGACAAATGGATCCTGGACATTATAAACAGAGGCTACAAATTCCATTTTAACACCCTTCCAAAAATGAGAGGCATGCCAAACCTGCCACACAATCAAAGGGCAGAGGCACAAAGGCAAATTACAGATCTCATAAACATGAAAGCTATTCAAGAGGTACCTACGCATGAACAAGGTCAAGGTTTTTATTCCAGGCTATTTCTGGTGCCAAAGAAGGGAAAAGATTGGAGACCTATTTTGGACCTATCCATCCTAAACACATTTCTACTCGTACCAAAATTCAAGATGCTCACTCTACAGCAACTTCTTCCCATGCTGGGCAAGGAGTCTTGGCTGGTAACATTGGACCTCAAGGAGGCATACCTGCATGTCCCAATCAGACAAAATTGCAGAAGGTACCTCAGATTTCTTGCAGGTTCAACCCATTATCAATTCTCTGCATTGCCCTTTGGCTTATTTACTGCGCCCAGAGTATTCACAAAATGCCTGGCATCAGTAATTGCCTACTGCAGACTTCAAGGGATACAAATATACCCCTATTTGGACGACTGCCTGATCCAAGCGGACAGCAAGCACATTCTTCTGAAACATCTGGCTTATGTACTAATGTTGTTGAACTCTCTGGGATACACAGTCAACAAAAAGAAATCAAGGCTAATACCCTCTCGGAAGATAATTTTCCTGGGTGCCAATTTGGACACAAACACCCAGATGGCCTACCTCACGCCAGAGAAGCAGGGGCAACTAATTCAATACTTCAGAGGACTAGCAAATTGCACCAGACTGACTGCAAGGAAAATCCTGCAGGCTCTGGGATTCATGGCATCTTGCATCTTACTAATCCCATGTGCAAAGCTGCATATGAGGAACTACAATGGTACCTGAAAAACATATGGTCTCAACACAGCCACAGTTTGGAAACAATAATACCAATTCCATGTCTGCAAAAGGAATTTCTGTGGTGGGCTCAAGCATGTCAAACAAACACAGGTCTTCCATTCAACAAGCCTCAAGCAAATCAAGTCATCACAACAGACGCCTCGGACTACGCCTGGGGGGTGCACATGACAGATCGGTGCATTCAGGGCAAATGGTCCCAAAAAGAAAAGCACCTTCACATCAATCAAAAGGAAATGCTAGCAGTAATAAATGCTATTATAGCTTTCAAGGACCTTCTACAACCGGGTCAACTATTGATAAGAACGGACAACACCACAGTTATGTGGTACATAAACAAACAGGGAAGAATACATTCTTGCCCCCTATGCAGACTGGCCATGTCACTTTGGAACATGGCCATGGACTTACAAATGGAACTACAAGCACAGTACTTGCCAGGCACGGAAAACACGCTGGCAGACAACCTAAGCAGGAATATGGCAGATCCACACAAAAGAAAATTGCATCCAAAAGTTTTTACAGAAATAATCCAAGAATGGGGAGGGCCAGACCTAGATCTCTTTGCCTCCCACAAAAATCACCAATTGACAAAATTCTGCTCAAGGATTTTCCATCCAAAGGCCTGGAGAGTGGACGCTCTCTCTTTCAGTTGGACATCAATGACAGTTTATGCCTTCCCACCTCTTCCTCTGCTGCCCAAAGTTCTATTGAAAACCAGAGCAGACAGACCAAAGATGATTCTCATTGCTCCGGACTGGTCAAGGCAACACTGGTACCCACTCCTGAGGAGCCTGACGTATTCCCCACCATGGACCTTGCCTCTAATGCCTCTTCTTCTGTCTCAGCACAGCTTCAAAACTCTTCACAGCTAGCTAAAAACACTCAATCTAGCCACATGGAAGATTCCTTAGCATCACAACAGGCCCTACTCTCCAAGGAGGTGCAGGATCTCATTTTGGAGGCCAGAAAGCCATCAACTAGAAAAGCTTACTCCGCAAAATGGAAACGGTTTTGTGTCTGGAATGAGAAAAAGGCCCAGGATCCTGGGAAACTGAATTTACCTCAAATACTACAATATTTGGCTGAACTGCTAAGCAGTGGACTTTCATTCTCCTCCATCAAAATCCATGCCTCGGCCATTTCTGCAGAATACAACACTGATCGACCTTTATTCTCTCACCCTCTCTTAAGACAGTTCCTCAGAGGGGCTAAGAATCTAAGACCTCCAAGGAAACAACCAATACCTGCTTGGGATCTTAATTTCATTCTGGAAAAACTGACCTTGCCTCCCTTTGAGCCAGCTGCCATCAGATTTGCAATATTTGTCCTGGAAAACAGCTTTCCTTCTGGCTATCACCTCAGCTCATAGAGTTTCAGAACTACAGGCTCTCATGGCTGTCTAGCCTTTTATCATCTTCCATCAGGACAGTTTCTTTACGAACCAACCCGTCCTTTATGCCTAAAGTGGTATCCAGGGTAACTTTAAATCAGGCCATACATTTACCTACCTTTTATCCTAATCCTCAAAACAAAGGGGAGAGATTACTACATTCCTTGGACATCCACAGACAGCTGCGTTATTATTTGGACAGAACAAAGCCTTTCAGAAAATCAGAACAGCTCTTTTTGTCCTATGCTGTAGGAGCTGAAGGAAAGCCAATTTCCAAACAGACAATCTCAAAATGGATAGCCCACTGCATACGCTTTTGCTATTCCTTTCATGGCAAAACTGTACCTACAGGCATTAGAACTCATTCCACCAGGGCCACAGCCACTTCTGCAGCTTTCCCCAGAGGAGTTCCTACCAAGGATATTTTGGAAGCAGCCACTTGGAGTTCTGTGCACACTTTCTCCAAGCACTACAACCTACCATTATACTCCAAATCTAGAGCAGGCTTTGCCACTGCAGTCTTGCAGGGCATTTTGGCTCCTCCTAGTTCCACCTAGTGCCTGCCACCCCTTTCTTAGCTTTGGAATTCTACCCATCTGTTATGACTGCAGCTGTATGCACGATGAACATAGTACAGTTTTGTACCTACCATAAATGTAGATGTTCGAGTGCTAATACAGCTGCAGTCCAGGTTTCCCTCCCTCCTTCCCCTCTTGGGACAGGCCTATAGGCTAACACTTCCTCATACAACCTGATTAGGGTATTCATTTATGATGTATTTACTTGCAACTACTGTATTTTGATTATATTGCACTGCATTATTACACAAATTTATGTATTGCCTTCCTTCTGGGGGCACCTGACATCTGGGACAAGAAAAACTGAAGAAAATGGCGTTGGCTGGTTCCTTTATACCCCTGTCACACTGACGTCAGGGAAGAAGCGACGACAACCGACGCCGGACCTAGACTTTGGAATTCGGCCGACCGAGGACCCGCCTGACGGCAGGAGAACCAATCTGTTATGACTGCAGCTGTATTAGCACTCGAACATCTACATTTATGGTAGGTACAAAACTGTACTTTCCAACAAGTCAGCACCCTGTGCCACTGTCCAGCAGGGACATAGGTGGAATCCCAGAGGTGTATTTTTCTGTTCCCCATCCAGTTATCCTGGTTGCACTTGAAAAGGTTTAATGAGGTACACTGCTTTGCATAGAGAGGGAGTCTGTTCCACAAATGGGGGAGTCTCTGGGACACAAATCTGTTCCACCAAGTCCTATTGATGTCACAGACCAGGTTGAGGTCTCGCGTGTGAGTTACTGGAGTGGAGCTTGATTTTCAGACATGCAGCAGTCCCATCACGGTGGGGTCTGAGATTGCTTTGTATGCCAGAAAGAGGTCACCTTTGAGGAGTCTGTAGGAGACTGAGTAGAGGGATAGGGCTTTTAGCACATCTGTGTAGGGTAGATGTTTGAGGCCCTGGGTTCTCTGGGTGAGGAATCTCTGTGGTCTCTCCAGCTGCTGCATGTGCTTTGTGAGGTACATGCCAAAAGGGGTATTATATTCAATAATCGGTCTTGTAAGGGAATACAGGGATGTTATGACCACCTTGTCCCTCGATGTGAAATACTTACTAATGATGTGGGCCATGTAGAAAGCTTTCCGTACAAAGGAGGCAGTGTGGTGGTCAAAAGTCAGTTTGCTATCAACCTGGCTTCCCAAGTCCCTCACAACTGATTGCATGCTTAGTGCCTTATTATCAATGTGATAATTAGTGGGGCCATCATTCTCCCCAAAAGGGATGATGATGCATTTTTTGGCAATCAGTTTGAGGCCATATTTCTGGCACCAGTCATTTGTTTGGGTGAGACCCTCTTGGAGGATGTCCACATCATTAGGGGAATTGATGACCGCACCCAGCTTGCAGTTATCTGCAAACTTGGTCAGCCATAACCCACTAGATTTGGCCTGCACCTCTGAGAAGTGTATCTCAAACAGCAGCTGTCCCAAGACCGATCCCTAGGGTACACCGCTTGTTATGGGTCTACTACATGAGGTGGATTCCCCTATTTTGACTAGATGGGTTCTATCAGTGAGCCAGTTTGCTACCCATCTGGTAACATATGGATTGATGCCTATTTAGGGGAGTTTATCTATTATACCTGAGTTGGGGAATAGTGTTGAAGGCCTTAGCCAGGTCAAGGTAGGTGGTGTGCACAGTCTTTCCCTTGTCTATGGTTTTGGTGACTGTCTCAAAGAAGTCAAACAAATTTTACAGGCATGACCTCCCCTTGACAAAACCAAACTGTGTGGGATCAAGTGTCTGGAGGTTGCCAGTGTCCTTGTTAATGAGGTCAATGATAATCCGCTCCATGGCTGTGCAGATCAGGCTAGTTAGGCTGATGGGTCTATAATTTCCTGGATCAGTGGACGCTTCACCTTTGTGCAAGGGGATGACAGTAGCTGCCCTCCACTTGGCTGGGATGAAGCCAGTGCTCAGGTTTTGGTTGAATAGGGTGCCTAATGGTGTTGCAGGTTCTTGCCTGAGTTCATGTAGGATGCAGCATGAAATGTTATCGAGTCCCATGGAGGCTGTATTTTTTGCCTTTGAGAGGGCAGTGATGACTTGCTCCCTAGAGATAAGGGGAGGGGGCAGGTACTAGGGATGTCCTGTTTTACTGATGGGGGGGCAGAGGAGTGAAGTCTTCACTGACCCTGTCTGCCAGCAGGTTGGCTATATCTACAGGGTTTGTGTATGTGGTGTCTTTGACCACCAGTTCTGAGCAGATCTGGGTGCTTCCATTGAGATTGTGGACAGATGTGAAGAAAGCCTTATGATTGTCTCTAGTAGATGTGGCCAGTTTGGACTTGAAGTTTTCTTTGAAGGATTTCGCTAGTGCTCTTATTTGCTTGTTCAGGCTAAGGAGAGATTGCTTCCAATTACACCTGCTCCTTCTTGGTCCTGGACAGCAATTTTTTCCTTTTATTATAGAGTTTATTTATTGTAGATGTCCACTAGACAAGTTTACTCTTCCTTGAGGATGATTTCGTCCTGTCTGGTATTCCTGATTCCATGCAGCTGTATAAATGCTCATATAGTACTTTGGTGCAAGTTTGGACATATGTGCCAGTTTCTGTGGAGGGGGCTGTGAAACTTTTTGTACCTTCCCTGAGGAGGTTGTAATCAGCTTTGGAGAATTGTTTTTGTTTGACCCTAGTTAGTGGGAGGTCGGGGGAGGTGATGACTTCGAAAGTGACTGGTTTCTGGTCAGATCTTACCAGGGATGATGACACTGTAGGGCTGCTGCAGTGCTTGCTCATTTTGGTTAATACCAAGTCCAAGTTATTGTCACCTGTTGTGGGGTGTCAACCAACTGGTCCATGGCATCTGCGTTGACAAAATCAAGGAATCTCTGGGCATTTGTGCTTTGGCATGAGTATTTCTTCCGGTCTGTGGTTGGATAGTTAGTCACGCAGGATCAGGGTAAAGGGTTGAATCTTGATAGATTCGAAGAGGTCCAGATAGGTGGAGTGAGCATCTTGAGTCAGAGTTGGAAGCCTGTAGCTAGCTATGATTTGAATAGGGGTTTTGTCAAGTGTTAACTGCACCTGGCGTATTTCCTGTGCATCATACTATTTGACCAGCCTAGAGGTGTGTGTGTCTTTTATATATATTGCAACTTCACCTCCTTTTGTTTTGCTACCCATGGCTTGGGGTCTGAATGAATGATAGGATGAGTAAACTGGTATGGCTGGGATGCTGTCTGCAGCTTTGAACCAGGTTTCTGTGACTGCACAAATGTTAGCTTCTTCCAGGGTTAAGAATGCTTGCAGTGAATGCAGTTTCATGTTTAAACTCCTAACGTTTAGCTGCATAACCTTAAATTTACAGTTTTATAAATGCTTAAACCCATTTAACATTCATTAATGTTGAATACATTATTTGCATTTTGACTAGGCAGGAATCCTACTTTATCACTGAGAATACGCTGATTAATTTTGGGAGGTAACTGTTTATCCATGTGTTTGGAGAAAGTTTCTAATCTGTATGTAATCATTAAATTGGTCTATAGCTGCAACAATTTAAGGTGTTGTCTTTGCTTTAATGTCATAGTTGCTGTAAAATATTTCCATTGAAATGCCCCGTTAATCCTGTATGATAATATAACTGCATTGGTAATCCACCCATGTCAGGCACTTTCCTATTTATTTTTTTTTAACTTCAGTGAGTTTTCCATTGTAAGCAGTCTGTTTAGGTTGCTGGGCCTGTACACTGTTTATAGTTGTAAAGGGGAGACTACTCATAAAGTTATCTACCAAGACTTATTCATTATTTGAATCCAGGCTTGAGTTAGACTTGAGTACTACTAAAAGCTTGAAATAGTTCAGGAGTGGTATAAAATGTCTGTCAGGCTTAAGAAGTTGAACAGCTCTTACATGTGAGGCTCTGGCTTAAAATTTGGTTCAAACTGAAAAATGAATCATTTGACCCTTGTGGTGTGGCCCTGTAAAACTTAGTTTGCAAAATCCAAGTTTAACTTTTTCTAGGCTAACAATCGCCTTAATATCTTTAATTTCTCTGTCCTTGTCTTGTAATGCTGGAACAAAGTCTGTGTACTTGGATTCTGCCTAGGAATATACAAGGTCTGCAGAAGGTAAAAGTTCGGTAAAGGCAGTCTGCCTCCATATTACATCTCTCCATTTGTTTTTTAAGTTCTGCCCATATGGGGTATTAATTCACGTCCCATTGTGCCTAAATACTAGTCTCCTCATTGTTAAAGCTACCAGAAGTTTCAAAATGTTTTTCAGCCATTCTGAAAATCTAATCAGGTTTACTATAAAGTTTGACAGTGCCACAGCTTAGAAAAGGGCTTCAAAAGACAGTTGAAATGTCTGCGATCAAAAAGAGGTATAAAAGTGAAATATTATTTCAGTATGTTTGGAACCAGAAGGGTGGTTAACAAATTCTGTCAGCTCAGGATATGGACTTGTGTATGGTTGAATAAGGAATTATTAAAGCATTGTTGGTTCCTTGAATTTATTAAGGATGTTAGTGATGAGTGATTGGAGAAGAAGGGGGGTAGTAGATAACCTGAGTAGTAGTTTCTTTGTGAAATGGACATTTTAGTAGAATCTAGTTAGGAATGGATTCTGAGGAGTTGTTTCCTTGGGCAAAGACTTTTGGGTTTAGGTTATTTCATTGCACAAAATTAAGAGAGCCTCCACCTGATCATTTGCTTTGTCTGGCATGATTGACATACTTGTAGGAGGTTAGGAAGTGTTGGTAGTTGGGGACCTTTTTTGACTCGGGATTCTGTAACTGCTAGATTGTTTGGGTTGTGCTGGAAAATAAAAACACTTATGTGGTGTTGCTTGTTTCTGATGCTATGTGCATTGAGGATGGAACAGGCCTTTGTAGGAAGAGAGTAGTTCTGATGTGGAGGAAAGGAAGTTGTTGGTCTTGGGATGGGTTCAGAGTTACTCTTAAGAAGGAGTATAAAGATTAATGAAGATGGTCTGAATGAGGTCTGTGATGTTTTTAGGCAGAGAGAAAAATGTTTGAGTCTTAGTAGTCATACAGAAGAGTGATCATGAGAGTAGTGAACTGGAGAATAGGTTTGGTCTGATTACTGGGGGTTGTGTTGGTGGTAGTTTGTTGGTGAGGGATTTATAGAAATAGGGGTAATACCTGCTGTTTTGATAATTGGTTGTATAGGTGTTTTATGAAGGTGTTTTATTGGTTGTATAGGTGTTTTATGAAGATTTTTCTTATTGGTAGTAGGGCTGAGAGACGTGAAGAGTAAAGGAGGATGGGGTAGAACAGGATAAGTTGTGGAAAGAGGAGCATATTACTGATTGGGTGTGTGTTGTGTTTGTTCAGGAAGATGTAAGCGGAAGTTTAGACTACCAGTAATACTGTAGTACTGAATATGAGGGCAGTGAGATAAGGGGGTTTTGTGGTTTTATGGTGGTGTCTTTTTAAGAGTTATGTCTTGAGGATGTGACAGTGGGTGGAAATCAGACCAAATATAATGGGTGGTCTTGGGAGGTTACTGGAGAATTGTGGGTGAGTGAAGGTAGTGAAGAGGGACACGGCTACCACTGTCTTGGGAGTTAAATCAGAGAAGCCCTATGTCTAGCAGTGAGCTCAAAAAGGGTAGGTATAAGACTTCCAAGATGGCTGCACACTGAGTAACAGCTTAATGTCAGCTCTTCCAGTGTGAAAACAGAAACTCAGAAAATAGAGCCAGTGACCTTGCCTTTTTGTGAAAATTTCAGTAACTGTCTAGTAAGTGCACTGCTTGGATGCCAGCAAAAAAAAATCAGAGAACCTGAAAGAAAAACAATCAAAAAAGGTGAGGAGAAAACATTGACTGGGAAGAATTCTGCATATGTTCAGCAAAAAGAAGTGCAAGCACCAGCCTTGGTGCAAGATGCGACTTTGTCACCTTGAAGTAAAAATAAGTCAAATGTACTCAGCGCTGATTAAAAACTGAAGTAGTATGTCAACTCATATAAGAAAAGGCTGGAAAATGGAAGAAGCTTTAAAGAGATATTCAGATGAGGTGATAAAACTGTAAAAATCAGAGGTCAAAATGAAGAAACAGCAGGATGAGTATGAGACTGCTCAAGAAGAGATGCTTCAAAACATAATAGAATTAGAGGACAAAGCACGTAGGGAAAACTTTACATTTCCTGATGTACCAGAGAAGTTGGAAGGAAGAGACTATTAATTTTATGAAAACACAGATCAGCAACTGGAATGGTATTCCACAACAGGAATTGGCAATTGAAAGGGCATATCATGTGTATGCTCCAAACCTGGCCATGAGAAAGCAACCAAGGCCTTTAATAGTAAAGCTGCTATCCTACCAGCAGAAAGAGTTGATTCTGACAAAGCTATGGCAGATTGACAAAGCACTAAAAGTGGGAGGTAGTAGAGTGTTTGTGGAAAATGATTACTTACTGTACACCAGGCAGACAAAAAGTAAACGTATCCCACTAATCAGGGAATGTTGAAAAGCAGGCATGGGATTCAAGCTGCCATATCCAGCTGTTTTCAGACTATTCTTTCCTGGAGTGTCAAAAGCATTTTTTGATGCAGAACATGCTAAGGAGGAAATAAAAAGTTTGTCCAACAAAAACTGAGCTATGAAACAGGAGATTCTGCTTCTTGTTCTGGTAATAAAACCCATAGAGATACTGTGCCAGAATTTTTCAAAGGAAAATTGCTTTTTTCTGTCTGTCAAGCAAAGAGTTGACTAGAAGAATTAGGAATGCATTTTAAATGAAGCAGAGTCTGGATTTGGGATGGAGATCTACAGGAAGAAAACTTGCAACTTGGTAATTGATTAATGTGGGGTTATAAAGCATTATTTTTTGTGAAACAAGAAAACCTGACAATATTGGACTTTTTTGACTTTGTTAAACTTGTAGGGGACTTGAAAGCATATGCGTTACTTCATGTTATGCTATTAATGTTTGGAAGAATGTTTAGGAGAGGGGAAGAGGAAGAAAAGTTAGCTGTAAGTAAAACCAAATTTTTTGTTCAACAGTAGAATTTTTATAATGCATGACATAATCTCCATGCTATAAAGTAAAGTTTTCTTGGTTATTTTTAAGTGTAGTAGGGATACAGAAGTAAACAGGTGCCCCTGTTTTTTTTTCCTCCTCCTCTCTTTCTCCTTGATCAGTTTTAGGAAATGTAGGTACTGCAATGTAATAAAAGAAGAATGTCTGGTCAAAAACAACATGACACAGAAAAACTGATGTGCTTTTTCTTACTCTTACCTATGGGAATGACTGGATTAAGGGCCTTGGCTTGATCTAGTAACATGTTTTAAGAGGAAGCAAATAAAAAGAACACTATATATAATAAAGTTACCCTCTAACAAATAACTTATTGTGGAGGCAACTCTGTGTATCTGGCTCCCATGTCTCCATGGAAGCAATCTGATAAGGGGCAATAAAAACATAATACTAATTTCTTTCAATGGCTAGCAGATGATTTCTGAAATCATTCAAGTGTTTTCTCAATCTGGAAGAGGAGTTAAGACAAAAACAGACAGCACTTAGTAGAAGCACAGGCTGTACCATGCATGTTAGCATGGATAGCCTTTCTTATAGTTTAATCCAAGTTTGTGAATGGAGCTGTCAGTCTGGGGCAATTGTTCCTATTAGGAAAGTTAAACTTCAATATTTGAACATGTACATACTTTTGTGTGTTAGTATTAAGTTAGTAGGTTTTATGGGTATGTTCTCTGTGTGTGTTTTTTGTTTGTGGGTTTTCACTAAAACAAAAGTAAGATGACATGGGTTCAAATGCATATGACAGGAAACAACTGTGTAAAAAATCAACCTGCCAAACACTAGTGTGTGTATACAGCACAAAAGATGGAACTAGACATTTAAAAAAACAGTTACACATAGCAGGTGGGAATAATAACACAATGACAATACTTTTCTATATTGTCTTTAAATGCAAGTGGTCCCACAGATGTATATAAAAAGAAAGAGTAGTGGACTGTATTAAAAATCTAGAGTGCAAATAGCTATGCTTCAGGAGACACATTTGGAAAGAACTGAACATATGAATTTGAGAAAGAAAGGTTTTCAGGATGGTTATTCAGTGGAATATCTGGGACAAAGGAAAAGGGGAATACTTATATTAATTGCAAGAGGGGCTTCAACAGCGGTAGAAGAGGATAAAAAAGATAATAGATTTGGCCAGAGAGGAGGATTACACTGCATGTGTTTATATTCCACCTAAAAACTGCTGTAATGGAGCTTAAAACAATTCTGGGATAAATCCGCTTTCAGCAAGGAATATTATTTATAGGTGGGAACTGGAATTTTATTTACAGCAGTGGCTGTGTCTGGCAGGGGGGGTGCTATAAGGGAAAATATAACAAAGGAGGGTAGATTTATAAAGAAATGTATGAAAATATGTGGCATGGAAGATGTGTGAATTTTGTAGTAGAGTTCGGAGTGGATTTACATATTGTTCCCCAAGATGCAACAACTGAGCTAGCCTTGACATAACTTAAATGTCACAGGAGCATGTGCATTTAATTGGAAGTTTTGATACACATTAGATAACCATTTCAGATCATGTACCAGTAATAACTGAAATAAAAATGCAGGGTAATGAAATAAAAATGTGACATGGCCACCTTCCCACCAAACTGTTAAAAAGAGAAGAATTTAAGGAATGGGTAGAGGAAAGTATTTAGTAGTTATCGGAGAAGAAAGAAATTTCTTCTGAAAATATAGCTAGTGAGGGGGATAAAATTAAAGTGGAGTTTAAAAATAGGGTGGAAATGAAAGGGAGGTATGGTTAAGTAGTAGCAGGAGTTATTTAGAGGGACTGACAAAGGGTAAAGTATTGCACAATAAGGAGAATCTCATAGAAAAAGAGGAGGAGCAATTGCAGAATTCTAAACAGAAAATAAGGGATTAGCTCGATGATAATGAGTTTAGAAAGAGTGCTGTTAATGCACCTATTTTTGATGATAAATTCGGAGCACAAAAATGTTTAGCATAACAACTCAGGCAACAGAAAGTAGAAGGGGTTGTTGCCAAGCTTAGGGAGCCTATAACAAGGAAGGTAATAAGAGGTCATGTAGAGTATTAGAAATATTCTGGACATTTTATGAAAATCTGTATGAAGCAGAGAAATATGGAAATCAAGAGAAAGTATAAATGGAAATGTTTAGGGAAGAATTAAATATGCCAAGGTTAGAGGTAGAAGAGTCTCGATTACTGATAGGTTAGGAGGAGATGAGATAACAATTGTGATGTATAATCAATCTGCAGGAAATTCTCTAGGAATAAGTGGTGTTCCTGTTGAAGTTTGTAAGCTAGGAGGGGAAAAACTGATAAAGATCTAGAAACGTTTGTTTAACAGTATCCTAAGAGGAGGAGAAGCACCACCATCCTGGAAGAAAGTGGCAGCGGATGTAATACCTAAAGAGGATAAAGACCCATCAGATCCAGTGTCATATAGGCCCATTTCAATTCTAAAACTTGATTATAAAGCGTGTATCTCTATAATGGCTAAAAGAATGGCAAAGATGATGCTAAAATTGATAGATATTGATGAGTGTGGTTTTGTGGAGGGGGAGGGCAAACATTTGACAACATTAACAGAACAATGATGATCCAGAGGGAAGCAAATATAAGAAAATGCCACTGTTGGTGGGTCTTGATGCACATTAAGCAATCTGCAGAGTAAGCTGGGATTTTGTGAGCAGGACAATGAGAGCATTTGCATTCCCTGATAAAATTGTAAGATTGATCAGGAGGGCATATGAGGGATTGGAGGAGAAAATTAATGTGGGTGGGTTCTTCTCTGATAAGTTCTGTTTGAGCAGAGGAACCAGGAGGGGGTGTCCTATTTCCCCTTTGTCATTTGTGCTGTATTTAGAACCACTGGCAAGAAAAAAGGACTCAGAAATGCAATTATACATTTGGTATGGTAGTCAAGAAAAGCTGGCTTTATTTACAGATGGTATTTTATACCTGAATAAATCAGAAAAGGACATTTCATTGTTGTAGAACATTTTGAGACCATTTCAGGTCTTTTTGGGATACAAAGTTAATGAAACTATGTACCCACACAAGAATTAGATCAGCAATAATCCATATTTATGGGGACACACAATGTAGTAGGATTATGGATTACAAAGGATTCTGTTGTGGCAGCTAAGGATATGTGGGAAGAGACTAAAAAGATAATATGAAAACTGAGAAATTGGAAGCTCTGTTTTATGGATATGTATAGCAAGATATAGGCAGTTAAAATGTTTTAGTCCCTTTAATTTTATATACAGGTAATGGATATTGTTATCAACCAGAGGAGAAGTTACGGATGGCAATTAGTGAAGAACTGAAGATTTTTTTCTTGGAGGAGAAGGCTTAGTGTCAAGTGGGATAAGCTGATTCTTCCACTAGAGCAAGATGGTTTGGATTACCTGATTTGAAGGGGTGTTTCAGAGCTACACAGTTAAGGCTCCTATACATATCACAAGCAGAAATATATAATTGAGTGGAAAGGGATGATGACAATTCAGGGTGGAAGCTCAAGAAACAGAGAGATTGGGATTTTGGATGCAAATCCTTAAGCAGAATAACAGTAACCATACAGAAAGCATTCAAAGAACTAAGCCTACACAGGAATGGAGAAGGGAGATTCTGCCAACAGGGATGACTGCAATTAGGGATACAGACAAAAGGCAAGAGGGGGCTGGAATTTACTGGAGAACTGGCAAAGGAACCAAAGTGTTTGGAGCAAATTATTAGAGAGGGAAAGGTAATAGAATGGAAGAGGCCAAACATTTATTGGGACTGCATGCTAGAGATTGCCTTTCCAGAAAGAAGTAGGGGGATTCTAAGCAAAAGACCAGCACTGGTAGAGTTTTTTTTTTTTTTTAGAATCTTGAACAGAAGCTCCCATTAAAACATGGGTAATTAGTAGAGCATATAAAATATTGCATAGTGACCAATAAGAATCAATCAGAAGAGGTTAGAAAGGATCAAGAAGAGAGAGTGGGTAAGCAATTCACAAAGAAACAATGGGGGGTATATGTATCTCTCTCAGATATGCAACAAAGTCTAGAAGATGTTAGATCTTTAAGTTTTTGCATAAGTATTTTTATACCCCAAGTAGACTCCAAATAATTTTTCCTCAAATGGTGGAGGTGTGCTGGAGAAGAAAAATGTAATTAGGAACATATGTTCTGAGAGTGTAATTAATTGGCAGATTGTAAAAATTTCCTGCTGACTACTCTATCATAAATACTGGGTGAGCAAATTGATATAAATAAAGAAATGTTTTTGAGCTGTAATACAGAATCGGAATTGAGTAAACATAATAAAGCCTCACTGAGCCTAATTATGGTGGCTGCCAAAAAAGGAATTACTAGAAAATGGAAATCAAAGTCTAAACCAACTGTACTTGAAGTAGTGAATATACTAATATAGATAAAAGAACTGGGAATGCGATGCTTGGAAAAGTGTAGGAGCAAGTTACATAGAAAACATGGGAATTGTGAGAACAGTGCATGCAGAATAACATATTGGAGGAAGAATGAGGTTTAAAAGAAGGCAGGATTTGAATGAGCTATATAATGTTTGACTTGACAGTGACTGGATAGATTATAAGTGATGTATAATGTTTGCAAGTAAAAAGATCTCAGAATGGTTTGTTTTTATTTATATAAATGTATTATTGCCAATGTCATAAGTGATAATTTAATAGAGATGTTTCTTGTTAGGTGCAAATACATGAGGTGTTCAGAAATGAGTGTGTGAAGAGATAATGCTAATAAGTGTATGACAGTAAAGCAGTGTATGTTGTTCCATCGCTTTAATGGGGTAGCCTCACCCTAAAGGGACTATGGCTATTGAGATAGAAGTGTGTTGAAAGGAAGAGTCAATAAAATAACAGTTGCAGATAAACCTCCTGCCTTAACATAAATATAAAAAAGAAAAAAAAAGTAAAAGTGTAAGACACTTAGCACAATTGGCAGGATGAGTTGGAAATGTACCTAAAGGTTTTCTCTTTTTGCCTGCTCTCCTTTTGTTAAGGTACACTTGCAAAGTGTTTGTGTAGAATCCACTGCACAGCTGATGTTGATTTACAGTGTGAGGACAGACCCTGGTAGCTTGACAAAGAAGTGAAAATACCTTACTTTTATCTCTCTGCTTGCTTTTCCTTTGCTAAGGTGCCTGTCCAAAGTGTTTGGATAGAATCTACAGCGCAGCTGCTGATGGTTTACAATGTGAGGCATGCCTCTTATCTATACAGATTTTTGCAGACTGTCCAGATTTTTACTTTTTATTTTTGATTTGCTCCTCGTAAAATTTGTGTGTGGGAGGGTTGACAAATCACCGGGATGATCTAAGGATTAAAGTCACTAAATAATGACATGCATTTGAGTTTGACTTCATATCCTTCAGAAAAATGCATGCTAATACAAATCCTGTTATTTTAGCAACTTCCTAAGCTTACAAGAGTAATATTTAAAATGTTTCATTATTTTTGGGCCTTTGTCCCCCATTATGTCAGGCTTTGTCCAGATTTCTTGCACCAAGAGTTTGAAAGGAATGGAGTGAGGACACACTCTGGTAGGTTGACAAAGAAGTGAAGTAAGTACCTTAAGGTTTTTTTCTCTCTCAAAATTTCCCACAGTTATTAAACTGAATTTTGTAAAGTGTAAAATGTAATTAAACATGCACCTTAGCATTAAATTGAGGATAGGTAAAGTGTAATAGTTGTTTCATTATTCTAGTGGCTTCATAATACCTGCAATAAGTCTTTCTTTCTCCACTGAAGTGTTTTCAGTTATGAAGTCTCTGTCAATGTTCTGTAGTTAGATAATTTTCCCTCTTTGCTTGGATGCCGTAGGACATGCAGAAAAAAAACACACATTAAGAAAACTAATTTACTTCGTTTGTGATCTTGTACCTAAGATATGTTTCATATAAATATATTGTGGATGATCTAAGACTATTTAGATTTTAGAATAAGCTGTTTCTCTTGATTGGATTTTTAAGTCCATTTGTATTTCAGTACATTATTTTAAACCTGTTATAGTTGAATATGTTAGCTCTATGAAATATGACAGTTAATATATATCCTATTCAGATAAGTAACCTATTCATGATTGATCATATATTACAAGGGTATTAGATCTTACCTAACATATAAGCTAAATATATAAACCACAACTATGTTACTAATAAAGAAACTGTAAACAAGCCAAAAGCAGCAAAATAGTAAACTAAATATCCCAATTCACTCAAATAAAACTTCCAAGAATTCTGTAGCTAAGCATTCGAAGGGCTAGAATTGGTCTGAAGAATAGTAGGAAAAGGAAAGTTGTGGAAAGAGAATTTACACTGCCAAATAAAGCCTCAGCTGTTTCCGCTAAGCTCTGTGCCCAACCTTCAGTATTTAAGTAAGCATTCAACTGATATATAATGTCTAATTAGTTACTATGATGATGTGCATGTATTAAAATATATGTATATACATTTAAACAGTTTTAGTGTGATCTGAGTACTTGGCAAAAAGTGTTAATAGTTGACATGCATTTTAACACTTTCAAGCTAGCAAGCAGTGAAAGTGATATAATCCTCTCCCCCACACATTCCCTTACATCTGGAGTTTCATTCTGCTTTCTTGTAAAACCATTTGTACTGAAGGGATGTCAAAGCCATATAGTTGCACCATAAGAAGTATGGTACAGTAGCATAAAACTGTTATACTTTTCATATGTATAAAAGACAAAGGAGGTAAACATGCAAAAGCAGTACATAAAGCATGCCATTTTAAACCATAGCATAAGTATGAGTTAAATTTCATTTTTTTTCTTTATGCAGCCTGCCTTCTTCTTCTTACTATTATTATGCAGCACAGCCTAGAAAAGTTAATTATGAAACAGTATTGGCTTAATTTAAATGGTTTATATGGCTAGTGCATATATTTATATCAGGAAGAGGCAAGTTGAAATTACCACTGAGTTGTCACATTGAAGAAAACCTGCCTACTCCTATATTGCCCCCCTCTGTCCATCATACCTCTCAACTTGGAAACATCAAAAATCTGGACAAGACCCATGAAAAATAGGTACACATCTGTACACTGGTTAACATAAAATTTGCATACATAATTATGTAACCCCACCCACTCCAGTGGAATAGTGGGATGCCAACTTTCAAATGCAAACTGAAGAACAGACAACCAAAATATGGCACCAGAGTCCCCCTGCAGCCATTCCAGTGTCCCATTACCTGGCTATTTTGCTCCATTTACCATAAACACTAATGTGTGCAGCATGCATACTGCTTTACTTCTACAATGATTATTTGGATTTTATTTTTACATTTTATAGCACAATGCACAAACACTAATAGATATATGCTAAACAAAGCAATACTGTCTCACAGTGAAAAAAGACTTGGCATCAAAACTTCTCTGCCCTTGAAACTCACATTCATTGAAACGTCATTGAACCCACACCATAAAGAAAATGCATCTGGCCCATGGTGGATAAAGATTACTTTGGGCTGTTTTCAAATCATAGGCCCCTTGCACACAAAACAAGAAACATAACATGCGTTCTTTGATACACCTTCCTGACTTTATTAAATTATATTCCATGTATAATACAGCACACTTGTTAGACTTAAGTTAGAAGGCATTTTAAATTTATTGTTTGAACATTTTTTCAGTAGGCAATGAAACAAAATGCATGAACCAGTAATGACAAAATTGCCCAATTCAGAACATTTCCATCATAAAAGTCTACATACACACACACACACAATTGCATTTTAAATTTATTGTTTGAACATTTTTCCAGTAGGCAGTGAAACAAAATGCATGAACTAATAGTGACAAAACTGCTAAATTCAGAACATTTCCACCATAAAAGTTTACTTGCGCACACACACACACACACACACACACTATATATATATATATATATATATATATATATATATATATATATATATATATATATATGACCGTAGTGTAAGCCATAGACATCTTGCACAGCTCATCACACTTAAATTTCAGTTTTGTTTTGTTTTTTTTTGAAGGGGGACAAAGGGCCAAAAACCAGGGACACATTTTAAACATTTCTTGTGTAATTTTGGAACCCTGGACCCTGTGCACTACAGTCCGAGCAACATACTACTGTGCCATAATATGATGCCTGAAATTCAGATGCCTGTCATTATTAGTGAATTAAATCTTTCAGTGATTTGCCACAAAAATCCTGAAAACCACAGATTTAATGAGGAACAGAACAAAAATATGAGGCATAAATTCACAAGTGGTGGTGGCTAGGGACTTTAGGCTCTTTTTACCTGTACCCAAGGTACAGAGTTTGAGCCTGTACCTACCAGGTATATTCATCTGGGGACATTTTCTCGCGCACACACACACACACACACACACACACACACACACACACACACACACACACACACACACAAGCTCCGTTCACAAGAATACATTGTTCAGAGTGAGAACATGTTGCTCGATAAGTGAAACTTTGCTCTAGAGCTCAACTCCGTTCACAACCGTAAGGCTTAAGCTAATACACACACATCAGTCAGATAACTGAAACTCTGCTCTAGCTCTGAAATAACCCTGTTCACAACCTTAGGCTAATATATACACCAGTCAAATAACTGAAATAGCTTCTTATAGCACATTTCTTTTCATTATTTTAAATCACATATTACATGTATAAAACAATTATAGCCACTGGAAATTGCACATTAAATTATATAGTTAAAAGTCTCATTTCCAGTATGTGTTAAGTATCATTGTTAGTAGTGCATACAAATTAGTTCATCCAGTTTGTAAATGTATGCTCAGCATTTTTGAAGATGAATAATATGTTAAGAGCCAGAGATGAACTTTAAAGCAGGCAATACTTTATAGTGTCTGGTGAATACTGTAACAGGGGAGCAATTATTATTAGATTACACTTGCTAACATCTGTAACAGAATATGGCTTTTGCATTAAAAAGTGCAGCTGAATTTAGCATCACCATCTTCTTTCAAAGAGCCTTAATTAGCCACGCCTCTCATTTGCTATAAACCACAACACTAAACATTTTCAGTATTTTTGGAGTAGAATGACAATACTTTATAGAAATGTAAAGCAACAGTGTGTAATGTGCTTTATTGCTGTAAAGAAACACATGCCAGCTAAGTATTTATTTTTATACAGAAGTCCATTTAGCACACTTAATCGTTTGAAATATTTGCCATTACTTTACAGGGCAACATAATGGCTTCACAAATTTCCAGAAGTACGCATTCCATTTCAATTAATTTCATGTAGAAGAAAGACATCATTAACTGCTAATGTGCATGTTTATGGAGATTGTGGTGATTACCACTTGTCCAAAGATGCCCTTTTCTCCTTCCCCTATGATAATCACCATGGGCATTGAAGCATCATGTCAGCACAGGCATCTCCTCATTCATTTCTCTGCAGACATACATGCATCCAAAAACACATACACACCTAAGAACACACACACGCAAACAGAAACACATACACACACGCAAACAGAAACACATACACACACCCTCTACCTATCTTATAACATTCCCCCAACTGCAACCACCCAAGCAGGTAGACAGAGGCACACACGCGAGCGAGTAAAGCTAAGCTCAGTTCACAAGAAAATACCTGCAGCAATCCTGTACAACCCATGCTAGCAGAGCCTTAAGCTCCATTCACAAGAAAATAAGCTCCGTTCTGTTCACAAGAAAATACCTGCAGCAATCCTGTACAACCCATGCTAGCAGAACCTTAAGCTCCATTCACAAGAAAATAAGCTCCGTTCCGTTCACAAGAAAATACCTGCAGCAATCCTGTACAACCCATGCTAGCAGAACCTTAAGCTCCATTCACAAGGAAAATAAGCTCTGTTCCGTTCACAAGAAAATACCTGCTGCAATCCTGTACAACCCATGCTAGCAGAACTTTAAGCTCTGTTCACAAGAAAATACCTGCAGCAATCCTGTACAACCCATGCAAGCAGAACCTTAAGCTCCATTCACAAGAAAATAAGCTCTGTATACAAGAAAATACCTGCAGCAGTCCTGTACCCATGCCAGTTCACTAGAAAATAAGAAAATACCTTATGCCCTGCAAGCAGCAGTCCTGTCCTGTATCCAATCGCTAGTGCTCGATACATTCAAATGAGAAGCTCGCAGATCCATTCAAATGAGAAGACAAATACCTAGCCTAGCTCTGCTCTGCAGTACTATACCCACGCTGCAGAAGTAGTTTCCCTTCCCGCTAACAGATCCATTCAAACTGCCAGCCGGAAATGTGTGCCCTTGAGCTCAGTTCTGACAGGCTGACAGAGCTGACGTCATCACATACATGATGACTTCAGCTCAAAAAGCGAAAGAAAAATAATTAAAAAAAACTGGGGGAAAAAATCGGAAATGAAGGGGTGCCACTCGGGAATCATGGCACCTCATTATTTGGACCCCAAAACTTGGTAAAAACCGAGTAATTTGGTACGGTTGGGAGGCATGCTGTCCATCTTAATGGTTGGGGCATCTGCACTTGTGGCAGACTTGAGTTAGCAACTCTGAACTCAGAAGCTTTTAAGTAGTCAAACTCCTCCCCTCTCCTATAATGTGATGCATCCCCCTTGTTCCCTGATCTCTTTCCTGCCTACAGCACCAGAAGTATTTCTCTCTCCAGTGCTGATCTTGTCTGAAGAAAAGGCAAGTAATTTTTTTCCTAATGTTTGGACTTTTGGGGTACTCTAGCTTTATTGTTCTACTTCTGTTGAAATTGTCATTAATTTCCACAGAGCAAAGTATCAATTTTTTTTCTCTCCTGTCCACTCCATAGTCTTTTAAGGCCTACTACCCAAGTCAGTAGTACTGATAAAATAATAGTACTTTTTCTCTAACATGAAAAGTTAAATTCTTTTGCCACTTTTCTCCTTATCCTATCAGTTTTTTTTTTAACATACATAGATGTACCTTTATGTATCTAGATGAGAGTGTATAAATACATATGTTTATATATGTATGTATATATGTATGTATATATAATATATATACATACACACACACGCACACGCACACACACATAAAACATTGAGTTATTTCAGTAATAGAGAAAATTTCAGGTTTTAAGAAGTGCACCAAGTATGGGCACAAAATCCTGTTTGCTTGGGGCCGGCGCACTTAAATACACTGTGTTAAATGGGGACATCAGTCCTCACTGCACCGAGTAGTCAGGACTGATGTCCCAGAGCCCGCCCCAACCTGTTTGGGTCGGTTTGTGGTTTCATGGTTTTGGTACTGCAATCTCAGTCTCAGACCTGACTGGACTGCAAACCTTTTGGGATGTGATCTCCTGTATGTAGGAGAATGAGTTAATTCTGAAGGGCTTTCTCCCTGCCACAGCTTGAGATACAACCAAAAGGGAGATCCAAGGACAAAGAGTGTGTCAAGAAAAGATGCACATAAACAACTCTTCATCCTCTTCTCCAGCTCTTAAAATAGCCAAGCTTGCTCAAACTGTTCCTTCTTCAGCTCTGCATGTGCTGGAGTTGGTACCTTATAGGCGATGTTGAAGGCTAGCGACAGCAATGTAATAGTCATTCATGGTAGATCCCTGAGAAAAGGCACCCTAGGGAGCAGCTGGTCCTTGGAGAGAGAGTTCTTGTAGTTTCAGGCCTCCTGACCTCCCTTGGAATCATCTGTTAGATCTACCAGGTTTACCAAGAGTGTAGATGACATAGACTGGGATCAAATGATGAGGGCATTTGTGAAACTTCTGGTAGACATGAGCGTCATCCCTTTCCCCTCCACGTATAGGGAGGGACCAACCACTCCTATTTCTCTTGCTCCTTCTTCAGCACCCATCTTCTTGTTGGCAGTTTTGGAAACAAAACAAATCCTAGATCTTCACAGGTTTTTGTCAACAGCACCTCTTCTATGTACGTTGACCATTTATCCAACATTTGACTCCAACACCTTTGGAGCTGACTGAGCCCATCCTTCATCAAGGCCATGAGGACAATTCAGTTTCTTTCGATGACTCTTCACCCAAAGGTTCATAGGAAATGTCAGTGCAAAAGTAGGCACATTGCCCCTTGGAATCTCTGACAGCAGACACTGACCTTGTTGATGAATTCCCTTTCACCCCCCCGAAACACCCCACATTTAGAGAAGTAATGGAAGTGATGCATTAGAGGGAGACCTGTCCCACTGATATTCCTATCCCTTCCCCTGATGAAATGTTTTCAAGGCTTGTAGACCTGGCCCTCTGCTTCCTGGGTGGTCCCAGCTGCAGGTCTCATTGACCTGGTCACACAGAGGGAGTGTTGTGGTGAAACCAGTCCCCCATAATTCTCAGACCTACTCAAGGACCAGCCCTGTTGGAGTAAGATTCCTCTAATCAATTCTTTTGTGATTGCAGAGGCCACTAAAATGGAGTTTTCAGAGGAGAACTTCAAGTTTCATTCTCCCAATAGAGTATCTAGAACTATGGACTGTTTTAAAAAGAGGACGTATGCCTCAGGAACTTTTTCTCTGAGGGCATCTAGCAGAACAGACTCTAGACTCTCTCCTAGACACATACACAACACCAGAAAAAAAGGAGGAGACTCAGCTGTCTGCCATGTTGCCAATTACCTTCTTGCTCATGAGGTACTGCATAATACCAGATGGTGGGGCAGCTTGGAGCAAAAGGCACTACTATTGCTTTGTGCTGCTATACCTGGCTACAGTTGTGGGATTTTGCAAACAATTTCATAGCATCTTTATAAATGTCTCCCTACAGTGGCTCATCTCTACTTGGTCTGAAGTTGAAAAAAAAACTTTGAGGAGCAAGCAGGTGGCAAGATATTGTCCGCCATCAGCATCCACTTTGAAACCCCTCAGGAGTTGCTCACAGAGGTCACTTACCTTGATGAAGGAGAATGATCCCCAGGACCTCCCCCTGAGGGCACCTCATTTGATGAGTTAATGGAATTGTTAAGTCAAAGTGGGATTTGGATGACTAATATCCCTTCTTCAGTTGAGGAGATGTTTTAGAGCCATTTGGAGGGTGCACATCTACCTAATGGATGGTACCATCTGCTGATCAACTTATTGATGAATTTATTTTCAGCTTGATTGGCAGGATCCTAATGTGGTGATAGTGATCCCATGCAAGCTAGACAAGGTGCTTGTCTCACCCCCCCCCCCAAGGGTCAACAACATTGGAGCAAAGGTCCTGCTCTAGAATCTCTTTTTAAAGAAGGTGTTATTTGAAGAGAGCTCCACAGTCCATCCACCTAGCAGGGAGTCGAGAGCAGTGTATTGTTTTGTGAAGCATGCTTATACTTCAGGGATGACTTTAGAACATTAAGCTACATTTCTCACATCATCAGGTTCCCGAGAAAACTAGGTAGTAAACTACTAAATTCCCTCAGGCGGCATCTGAGAACAGAGTCTTGGAAGTCTGAGAGATCCACAACCGGCCATCACGAATGATGTTCGTGTTTCACTGTTGCAGTCCTAACAAATGGGTTATCCGGCTCCCGGTAGCCCTCAGTGGGCCAGAAACCAAAGTAAGTAAAAATGCTGTCGGTTGCCATCGGTTGTAAAGGACGTCAGGACATTTGATACAAAAGGAGGCAGCCGACGTCACTTCCTTCGTCTTCCTTGCTGCAGAGCATGAAGCAGAAGCTTTTCATGCGCGAATGCCGGTTGGCAGTTTACCTTTGTTGGTTTCCGACTACAAGAGTTGAAGTCTAGTACAGCTAAGTTAATTGCCTTACCTGTCGAAAGCAGATTCCCCATAAAGATTTTCATTCCTATTGCATTATTTGTTTAGGCCTTGACCACGACATTCCCAAGTGTGATCTCTGTGCCTCCTTTAATCCGCGTACTATCCGTCATCAGGCTAAGATTTTGAATAGGCATTTTGGAGTTTGGCCTAAGTTTTGTTGGTATGGTGTCCTCTGGTCTTCGGGCTTCAGATGTTCCAAAGAAACGTAAGGATAAGGACCACGACAGGCCTCAGAAAGCTAAGTCCTCGGGTGAGGTTAAGTTGGTCATCAGTCAGGCGGTAGCCAGTGAGACGCCTTTACTGTCCACAGATGTACAACCACAGGCCTTGTTGGAGTCCAAGTCCCTTAGGCCTTCGGCCTCCATTTTGCCTTCAGACCTGTCATTGGTCGCCTCTTCTGCTGGAGCCGCTAAGCTGACTCCAGTGTCCGAGGCCTCCGTTTTGCATTCTGACAGCAAACGTCTTCCTTCAACCTCTGCTGCAACTTCGGTGGTTGCCAGGCCTTCCAAATCCTACAGGCTTGCAGGTAAATCTTCTATTCATAAGCCTGTGAAAAGGCAGGCTCCAGCTTCTTCTCGTTCCCCTCAGTCCCAAATGGTTAAAATGGCTAATGATTTGTTGACTCTTATTAGGGGTTCGCAGCCTCCTCCTCCTAAAAAGGAGGTAGGTATGTTTCTCCTGAGGTTTTGTCCTGCTCAGGTTCTGATTCTTCCAGCATTTCTACTGATGAGTAATTTTCTCAGGCTTTTTCTCCTTTTGAGGATTCAGATGCAGAGGAGTCCATGCTTCGGCATCTCCTCCAGAGGATTTTTCTTTTGGTGATACTTTAAATACCCTCAGAGATAATTTTAAATGGGAAAGTCAGGATTATTCCCAATCCAAGAAAAGGATTAGGGAGTTTCTGGATTTACCTCGGCATAAGCCTCTTGCTATTCCCCCTGTGTTGGAAGTTGTTGTTGATGTTTTTCTGGAAAATTCCTCGTCTCCATATTCGGTTCCTCCTGCTTCCAGGAAACCTGACAGGTACTACGGAGTCCCTGATTCTCATCTGTTTCTTTTCAGGAATCCGTTGGCGGATCCAGAGGTTACTTATCAAGGCCCTAAAGGAGTTAAGGCCACTGTTACCAGGAATCCTGTTCCCTCTGACAGGGGAGTCTAGGAACCTAGATAGGTGGTGTAAGAAGGTTTATACCTCTGCCACCCTAGCTGTTAGGGCTACTAATTGTCTATTTCATATGCTGAAATACCAGCAGCACACCTTGGAGGCTATTAAGTCTAGGATAGCAAGTGTACCTCTTTTGGCAGAGAGTAAAGACATGCAGGAATTACTGAATTCCGCCAGTCTGGTCAAAAAGCATTCTTTGCATTGTGGTTTTGACATCTTTGAGGCCTCCAGCAGGGTTACGGCTACTGGATCTGTTGTTAGAAGGCACGCTTGGCTCAGAGAACAGCCTCTTCCAGAACCTGTCAAGGCTAAGCTTTTGGATGTACCTTTGCATAGACAGTCTTTTTGGCAGCAAAGCAGAGGAGGTACTGAAGAAGATGGAGGATAAGGCCAAGTCCATGCAAACTCTTAAGGATTTTCTGCAAGTTCAGCCCCCTCGCTTTAGCAGGAATTACCCTTCCAAGAGTTGGACCTTTCCTGATACCAGCAGACAGAACCGTTCCAGGACTAGAGGTTACAAATCATCTAGGGGGCAGGGGGCTACCCCTCAAAGGTCTAGGTGTCTGCAGGCTTCCACTTCTAAATGGGGAAGCTCCAAGCCTGCATCTCAATCAAAAGACTCTCAATTACTTTTTACAATTTCTGCCTGTTCTTGCTTGCCGGGAGAGTCCTTTAGAGGGAAGGTTGGCCCTTTTTGCAGATGTCTGGGCCACTATCACAGACGACAAATGGATGTTCGGAACGATGTTCCTAGGCCACAAGTTTTCTTTCCGCACCTTTCCAGCTCCCAAGGGATTCCCGGACATTCCTCCAAACCACAGGGCAGAAGTAGAAAAATAAATTTTGTCTCTGTCTCATCTGGGAGCAGTAGAATCAGTTCCTGCTCAGCAGGTAGGCCAGGGATTTTATTCCAGGCTTTTCCTAGCTCTAAAAAAAAGAAGGCACCTAGCATCCTATCCATTCTGAACTCTCTTCTAGTAACTCCAAAGTTCAAAATGCTTACTCTGCATCAGTTGCTACCACTGCCAGAAAAGGATTCCTGGCTGGTAACCTCGGATCTCAGAGGCTTATCTACACATTCCTATCAGGGAAAGTTGCAGGCAGTACCTTTGTTTCAGAGTGGGCGAGCAACATTACTAATTCTCTGCGCTGCCCTTTGGCTTATCTACTGCTCCCAGAGTCTTCCCAAAGTGCCTGGCCCCAGTCATTGATTTTTGCGGGCAGAAGAAAATTCAGATTTATCCATACTTGGACGACTCTGATTCAAGCAAGTTCTCAGGAACAGCTATTAAAGGATCTGGCATTCATAGACTATTCTCTCTTCCATGGGTTACACTCTCAGTGTGGAAAAATCAAAAATGGTACCATCCAAGGAGATAACATTCCTGGGAGCGAGTCTGAACACAGCCGCCCAGATGATGTATCTCACCCAGGAGAAGCAGACAACTCTTTCAGTTTACTTCAAGGACTTGGCAAGCCTGTCCCAGCTCTCTGCAAGGAAATATCTGCAAGCTCTGGGATTCGTGGCATCTTGTATTCTCATGATTCCATATGTAAGACTGCATATGAGGAAATTGCAGTGGTACCTCAAGAACATTTGGTGTCAGCACACAGAGGACGTGGATATGATGATTCCTCTGCTTCCATCTCTGCAGGTGGAGTTTCTATGGTGGGCAACAGCCTGTCTACAAAACAAAGGCATGCCTTTTTGGACACCTCTTGCCACTCAAGTTCCGACTACAGACGCATCGGATTACGCGTGGGGAGCACACCTGGATGGCAGATGCATACAAGGACGTTGGAACGCCCAGCAGATGCACCTGCACATAAATCTAAGAGAGTTGATTGCAGTTCAGCATGCCTTACTAGCTTTCAAGCATCTTCTTTCTCCAGGGACCCTGCTTGTCAGGACAGAAAACACCACAGTCATGTGGTACATCAAGCAGGGAGGGACTCACTCTTATCCCCTGTGTAGGCAAAGCATAAATCTTTGGTCCATGGTAGCATCCCTGGACCTGCAACTCTTAGCTCAATTTCTTCCAGGAAGGCTCATTGTTTTGGCAGACCAGTTGAGCAGGCAAACCCTGGATCATCACGAGTGCAGCTGAACAGAGCAGTTTTTTACAGCATCATTCAACGTTGGGGCACTCCTCAGGTGGATCTTTTCTCCTCCCCAGACAACCTTTTGCTACCTCTCTTTTGCACCAGACAGCAGCACAGCAGAGCCTGGAAAGTGGATGCTCTGTCCTTCCCTTGGACGTTGCTATCAGTGTATGCCTTCCCTCTTCCTCTTAACATAGTACAGTTGTGTGCACTTAACATAAATGTGGATATTCAAGTGTATTCACTGTTGCAGTCCTTGTTTCCCTCCCTCCTTCCCCCTTTTTGTGGTCCTCTCGTTTTCTCTTTTCGTGAGGTACAGGCTTAATTTGTGATTTGTCAACTGGTTTTTGGTTTAAGCCTTATTTTCTGGGGGCTCCTGACAGTTACGGCAAGAAAGACTGAGGAAGTGATGTCGGCTGCCTCCTTTTGTATCTGATGCCCTGCCGTCCTTTACAACTGATGGCAACTGACATCATTTTTACTTACCTTTGTATTCTGGTTGACTGAGGGCTACCAGGAGCCAGATAACTCATTTGTTAGAACTGCAACAGTGAATACACTCTAACATCTACATTTATGGTAAGTGTACACAACTGTACTTTACCATGTGTGATTTCCATCTAGACAATACTTCTGTAGTCTTGTACATCATATCTGCTGTGTTGAGAGGTCATGAGAGTATGGCAGTAGGCATTGTCTTCACATCACTCTCACAGCAACTCAAATATCGGTTTGAACCAATGTTCTTTTGGACAAGCTGAGTCATTGCATTCTTGTGCCTCATGAGTAGTCCCTCATCGAGACAGTGGTGAAGGATAATTTCAGCCGTTGGGTGCAGCCTTGTTGTGACACTTTTGGATCTCCAGCAAATCGAAGTGCAGTAGCTACTCTGCCGTCATCTCTCAACAAGAATAGTCACCATGGAACACTTCATACTTGACCGCCTGGTCTCCTGTATGCCTACCCACCTTTTCCACTGGTAACAAAGTTTATACAGTAAGTCTTAATATGCAAGGCAGCAGTAATTTTCTTTGCCCTTTCTAGACCCAACAAGTTTGGATCACTTACTTATGACCTTATCTTCTGCAGCCTCCTTGTGTCTGGGAATCCCAATCTGGATTTTTATCTCATTTCTTCCAGCAAGCCTCACCTTGGTATCAAGTCCATGAAAATATCTGCATGTTTTCTCCAGTTCCATTGCTGACCAAGGACTCTTCACTACCATGTAGAGTGGTACCGATTTTTGCTGCCTCATGGAAACCTTCCACTTGAAAAATATACAAGAGTACAGTAGTATATGGAGAAAAGTTCTCCTGCGTGGACAGTGAAAAATGGACTTGATCCATTTCTCTGACTCCTTCTGTACTGAATTTATTGGTCGTGTTTTTCCATTCCTGTGCAAGTTATTCTACTGTTAAGGTTGGGTTAACAGCTATTTTAACTTCCACATATGATCATGTGCAACACCCATAGCATTTCTAAAGCTTCCCTTAAGAGTACATTTTTGCTAAGGCCTCCTATCAAGGATCCAGCTCCTTCATGCAATATCAGCTTGATGTTTCAACCTGTCATTCAGTCTTCTTTTGAGGCTGTACTGCCATTGTGAAGTTTCTTTTTGGTAAACACTGTTTTTGGTGGCCACAACCTCAGCTAGATGAATTTCTGAAATATAGGCCTTTGCTTGCAAACATACTTTATTTCCCAAAGACAGTGATTCACAAAATGAATTATACCTTTGTGTTCAGGTTAACCATGTAGTCTGATGCAAACCAAGCTTTTGCCTGTCTGTTTTTCTCTAATTATAACAACAGGGGTAATGTATTTTGCATAACTTAATGTACATTGTCAGCTGAACTAAAATAGTTATTTTATTTTAGCTTACCTGTGGCACTATCCTGACCTTTACTTTGTGCAACTCTAACGTGTTTAGCTGTATAGCCACTGTAAATATTGTATCTGTAACTAACTGTATGAGTTAACGGTATTCTTAGCTGTCTCGAATTACTTAATGATGACCTACTCTTTGAGTTTCTTTAACCCTGGAACTTCTATAATTTGCCTAGGTATGAAACCTCTGTAAATATTTTATCTTAAACTTAACTACTTGCTTAGATATGTTAATTACTTTATACACTGTATTTTTTATCCTAATTTGTTGACCTTGGAGCTTTTCTCCCCAGGCCTCTGCTGAAAATGGACATGTATCCAGTTGGACTATCCCAGTCAACAAATGTAAAATAAAATAAATAAATAAAAATAAATTTTATTTGCACTGCACAAAACCTTTATAGAAAGATGACCATTTTTGTATCATTTTCTAAATCAAAATTGGGATCCAAGTGCTGTAAAGTCACCTTGTCTAGATGGCTTGTCAGATTGCATTTCATTTGCCTATAACTCAAAGGGATTACCGTTTTCAACAAAACCAAGAGCACACTCCAACAGATCTGATGTTCTTGTTTCACTGTTGCAGTCTTTGCATTTGGGTTATCTGCTTGCAGGTAGCCCTTAGCTGGCCTGATTATCAAAGTCTTGGGTCCTGCGTCGGTTGCTGTCTCTTCTTCCATGACGTCAGATAGTCAGGTGTATAAAGCATGCAGCCGACGCCATTACATCAGTCTTTCTTGCTGTGTGGTGCTTGAAGCAGAAGCAGTTTGCAAGTGCCGGTCGGCCGACTCCTGAAATTTTCATTTTCGAGTTTCAGAACCGAAGTCTTCAAAAAAGCTAAGTACCCCATTGGAGATCCTTCTTCTTGCTCTAAGCCGATGTCAGTAAAAGTTAACAATTGTATTACTTGTGGAAAGCAAATACCTCATAAAGGTTTCCATTAATACTGCATTCCTTGCTTAGGCCCAGACCACAACGTCCCTCTCTGTCGGTTTTGCGCCCTATTCAATCCTCAAACTATTAGTTGTCTGTACATTTTCGCATCTAACTATTTCGGTACTCTGTTTAATTATCCAGAAATGGCTTCGGTAAGCCATCCGACTACCGACATTCCGAAAAAACGTAAAGATAAAGACAGAGACAGACCACATAGGTCCAAAGCTGCCGACGACACTTCTGTTTAGCTAGTCGCCAGTTCGCCAGTACTCCAGTGAGGCAAGTTCGCAGCCCCTGATACCTGCTACTATAGATTCGCAGGTCTCTACTGAGACCCATTTGGAGTCTGGTATGCTGCGAGATGCTTCTTCAACTATGGAACCTGCAGATGTCTCTACCTTGGATGGGTCCAGAGCCGCTGTGCAGATACCGACTTTTGTGGGTGTACTCAGGCCTACAGACTTGCATATCAAACCGACACCATCTTCTTCAAGGCCTAAAACTAGATCCACGCCTAGAAAACTGACGTCCAAACTGCATGGTCAGGCCCATATGCCTAAAAAACAAATGATAAGAATGGCTGAAGACCTTATTATTTTAATTAGGGGAAGCCAGCCTTCTCCCTCTGAGAGACCTAGAACTGGTTTTCTTTCTGATTCTTCTGATCAGGATTCTGAAATTTCTGTTTCTTCTGCTGACCAGGATTTTCCTTATCTACCTTTGAGGATTCTGATGCAGAGGACTCCATTCCATCTGCTTCTCCTCCAGAAGATTTCTCTTTTGGTGAAACTTTGCACACTCTTGGGGAGCATTTCCACTGGGAAAGCCAGGATTACTCTGACTCCAAAAAGAGGTTTAGATAATTCTTACTCCTACCTCAACACAGGCCTTTAACTATCCCTCCTGTACTGGACATTGTAGATTATGCCTTCTTGGAATCTAGCCTGGCCCCAGACATCTTACCTCTGGCTCCCAGGAAACCTGGCAGGTATTAGAGTACCTGACTCTCACAAGTTCCTCTCTAAGAATCCTACTGCGGACCCAGAGACCATTTCACAGGGACCCAAAGGCATTAAGGCTACTACTGCCAAAAACCCTACCTCCTCTTATAGATATTCCAGGGCCCTGGACAGATGGGGTAAGAAGGTATACACCTCTGCTACTTTGGCCATTAGGGCCTTAACACTGCCAGTTTCATATGATAAAGTATTTGTCTGAGATTGGTACAGCTCTACCTGCTTTTAATAAAGTTTAGTGAACCAATATGTTACCTTGCCACTGATGCCAACAGAATGATCTTTTAGATGTTGTTTTACATAAAACATTTAACATAGTGTTCATAATTCATTTAGTGATCCATATCAACTAGTGTTCATAATTCATTTAATGATCCATGTCAACCTTTGAGTCATATGCAAAAACCAGCTCAGAACATTATCATTCCCTGGCACCGTTGACAATAAATGTATCGAGGTTGCTTGCTTTTTCAAGTCAGGGTTGTCACAAGCTGCATATTCAATACAAAAAACACAGAGACCTCAAATGGATTAAATTTATTTATTTACTTTTTTTATTTTACATTTGTTGACCGGGCTAGTCTAGCTGGATATATTTCCATTTTCAGTAGAGGCCCGGGGAGAAAAGCTCCACAAAGATATACAAAGTATAAAATATTGTTACATGGTAAAAAAGGAATACAAAACAAAATAAAAATAAAAACAGGTAGATTTACATTCTTGAGATAAAAACACTTGAGAAAAGTTCCAATATATAGAGTAAAGTTTAAGAGAGCTAGATCAGAATATAATACAGTAAGAGTTATGTACCATAGATAAAAACACTTGTGAAACAGTACAGTGAGCAGAATATAGTTCGACAGCTCAAAACAGAATAGTAAGAGTTATATACAGTAGATCATATGAGATAGTAGTATTTAAAAGCTAAGATTATTAGAGTTTAAATAGGGTCAGTCTAATTTACAAGTCAAAAGCATGTAAAGGTTTGGAAGTATGGCAAGAAGAGGAAGAAAGAGGGGTGAAGAAGATGGTTAGTCAGGGTTTACTACAAGGGCATAGCCAGTGCATTTGAAGGTATTTTCTAAGGTTTTGTTTAAAGAGTGGTAAGGATGTCGTTAGTTAGTTCAGTGGGTGGTAGGTTCCAGTGTTTTCCTGCTGTGTTGGTAAATAGAGAGTCACCAGCTGTATTAGACTTTGTTAAACTGGCAAGAGGTTTGCTAGAGGAACGTAGGGAGTTCAGATTATTATATGGGACTATAAGTTTTGAGAGTATAGGGGTATTATTGGGCTGGTAAAATAACTTGTGGGCAATTGTGAGTTAATACAATAAATGGCTGCAGATATGTGTTTATTGCCATTAACTCAAATAGAAGCCAATTATTATGAGATGTGCGCAAGGCAGGAATGTCAGGGAGGCCATTTTATTTCTTTCATAGCATTCCCCTAAACCTACAGGACAACAGGCAGCACATCGATATCTGGCCCTTCTGATTCAACGTACCCACATCATAACAGCTTTTTCGTTTCACAATTCATCACAATTCCTCTGGGCTGCTTTGCAATCTGCCAAGGAGCCATCGCCGAGCTGGAAAGTCCCCTGGCAACAATCCCTTGGGGCTGTCTGGCCTGTGGGAAGGTCCAGCTGAAGAGTCCTGTGAGTCCCCCCCCTCCCCACACACTTACCTTGGCCTCCCTTACCTGCCTTCCGCCACAGAAGGGAGGAATATTCCTCCCTTCTGCCAGCACATCTCAACCTATCCTAAGTGAATGCCCTTCAAAGCTAAACCAGCTTGCAATTCATTATAAAAAATCCCCAAACCTTCTTCAGATAAATGAACCTCATCCTTATCATACCTGTTTGGCCACCAGACCCGAATGCCAAGGTGGGGAATGTACAACCCGTTAATGTCCCTTAACACCTTATCCATAGAACTATTAATTCTCCTTATCATTCTCTCCACAGCTTTAATGGACCTAGCCCCCCTCCATTTCTTTTTCTGTACCACTTCTGACCAGCAGATAATAGCTTGTGGCCAGCATTCATGCATGCAATATACCTCTTGCACCATCAAACCAATTAGATCTTTTATTGGATATTGACAAATATCATTACCCCTTAGGTACAATAAAATGGCAGTAGGAGATGTATCACTTCTTGCAGCTTGCTGTAGTACTGCCTTGAGATGGTGCCACCGCATTCCTGATACCCCAAACCAAATTGCTTTGCAAGAAACTCGTTTTCCTCCTTGGAAGGAGAAGCCCCGCCTGCCCTGGATAAAAGCGATGGAGTCTCCGAATGAAAGAATAACCCACTATCCAGATGTATTTCGGATCCAAAGATGTGAGAGCTGAAATATAAAGGACAAGAGTTAAAGCCATTTGCACCTTACATAGCCTTTATAAGCATTGGACTTCCACCTGCCCATCTTCATAATGTCGGTCTGTGAAGCTCCCATTGCATGTGCAAATGAGGCTGCACCTATGTGAAAGGAATGTAATGTATATTTATCTGAGTCTAGGCCACTCAACATGATTGCCTCCTTTAAAACTGTTCTCACCTGATGCTATGTCAGAGGTTCACCTTGCTGATGACAAAAGAATGGACCATCTGACCTACCCCTATAGTTGCAGTACTCTTGTAGCACTTTAGTCAAGACCCCATTCCAAACCCTTTGGGGTAACCACTCTTACCCACTGACTTTGCCTTCTTGTTCCATTTTGGATTTAGTCACATAAACCCAAGTGTCCTCACCCAGCAAATGTACCTGTGCCAGTGGTAAAACTGTCCATTGACCTTTCTTCTTGTTTGGTTTAATAATTTCAGACCATCTAAATGTCCCCACAACAAGCCAGCGGAAAGGCAGCCCTAAATAATGCTACCTCATAAGAAGATAAACATTTGAAACTGCAAGCCACAGTTTACGTAAAACCGCTGGACCTATGGGTACCTCTTATCAGTCGTCTTTGGTGTTTTTTTTCCCCCAGCCCTTAAACATTGTCCGTACCTGAAATGTGTTAGCTAAATCCTTTAGAATTAAAGCCTGATGAAACCAATTCAGAGCTGACACTGTGCTTCTTGCCCTTCCAAAAGTCCATCCTCTTTCTTTTGTTACCAAAATGTAAGTCCTGATTTGGTAAGGTGGAATTGGCCATACTTGTTTCCGGCCTCTGGATAAGCTGGTCTGCAGAAATTGCTGTATGCATTTATTGTACCTTACCCTTGTCCTTCCACTGAGGGCATTACACATTAGCCACCATTCTCGTCTGCCCTTAAAGCCCATAAATGGTTTGCCAATCAAACCGGAGAAGGTTTTGCATTTGGAGCCAACCACACCATATTCATACCTATATCTATACATATATATTGCAAATGTATAATACATATAAACATATGCATACATATACCCATATATATGTGTGTATATATATATATATATATATATATATATATATATACATACACCTCCTTACTTATACACACACATACATAAATACACACACACACATACACACACACACACACACACACACACACACACACACACACACACACCTATATATATGTGCGTACACACTCACCCATGTGCACTTTTATATATTTGCTCCTTGTATTCAGATATCAGATGCAGCATTTGGGTTTGCTTGACTACATATCTGCTACCATACACCTGAAATGTCATTTATTTGTTTTAACCACTTTGTTTTGTGCCAACATTTATACATCTGGTTGCTAATAAAAAGGTGAGGGAACGTCATCAGTGTGTATATAGCCCTGACCCATCTTCCTGAATATCTCGAAATAGATATCTGCAGAATAATGCAAAATGATTCAGAGATGCTGAGAATCTGTCTTAACACGCTGTAACTGAGTAGCAGTTTACTACACAACAAGCTAAAATATATAGCCTGCATGACGACACTGCATAATAACACCATGTAAACGACCACAGCCAACACCTGAAGTGAGTTCTCACTTTTTTTTTTTTTTTTTTTAATACTCAGAACATGCACAGCATCTATGGTCCTCTAACAACTTTTTAAGTGAATTTCATTAATGCTTGCAAATGTATTCATTAATGCTTGCAAATTTATTTGGTTTTGCCCAAAATTCTTAAACCAAGAAGTAGAAAGGAGTGCTGCAACCACTGCCTAATGACAGAGGACCTTCTGGCTATCACCATAGATGAATTATTATTATCATCATCATCATTGGTGTTAATATTATTTTGGAGTATTATTTTATTATTAAACAGATTGGAGTGTTATTAATAATATTTTATTAACTTTATTTTATTTTTATTATTATTATTAACATCTTCACATGCCTCCAGATTTCCAGCTAATTCTGGTGTACTCAAAATTATCATTTTCCTCTTTCTACTGGACTAAGCTTTTTTGTTTGTATTGCTGAATTCTTGCCACCCAACTGATGTGGATATTTAAAGGCAAGAACGTGCATTTGCACATTTATCAACTTACAGAAATATGTGGGCTAACAAAGGGACTGTAAGGAAGTTTTGCAACTCAAGGGCCTTTACAGTGCCCCAAAATTGCAAAGGTTTTACTAAGGCATTAAAGCATTCCTCCCAAGAAGTGTAAGTGGAATGCCATAAAACTTCCCCCTCTTTCCATTTGTAAGTGCACAGTGCTATCTGATGTTACACTGCAGGAAGTGGGGGGGGGTGAGAAAACCTTCTGCTTGCAGCAAATACAAGCTAGTTTTTCTTCTCTTGCAAACTTTACAGCCATGGGTTAAGATCTTAGCTTGAATTAGCAGCTAAAATGAAACTTTTGCCCATTTGCAAATAATCCTGCTTTCTCAAACAGGAAAATGCTTTAAATATGTTTTCTGTTCCACCAAGCCACTTTGCAGTGATCCCCACTAAATATTACCAACAAATCAAAGCTTTGACCTCATATGAAATATTTCAGCCTTTCCTGAAGAAATTCTGTGCACTGACCCATTACCCCCCCACCTTTCTGCCCTTCTTCTTTTTCTACTTAAAGTAACACCACTAAAATTGAAATGGTTACAATATTCTGCTACTTAGCCACAGAATCCCAGCCAACCAACTGCTCTTTACTCCACCAAGGTTTAGTAATGTGTTAGTTAGCAGGTAAAATAAACTACAAATCTACAGGGTTATCAAACGTAAGCATTGGCTTTGCGGTCCTGAACAAAAGAGTTTCCACTTTTTGCCAAACCTTTCTATCCACAGTTACCCAATGTACTCATTTACAACCTGTAAATGGCTGTAAATTCCATAAGACCTAGATTAACTTTAATGACCCACTCAGCTGAATTATGTAGTACTATTATTTTTATTATTAATTTCATTTTATTTGCGAAGAAATTAACCAGACATGATTTATTTGCATTAAGCACAAGTTAGTGAACCAAACATGATTTATGTTGCATAAAGCATACAAGCAGGCCCCAACTCTGTAGCCTTGCCATGTGATTCTTCACTGAGCCCAGACATCTAATTAATTGCAGCCGCCACTATTGTTTGCTAGATTGCTAAGAAAAACAATTTCAGCTATTGCTAAAACCATTTGCATCTCATCCCTAAACCCCAGGCCACACTTAGGCATGTGTGCCTTTCTTTCATGCCTTAAGTGAGCCTTAATTCCATAGTAAACCCTTCTTGAAGTATTAATTTAAACCTATTCTGTCATTTAAATTTAGAACAGAAGAAAATAGGCTGGATACCTTCAAGTACATATTTTATCCTCTAGCCTGTTTGTAACCTAATCTCTGGGCATTTCAAAAATTGGTGAAATTGAAGTGTATTAACCCACCACCGAGTTTGCGCAGGAATGGGCGTGCCCACAGTGATTGACATGCCAGAGGGCGGGGATTAACAGCAATGTGCTGTGATTGACACGCAATGCAAATGTAATGGTAAATCCATGTCAAGCATCTCGACAACCGTACACATTCAAGTGTGCTAATACACTTTTTAAACAAAATACAAGCATTAAATCATAATAATTCATCAAAACATCTTACTAGCAATGAAGTAACATCTTTGTAGCTGTGCCGTGAGCTGCCTGATTGAGGTTATTATTAAAGGCTCCATATTCTCCCTCCTGCGCGATCACTTGTGTAGTGTTATTGGAGATATTGAAGTGTATTTACCCACCAGCAAGTTCGCGCAGGAGGGAGAATATGGAGCCTTTAATAATAATTTCAATCAGGCAGCTCACGGCACAGGTACCACATGAGTGGTATGCATATCTGTCAACTCTCCCTATTTAAAGGACATCTTGATTTTTCACTTACTCTTAATAAATAATCACAATAATTAGAGTTTATTTACTTCTTTCACTTCAGAAAATGTATATTTCACATTAATTGTGTCAGTGTCTTGCGGCTGTTACCAAAATAAGTGGTTTTCTTACACTGGCTTCACAACTTATGTGAAAGTAAAGATCACTGCACTTCCATACCTACCCTGTGCCTCACTATGTACCTCTCATTCTAAAAAAGGTGTTTAATTATTAGAATTACAGACATTTTACTTGACAAAATGTATATTAAGTCAAGTCAGTCAAATAATGTTAACCCTCAGTCACAGTTATTAAACAAGCATAGGACGTTCTCGTTCTTAGAGCGGTAGTTGTCTTACAATTAAGAGCTTAGATAAACTACAGAACACATTCTGACAAGTGTCAATGTCTTGCGTTAATAGCATTAATATTTTAAAATGTGTGTAAAATAAAGTAGTTGTGATATAGCACGAAAAATATGGCGAAATATAGGTCTAAATTACCTTGTGTTTTAGTGGCATCTTTCAATCAAACAGTCATAGGCGGGGTTTGGGCAGGGCTTGCTACTGCGCATCTGGTGGGTTAATACACTTCAATTTCGCCCAAAAATCTAACTGATTTGAGTTACAAAATTACAAAAACTAAAGACATTACATCAAATAGTAACTTAAGCAATCTGCCTACATGTTCTTAAACCAAAGTGTCTTTAAACATCAACAGTAACATAACTAGCATTTTCTCTGATACAAAATCATTGTCCCATGTAAATAAAATAGTTTAAGGCAAAACTGCCCTTGAGTGCCCTCAACTATTTCTGATCCTCTCCAAATGCTCTGCCTTGTGGCTACTTTCTAGCCTCAGCTCCCTAGGCCCTGCCATGTGACTACCTATAGGCCTTGGTTCATAGGTCTGGCCCCAAGTGGCTACCTGCAAGCTTCAGTTTCCAGACCTTGTCATATGGCTAACTGCAGGCCTCACTTCCCAGGCCCTGCCATGTGGCTAATTGCATGCCTCAGTTCGTAGGCCCTGCCGGGTGGCTAATTGTATGTCTCAGTTCCTAGACCCTGCCCTGTGGCTAACTGCAGGCCTCAGCTCACAGGCCCTGACATGTGACTGACTGTAGGCCTCAGCTGCTAGCAACTAAGCCTCAACCATATCACCCCCCTGTGTATATATATATTTTTAACTTGTACAACACTTCCTGTGTCTCATGTATAACCCAGGCTTTCCAAGGGGCATGTGCCCTAGTTATTACTCTTTTTTAACTATGCTTTACTTCAGTCCATGCAAATCCTTGGTTAAGTACTTACAAAAACCCTTATGGTATTCTAATTTTCACTTGATACCTTACAAGTACAACCTTAATTTGTACCCTTGCTTGTAGCATCGAAATACAGGCCTGCAAAACAAAATACAATTATAACACACCAAATCAATACATTAGCCCCACTTATCTACTGAAAAACTGCTTGCATGCCTTTAAGCATAATACCCTAAGCTTCCTGCACTATTATACACACAAATGCCACTAAAGCATGTGATTAAATCAAAAACAAACAAAATGCCCTTACCTTGTTCTTAGATCAACCACGTAGTTCAAACACAAACCAGTAATCCACAGATAAGCTGATCACACAAGCTGCCAAGGTAGAGGTTGAAAAGACTGATTTGCTTTGTTCCCAGCTTTTTCAACCCTTCCCCTGGACAGCCCAGCCCACCTCAGCCCTCCTACCTATCCTGACCCTACCTTTTCTCCACCTCCCCCCTCCCCCCACTGAAACCCGAGTCCGAGCTGACCTGCCTCAAATGACGGCTTGCTGCAATTGGCTTGCCAGCCATTGCAGCAGCATATTATTGGATTACTTAAACAGAAATTGATGTTGATTCCTGACTGTGCTGAAAATAAAGAATTACAGGATTTAATGCATTCTGCTGAACAAGTTGATAAACATACTTTGCAATGTGATTTTGAGTCCTTAAAGGCATCTTGTAGGGCTGCTGTCACTGGGTCTGTTCATAGACGGCATGCTTGGCTTAAGGAGCAAACATTGCCAGAGCATGTTAAAGCTAAATTACTGGATGCTCCCTTAACCAAGACCACCTGTTTGGCAACAAAGCAGAAGTAGTACTTAAAAAGATGGAGTAAAAAGCTAAATCTAGGCAAACTGTTAAAGATTTCCTGCAAGTACAGAATCCTGGATTTTTAGTAGGCATTGGCCTTCTAAGAAATGGTTCTTTCCTGTCTCTTCCAGGCCTTCAGTCCAAACCCAGGAACAGCAGACCACCTAGGCTACAGTCTCAAGGTACTCACAGGCCTAAGTAGTGGGGAGCTCCCACTTCCAAAGTTGGAAGTAGTAAGACACCCGCCTATGGTAAACTGTTACAATGACTTAACGTTAAACTTTCCAAGCCCTGCTCAACTGACTGCTCCCTTAGGGGGAAGGATCGCCCTGCATGCAAAAAACTGGGAACTCATTATCCAAGACAAATGGGTTTTAAATATAGTTTCCCAAGGATACAGATTCCACTTCCACACCTTACCAGCCCCAAAAGGTTGGCCAGACCTACCCCCAAATTAGCGGGCAGTCTCTCAACAGCAGGTTCTCTCTCTTCTAAGTATCAGGGCTATTCAGCCTGTCCCAGCAGAAGAATGGGGGCAAGGTTTTTACTCCAGACTTTTCCTGGTACCCAGAAAATACAACTCCTGGCATCCTATCCTGGACCTATCTATCCTAAACACCTTTTTGGTAATCCCAAAATTCATAATGCTAAGTCTTCGTCAGCTGCTTCCCATGCTAGGCAAAAATGCCTGGTTGGCAACATTGGACTTAAAGGAAGCTTACCTGCACATCCCAATAAGGGAATCTTGCAGAAAATGCCTACACTTTAGAGCAGGCTACATGCACTATCAGTTCTCTGCACTGCTCTTTGGCTTATCTACTGTGCCCAGGGTATTCACAAAATTCCTAGCTCCAGTCATTGCATTCTGCAGGCAAAGAAATATTAAAATATACCCATATCTGGACGGTTGTCTAATTCAGACAGAAAGCCAGGACATACTATTAAATCATCTGGCATTTATAAAGAAACTGCTAACCTCACTGGGGTACACCATAAACAAAAATAAATCTCATCTAGTACCCTGCCAACAAATTGTATTCCTGGGAGCAAGCTTGAACACAACTTGCCAGGTGGCCTACCTCACGCCAGAGAAACAAGTTTATTTGACAGCCTACATCAAACTACTGGCCACAAAGTCCCAGCTAACTGCAAGGAAAATACTGCAAGCTCTAGGGTTCATGGCCTCCAACTATTTTGATTTTTTCTTTGGAGCTTTTCTTCCCGGGCCTCTACTGAAAGTGGTCATGTGTCCAGTTAGACTAGCTCGGTCAACAAATGTAAAGTAAAATAAATAAGTAAATAAAATAAATCCTACTAATTCCATATGCAAGACTGCATATGAGGAAACTACAGTGGTTTCTAAAAAGCCTATGGTGTCAACATTCTCAGGACCTGGAATCAGTGATTCCTATCATTCCTTGTATAAAGACAGAGTTCCTTTGGTGGGCAGAGGCCTACTACCACAACAAGGGACTGCCATTCACTCTACCCCCTGCCGCCCAAACCCTAACAACAGACGCATCAGACTATGCATGGGGGACTCACTTGGCAGGGCAGTGCATTCAGGGCAAATGGAACCAGAGTCAAATGCACTTGCATATAAATCAAAAAGAAATGTTAGCTGAACAGAATTCTCTGACCGCCTTCAAGGACCACATTCTTCCAGGACAATTATTGGTAAAGGCAAACACCACTGTTATGTGGTACATAAACAAGCAGGGGGGGAACCCACTCATACACACTCTGCAGGCTAGACATGGCTCTGTGGAACACAGCCTTGAGCTACCAAGTGCACCTACAAGCTCAGTTCTTGCCAGGCAAGCTAAATTCACTGGCAGACCTAAGCAGAAATCTCATGGACCCACACGAGTGGAAACTGGAACCAAAGATATTCAACATGTTGAGAAACAAATGGAGGAGCCCAGAGATAGACCTGTTTGCCTCCCCTCAGAACTACCAATTGGACAAATTCTGCACAAGGACTCCCCACAGACAAGCTTGGAAAGTGGATGCCCTGTCCTTCACCTGGGAAAAAACTCTCAGTTTATGGCTTTCCCCCTCTGCCTCTACTCTCCAAAGTTCTACTAAAGATCAAACAGGACTAACCAAGGATAATACTCATTGCACCAGATTGGCCAGGCCAACACTGGTAACCCCCTCTTGTGCAGTGTGTCACTGCTGGAACCATGACACCTGCCTCAGACCCCTTCCCTGCTGTCCCAGCAGTAGGGCCAGATTCTGCACCCCCAGCTTCAAACCCTGAACCTTGCAGCCTGGCTAATTACCTGAGCTCTCCTTTACCATCCCTCAGTAAGCAAGTGTTGGATGTCATTCTGGAGGCAATGAGGCCTAGTACTAGAAAATCCTGTGCTGAAAGTGGAAAAGATTCTGTTCCTGGAGCCAGACTCAGGGGATGGGCAGTACAGCACCCAGCTTACTGCATATTCTTCAGTACTTAACAGAGATGCTTCACAAGGGCCTTTCCTTCTCTTCTATTAAAATTCATGCCTCTGCCATTTCAGTACATTATAATACGGAGCCACCCCTCTTCTCTCACCCCCTGCTGAAGCAATTCCTCAGAAGGGCCAAAAATTTAAGACCACCCAGGAGAGCCCCTACTCCAGCCTGGGACCTTAACTTTGTATTGGAAAAGCTCACTCTACCTCCTCTTGAGCCAGCTGCAACTGCAGAGTTGAAATTCCTTTCTTGGAAAACAGCCTTCCTTCTAGCCATCACTTCAGCAAGAAGAGTGTCTGAATTACAGGCCCTCATGGCAGTGGAGCCCTTCATCATCTTCCATGCAGACAGGGTGTCCCTCAGGACCAATCCTTCCTTTATGCCCAAGGTGGTATCCAGTGTTGCCCGTAATCAGTCCATTCATTTGCCAACCTTCTTTTCTAATCCACAGAACAAAGGAGAACGAATACTGCACTCTTTGGATGTGCACAGGCAACTTAGATTTTATTTGGACAGGACTAAGCCTCTCGGGAAAACTGAACAGCTGCTTGTTGCCTCTGCTGCAGGGGCAGAGGGGAACACCATTTTAAAGCAAACCATTTCTAAATGGATAGAGCATTATTGCATTCATTTCTGTTATAAGCACCATGGAAAACCTACCCCACAGGGGATACAAGATCACATTCCACCAGGGCTGCATCTACTTCAACAGCCTTTCTCAGAGATGTTCCTATCAGGGATATCCTAGAAACTGCTACCTGGAGTTCTGTTCATACCTTCACCAAGCATTACCACTTGCCTGTTTTCTCTAAATCCAGAGCTGGTTTTGCCACTGCAGTCTTGCAGGGCCTAATAGCTGGTTCTAATGCTCTCTAATTGCCTCCTCCCTTCCTTAGCTTTGGGAATCTACCCATATGTAATGACTGCAGCAGTGAAACACGAAGAACATAGTACAGTTGTGTACACTTACCATAAATGTAGATGTTCGAGTGTATTCACTGTTGCAGTCCTGGTTACCCTCCCTTCAGCCCCCTGACTTCTATTGGCTATACCTCTCTTCTTGTTTACTGTACTTAAGCTTTCTGGTGTATTTGCTTATAGTTGAAGGTGTAACCTTGTAAATAATTGCTTCCCATTATGGGGGCACCTGACATCTGGGGCAAGAAAAACTGATGTAATGGCATAGGCTGCATGCTTTATACCCCTGGCTACCTGACGTCATGGAAGAAGAGACAGCAACCGACACAGGACCTAAGACTTTGATAATCAGGCCGGCTAAGGGCTACCTGAAAGCAGATAATCCAAATGTAATGACTGCAACAGTGAATACACTCGAACATCTACATTTATGGTAAGTGTACACAACTGTAATTTTCAAATTCTGCTGCCTTTTTGAAACATTCATTGTTGGATATATGTGCAGCAGCAACTTGGTGTCCCATGCACACCTTTGTCCAACATCACAAGCTGGAGCTCCCTTCCTGATTCAGATCAACTTTCAGTTCCACCATATTCAAAAGTATGCTGCTGTGATGCCATCCATGGGTCTTGCTAGCTGGGAACTCTCTCTCAACTATTGAAATGAACAGAGGAGCAACATAGGCTATGGAAGTTTTATCATAGCCATAATGCTAGATCCTTGTTGTTTTTCTCTCTCTCTGTCTTGATATCCTACATTCCTTTCTCTTTTCCAAATTGTCACAATTTCTTTTTTTCTTCTGGGAGACCATGATGGACCCAACCTTAAGCCTTTATGTTGCCTATTGATTGCCCCATAATTATTCCTTAAGGATTCCTTCCAGGGATATTCCATTTGCGTTTAGGGCAAACTTAGTCTTATGAGTATTGCTAATGCAGTGTGTTATGGGAGAGAGGAGCCCAAGCACTGGAGAAGTTGTGAAAATATTGCTGGCTCAGATCCGTCTCAAGGTGGATAACCCAATTGTTGAGATGGATGGAGAGGAACAAGTATCTAGCGCTATGGAAAGAACATAACTTTCATTTAAATATCTTGGATATTCACAGACTGCTAAGATTCTATGTTGTTAGGACAAAACCAGTCAGGAATGCCACCAATTTTTCATATCTTTTCTCCAGAAAAAGAAGGAAGTAAGGTTTCCAAATTGACTTTGCCTTGATAATTTGTAGATTGCATCATTCATCTAAGGCTCTCTCCACCTCGACAACTTACTTCAGGTCTTCTTTCATCAGGGACATTTGTGCTGCAACAAGTTAGATATCAGTGTAATGTATATGTTTATCAAAGACTATTACGTCTCCCTCATATAGAGTTCCAGAGTTTCTTTTGGTTCTGCCATTCTCTGGAGTATCCTGCCATGATGCCTCAGCAGACAAAAGTAGCTGGGAATTATTTCCCAACTATCAAGATGAACAGAAGGGACAAGATAGCATATGAAATGTATGTACTTAGCATATTGACAGATCTTTATTGTCCCTCCCCATTCATATTGATATCCCACCCCAATTCCCCAACCACATTGTCACCTTCCTTCTTGGAAAGACCTGTTAGGTCTAAGCCTGAAGCATTTCTCCAGGTTTTCTTCAATATTTTTTTATTGATGGAGGGCAAACTCCTGAGGAACAGGAGGGATGCGTTATATTGTGGGAGAGGGGAAGAGCTCAAGTACTGGAGAGAGAGTGAAAGCTGCCAACTTGGATCCACCCTAATGGGCAGATGACCCAGTCATTGAAACAGACAGAGAAGGATAATAAAGATTTGTCATAATGGAAAGTACATAACATTTTTTACAGCACAAAAACTTACATATTTTATTGAATTGCACATTGTCTACATGACATTTCTTTTGAATGTTTGTAACTTGTTCAGTACTATGTCGCAGGCTGGTCTTGTATGCAGTTGCTGCTTCTCATCTGTATTTAAAGCCATATCCTATGTATTTTGGTTCAATAAAAAAACTCAAGAAACAAAAAAAAAAAAAAAAAAAAAACTTAGCAGTTGCCCCAAATAGACTGGTCTATATTGTAAGTTCAAAGTTTGAAAACTTTGAATCTCATATGATCGACATCATATGAGCGAAATTTTCAAACATCGAACGTTTCAGTGGAGATCGCCTTAGGGAATATTTGCATTCACTTCAATGTAGTGCGATCTCAGAGTTGGTATATTTAAGTAGTGGGGGGGTGTGAGGGGCTTGCCCCCCCTGCATATAGTGCGTTCAGGTAGTTTTTTTTTATTTTTATTTTGTTTATATTTTATGTTCGATGTTTGAAAACTTTACTCATATGGAGTCGATCATATGAGATTCGAAGTTTTCAGACTTTGAACATATAATATAGACCCCAAATAGACATCTGCACCCATAAGGATTATTACATATTCTAAAGTAGAGTATAATCATGCTGTAAACTCATGAACCCATTTGCACAGATAAAATTTGTCATTGCCCTATCTCTGTTCCCTCCACTGATGTGAAAAAACTGGTGTGTTCTCAGTAAACATTAGCTTTTAGCCATAAGAAGAACGTTACCGGCTACTCTTTTATAAATAATCTAAATGTTGAACTGTTATATTTAATGCATTGAAGTCTGAAGACGTTTGTGGAGGCAGCTGCTAGTAAAACTCTTCACTTCCCACAGTTTCAAATTTAATCTATTTTCACTGAACCACTTAACAGTTACCAGTTAAATGTTAATTATATTGTTCTTTATACATATCATTTACAACACTTTTTCAGTCTTTTAATCACTTGCACTTATCAACTCATCTCCAGCTGGAAGCATTTGCTAATGAAAAATGAGTAGTAGCCATGCAAATACAAGACAGGAGTCTGGTAGAGTTCTTTAGGAGGAGAGTGGTCAGACCTTTCATGACTAATTGCTTGCAACTATTTTGCTCCTTGTGTTAAAGTAAAACCATATCATTGGAGGAAAAACAGCTGATAACTATACCAATGCTGTAAAGAACTAACATGTTTATGGTTTTTCATATTTTCTGTTATTTTTGTAGATGTCATGTGTGACGTCTGGGTAATATCTCACAGGACTGCCAACAGTAATTTGACCTCATTTACTATCCTGGGTCAGTAATTAAGGAACTTCAGTCCTCACTACTGACTTCAATAGGAGACCATCACTTAAACAGGAGTACTATTTCACAATTTTCCCCTAAGAGCACAACAGGAACACACACTGTAACCTGGGACTGGACTGTATACTTCTGTCCACCCCAAATATAATTCCTTATTACACACTTCCCAAAATGTGTCCCAGTTTAAGACCTCTGATACACTCACACTTAAGTAAATTAAAAATCTCAACAGACCAAAAAGACTGAAAAAAAGCCATACTATAAAATATATAGTAAAAACTGCTCTCCAAACAGCTCCAAAGCAAATAAAATAGCTTTATTAAAAAAAAGACAACCAGTAAGCACTTTCATTCAAAATGAACTGTTTGGAGAGCAGTTTTTATTGTAAATTAAATCTCACACATCCAAACACTTCTGGGAAAGCCTGACATAGATTTCCAGTTGTGCCCCTTCCCCAAAATAATACGGTAACACGCTGCCACCAGTCAGGGAGCCTTTATGCCTTTTTTAAAGGGGTGTCCAGTTATGAAAATTAGATATTGCAACAAATGATAAATGACTTAAAGCAGCCAGACTTTCGGAGTGGCTCACAAACTTATCAAAGCAGGTATAAGCGCTGTCAAATCACTAAAGAAAACACTGATTGACCAACCACAATGTAAGTTAATTAAAAAAAAATAATGAGCAAAATTATTAAAAATATAAAACCGGAATTTCCAATAAACAAAGAGAACTTAATCACCAGGAAAATGAAATCAATACTGAAAGATAGAAATTATACATTTAGAAAAACTGTATCTGATTAGTTATGATTTTCCTATCTGACTAAAGAACAGTGTCCATGATCTAAAGTAAATTATTACAACAGAGCAAAGGCAGACTTACAGTTCTTGGTGAGTCCTTTTGGGTATCCACTGCACAGTACAACTGTGAGCAACTGACAACTGACTTCAGCTGTCTTCATCGGGCTCTTTTATAGATTAGCTTAACTGTCACAACTGTTCCAGTTATAATTTTCATTTCATATTTTGAAAATCAACCAACAGCTGTTTACTACTGTTCCTTCCTGTGTTTCATCCCCGACAGTAACACATAGCAACTGTCAACATTGCAATTACATTTGCAGATCGGCCTATTGAGGTGGTCTGCATTTTGAATCTTCTTCACAAATATGCACAATTAGAAATGCAAAGGAACACTGAAGTCTTTAAAACATTCTGTACAAACAGATTACAAATCAACATGTAAGAACTTGTATGCCAGCATGATTAGCTATGGTATTGTAAATAACACACAGGTCAATCTGAAATTATGCACAAAAACTCAGCCAGACATGCTAGCACAAATGACAATGTCTAATTTTTTGGTATTATGCTTAAATTCCTTGTTTGTAGCGCAGACTAAGAACATTAGTCTAGACTTTCACCTGTATAAAAACAGGAAGTTATTACATTTTAATACACATATAAGTGCACATTTACATCCCTCCATACCACCCCAACTTTACAGCATTATATTTCTTATTTCCAGTATTACTTGATCGTGTTAGAGTGTAAAGCCAGGATACATTGCAGTTTATGAAATAGTACTTTATCTTCATATCCCTAGCATAGTAGCAGTCAATGATAACCCCCATCTCACATTTAAAATACTTAAGCATATCATACAGAAGTGCCTTATAATGAAACATACAGTTGACACTGGGAAGTTATTATACAAATATTTAATAAGAAAAATGACGTAATGTTCCTTCTGATCTGTCTCTGTTCTAAATGTTAATACCACATTGAGGATTATGTTTTGCAGTCGCCATCCAGTTTAACTCAAACTTGCATTCTTTTTCACCACTTGTAAAGTGACTGTTCTCGCATCTAAACTGCATCTAATGGGGGTGGCACTTTATAGTTCTGCCATTAATTCTCCAGTTTCACATTACTGATGGTCATCTTCCTAATCATTCAACCTCCAAACACCAGACTCTTGTTCAAGTCTAGGGTACTCCTAATTCTTCTAGTTAGCTCTTGGACTTTTTTCTGTTGCTCATCTTTTCATGTGGAACACTGGAAAAGGTTTCACTGGCAGTTTTCTCTGTGAGTATTCTTATTGTCAGAAGAATGAGAAGAGCAGCCCCCTCAGCTTGCTGTCTCACACTTGGTTAGCTAAACTCTTTTTAATTGCCTCCTTAGCCTGTTCTGCATCCATAAATATATTTCCTACTCCAGGAAAAAATGTTCAGAAGAGACAGTTGGTTAAAACAATATGAATTTACACTTGCCTCTCAACATCCCTTGATTGCTGGGATGAACTTGCTTTTCTTCTGCTTGGTGTAGAGTGAATAATCATTTTCCACACACACGTACACATACACACAAATGATATTTAACATTTTTGTTCCCCAGTTTTTCAGGAGCAGCTCTTTCTGGTGGTATATTTACTGTAGTTCCTCTGTGCCCTGTGTTAACAAATTCCACTGTGGAATATCAGCTCAGCAATTTGTTCTTTTCAGGTTTCTATACATGTTCTGAAATTCTTATTCTATTTTTTGAAGCCATCCTTTGTTTGTGAAAAGCCTCATACTGTGATGGTATTTCATTTTGACCTGCAGTTTTATTAGCTGATCTTAATAGCCACTTTTTTCCAGACTTTTGTTATTCCTGTACTGTTTCACTTATTTTAAACAAACCTAAGAGCATTTGATGTGTTTTTCCTTTTAATTACTGGAAACCAGCTGTACTTAATGCTGAAACTTAAACTGCTTTTTGCTGATGCTCTCCAAGGTGTTTCCTATCTACATTTTTTCTTCTTTTCCTGTTGATTTCCCATTTTTCTGCAAATTTCTTCTTTGCTGCTATCCATGCAGCATAACTAACCAGTAATTGAATTGTACCAAGACTTTCACTGACCTTTTTTAACACTTGCAGTTTGTATACTGGGAGAACTGTAATCAACCTGCTGCTCAATTTGTAAACATGTTGGGAGTCCTGTCATGTACCCAGTAATGTTAAACCATTTTTCAGAAGAGGAAATTAACCATATTTCATTGTCTGGTTGTGGCCATGTTAACTAAAGCTGTCAGTATATTTGTGTTGCTCTTGTAGTAAATATATGGGTTTGCAGGTTCATACGCAAGTGCTTGACTGGCTGCCCTTATGGGCCATTTTAAGCTTAGCCAATTTCTCTTTGAAGGGTGAGAATCAAACCCTGTACCTTGTGTCTATGAGATAAATGTTTTAACCATTGTACCAACCCTGAACCCCCTCATATATACTTAATTGTACAGTTATAAAATGCCAGAATGTTTGTATCTCATTACTGGGTAAAGACTAGCTATATTTAACAGTCATTTAGACTTCTAAATACTGCACTGATCCCTGTTTTTGACATCCAATAACCTTTATGCTTTTGTACGAGGGTCTTCTTTGCATTCCTGCCCTTTTTGTAAATATTTTTGGATCTTTAGCGTATAGTTAGCAGCATATAATACAATTATAAACTGTAGGAGGTAATATTATGAGCTATAATCGGCAGTGTCATGTATGTTTGGTAAAAAAGTGTGCCATGAGATTCAAATATATTAATGAAATTAATTTTAATGATATTAACATTGAGAGCAGAATAACATCTGTTATGAAATTTATGCGCACCAGCTGTAATACAACTTACAAATATATGGAGGAACAGAGTAGAAATTGCAAGGCTTGTCAGGCAGAGTTTAAAGTAGTTATAGATATAGACAGTATAACTGCAAGTTTTATTTCACCTCTCTAAAATCAATACTGTCCACAGCATACTCACTGATGTTCCAGTGTTGAACTTGGAGAAATCTTATGAATCTAAATTAGAAATGTATAGCAGTGTCATCCAGAATCTAGATGACACTCTATTTCTGGTTGTGATGATGATCTGACATTCATTCTCTGGGCCACTGATCAAGGAGTCTCAATCCTCACCACTGACACCAGTAAGGGACATTCACTTGGAACAAAAATGGATACAGTATTTCCAGATGCAGCTCTCTCTACCAAGCATAGTTTCCCTTAACAGCACACAGGGAACACACACGGTGCGTCAGGTAGGTTTCCCTCCCTCTTTTTCTCTCTCTCTCCAGACCCCTAATAAGACTCCCCACTGACACATGTGTAGAGTTGAGACCTCAGCCAAGTGTTCCAAGCCAAGTTTTCCACCACCCTCTGTATGAAACCAGTGTTCTGTGTCCCTGCTCCAAATAGCTCACACACACACACACACACACACACACACACACACACACACACACACACACCTGGGTAGGCCTGGCAGAGATATACTAGCTCTGCTACCTTTGCCCAGACTATAAGTTAGTTATACTGCCACCAGCCACCTACTCTAAGACTCTTACAAGGGTACCCAATTGTACTAATAAAATTTATACTAATACAAATGGTAGAGTTTGACCAGTGCACAAAGCTTTCAGGAGTGGCCACGGTGTCATCAGATAAATATAAGTATTCTCAAAGGTTAAAATATTCTCTAAAAGACCAGCCACAATGAAAAGTTTAAATATATTTAATAATAAATAAAAGAACTTAAAATACTAAATATTTGTTTATAGTAAACGCAAGAGTTTCAATCACAGCAAATATTAAAAATAACACGGATAGATTCACACAGATAAAGAAAAACAGTACTTAACTAATTTCACAGTATTTTCCTGACTCATCTAAAGAATAGCTATTTCTGGGTTACTTGCTAAAGCAAGGCAAGATGAAGTGGGTGAGTGGTCTTCCTTCTTGGTCAGGTTTCAAAAACAGACTGCCCTGAGACTTCTGTCTTATCTAGTATTAAAACCTCATTTCATTGCTGGATTACAAAATGACATCTCATACATCTGATCATCTGACTCTGGTTCCCACCCTACCTCTGAGCCTGGAATCATAAAAAAATCCTGACAAAAGCCCATGAAAAATAGGTACAAATGGCCAAAAATCCATATGCTGATTATCATGATTTGCATACATAATTATGTAACCCCACCCACTCTGGAATTGGTGGATACCAACTTTTAAATGCAAACTGAAGAGCAAGCAAAATATTAAACACAAAATAAACAGAAGAACAAAAGTTTTATTTATATTAATATTTGAAATTGTATCAAACTTTGAACTTGTGCAAAACTAAAATACAATTTTATAAAAATAAAATTAACTGCTTGTACACCATGTTGTTTTTTTTTTTTTTTTTTTTTTTTTTTTTTTTTTTTTTTGTTAATTGTCTGGTTTTGGCTGCCCTCAGCTGAAAATAATGTTATGTTAATAAAGCTGAACAAGTTTACATAGTCTGTCAAGATTTAGACTGAAAGCTATTTTGAGACAAAATTTCAAAATGCTGGTGCACCCAAGATCATTTTGTGAAACACAAGGTTCCTATCCCACTGGGTTAAATAACTTCCTATTCATCCAAAATTTTAAGTTCAAACACTGAGAAATGGCCGATGGTAAAAACCTGCAGACAGTAATGAAGTGGCCGAAAGCAAGAACTCACAAACCTGTACATTCTCCATTACTGATATACAGTGGTTTTCCTTTGTTGTCCAAATCTCTTAATACATATCCCAAGTCACAATGCTCTTCCTATGTTGTCCCAATCACGAACAAATGTCTGGTGTCAACAACTGCAAGTTTCTCTGAGCTATGCAGAAAAACAGATGTACTGATCCCATGTGCTGCAGTTTCAAAAGCAAAGCACCTCATTTACGCATTTATAAATGTAGCTGTGATCACTTAGAAGTACAGGCTGCACATGGTAAACAATGCAGTTTCATATATGCACAGAACTCTTACTCAGCTTAGAACTGTTAACAAGAAAATGTATTTGTTTGTTTGTTTGCCAGGATGGTCCATTGGGCCACGAGAAGCCCATTTTCAGAGGAGTCCTGGGGAGAAAAGCTCCAGTAAATTAAACAAATACAAGTTAATTAGAAAGCAAGTTATAACAATAGATAGTACGGTAATACATGTAATAAATGGCATTCGCGACATGCAAAAGCAGGCATTCTTTAAAACAGAAAATAAAGGTTTTATACAATCATATTTATATACAAAATATGTTTATTCCAATAGATGCTTATCAGAGTTGAGAAATAATGGGAGGAAGTTTGCAGATGTACTGGATCATGGGGAGTAGCTTAAGTTGGGGGACTTTATGCAGGATGGGAACAGGAGCACTCCCATTGAGATGTTAGGTGGAGATGTAGGAAGGTTTTGAAAGAAGAGAGGCTGCTAATGGTATGAATTAGTGGAGGGAGGGAATTCCACAAGCGAGCTAGGGAGAAGAACAGGAGATGGTTTGCCTGGTGGATGAGAAGGTTTGTGTAGTTCAGTCAGATTTTGGGAGTTAGATCTAAGGGATCTATTGGGTAGATGCATTTTAAAGGTGGTGGCAAGGGAGGGGCACAGAAAGGGTCTAAAGATAAGATGTTCATCGTGTTTCACTGTTGCAGTCATTATTCTTGGGTTATCCTGCTGGCAGGCTACCCACAGTCGGCCAGAATTCCAAAGTCTAGGTCCAGCATCGGTTGCTGTCGTCTCTTCCCTGACGTCAGTGCGCCAGGGGTATAAAGGATGCAGCCGATGCCATTTTCTTCAGTCTTTCTTGCCGCGCCATGCCCGAAGCAAAAGCAGTTCACAAGTGCTGGTCGGCCGACTCCTGAGATTTTCAAATACGAATTTCAGAACTGAAGTCTTCATTAAAGCTAAGTATCCCGTTGGGGAAATGTTTTTCTTGCTCCAGACCGATGTCAGAAAAAGTTAACAATTGTATTTCTTGTGGGAAGCAAATACCTCGTAGGATTTTCACTCTTACTGTATTCCTTGCCTAGGCCCTGATCACAACATTGCTAGCTGTCAGTTTTGTGCTAGATTTAACCAACGCACTATTAAGCGTCTGTTCGATTTTGCATTTCATTACTTTGGCCGAAGATTTAATTATGTAATGCCATCGGAACAGCCGATGACCAGAGTTTACAAAAAACACAAGGACAAGGAAAAGGATAGGCATCCGAGGTCCAAAACAGACAACAAGGCCTCCGTTAGGCCGTTCGCCGGTTCTCAGTGAGGTGCTTTCGCAGCCCCTGGCGCCCACTACCTCAGAGCCACAGGCCGCTTCCGACTCCCACGTTGTGCCAACTGGGCCTCTGGATACTCAAGGTATTGGACACTCGGAAATCATTTCCTCAAATGGGTCTGGAGCCGCTGAGCAGGCATCGGCTTCTGAGGGAGTCTTCAGACCTACAAATTATATGTTAAACCATCTTCAGCTTCAAAGACTAAAGCAGCTCTAAAGACAAAGAAACAAGTACAGCATTCTCCTACTCAGACTTCCATGCCTAAAAACAGGTGCTTAAAATGGCCTAAGACCTAATTACTTTGATCAGGGGTTCCCATCCCCCTCATGATACGAGTCCTAGACAAGAGACAGAATATGATTCTTCTGATCAGGTTTCTATTTCCTATGATTCCTCTTCTGAACAGGATTATTCCATGCTTCCTTATGAGGACTCTGATGCCGAAGAATCCATTCCTTGAGCCTCTCCTCCTGAGGACCATGAGGGAGCATTTCCACTGGGAGAGCCAAGATTATTCTGAATCTAAGAAAAGGCTCAGAGACTTTCTGCTACTTCCTCAGCACAGACCCCTTGCTATTCCACCTGTTCTAGACATTGTAGATGTATTTTCAGAGTCTGGCCTGTCCCCTAACTCTTTACCCCCTGCACCTGCTGAGCCAGACAGTTACTACAGGGTCCCGGATTCTCATAAATTCCTATATTAAAACCCCGCTGCTGACCCATAAACTATATCTCAGGGTCCCAAAGGAGTCAAAGCTTCCACTGCAAAAAAAAGTGTCCCCTCTGATAGGGATTCTAGGGCACTGGTCAGATGGGGGAAAAAAGTTTACACTTCTGCTACCTTGGCTGTAAGGGCTTTAAATTGTCAGTTTCATATGCTTAAATATCAGCAATATTTAATGTCACTGCTTAAACAGAAAATGCTGACAAATACTGAATGTTCACAGAACAAGGAAATGCAGGATTTATTGCATGCAGTTGAACAAGTGGGAAAGCATACTTTGCAATGTGGTTATGATTCACTGGAGGCCTCTTGTAGGGCCGCTGTTACAGGTTCTGTTTTTAGAAGGCATGCTTGGTTAAAGGAACAGAATCTGCCTGATCATGTTAAAGCAAAATTATTAGATGCCCCATTACAGCATGATACTTTGTTTGGTGCTAAAGCAGAAGAAGTGTTGAAAAAAATGGAGGATAAAGCGAAATCCATGCAGACAGTTAAGGATTTCTTACAGGTACAGCCACCCAGATTTAGCAGGAACTGGCCTTAAAAACAATTGGTCCTTTCCAGTGTCAGACAGACTACAAAGAGGCAGATACAGGCGTCCCAGAGGCAGATCTCAGCCCCAAGGCTCATACAGGCCTAAACAATGGGGTGCTCCTACCTCCAAAAGCGGAGAAGAGAAATCACAACCATACAGGAAACAGTCCCAATGACTTTCCTCTGCCAGATCCAAGCACTTTTCTTTTGGCAGCCCCCTTAGGGGGAAAACTAGCACTGTTTTCCTCAAATTGGCAAATGGTTACCCAAGACAAATGGGTCTTGAACATAGTGTCCCAAGGCTACAGGTTCCATTTTCACACCCTACCAAGGTTAAAAGGTATGCCAGACCTGCCACACAATCAATGGGCAGAGGCACAAAAGCAAATTACAGCCCTCATGGACATGAGAGCCATTCAACAAGTACCACAACAAGAGCAGGGGCAAGGATTTTACTCTAGACTTTTCTTAGTGCCCAGAAAGGACAAAACCTGGAGACCAATACTGGACCTGTCTATACTAAATACGTTTCTGGAGGTTCCAAAATTCAAGATGTTGACTCTACAGCAGCTACTGCCCATGCTGAGCAAGAAGGCTTGACTTGTAACTTTGGACCTAAAAGAGGCATACCTGCATGTCCCAATCAGACAATCTTGCAGAAGATACCTCAGATTCATAGTTGGCTCAATGCATTACCAATTCTCTGCACTGCCCTTTGACTTATCTACTGCGCCCAGGGTCTTCACAGAATGCCTGGCACCAGTAATTGTATTTTGCAGACAAAGAGGAATTCAGATATATCCTTACTTGGACGACTGCCTTATTCAAGCAGAGAACAAAGATATTCTTCTAAAGCATCTGGCGTTTGTAAAAAGATTACTAATTTGCCTAGGGTACTCAGTAAACGAAAAGAAATCAAAACTAGTGCCCTCTCAAGAGATAATATTCCTGGGTGCAAGCTTAAATACAACTGCCCAGATGGTTTATCTCATGCCAGACAAGCAAAAATAACTGACTTCTTACTTCAGAAAATTGGCAACAAAGACCCAGTTATCTGCAAGGAAAATCCTGCAGGCCTTGGGTTTCATGGCATCCTGCATTCTACTAATTCCAAATGGCAGACTGCATATGAGGAAACTACAATGGTATCTAAAAAGTGTTTGGACTCAGCATTGCCACAGCCTGGAGACAGTAATTATGCTCATTCCCTGCCTGCAACAGGAGTTTCGATGGTGGGCAGAGTGGCCTGTCACCACAATAAGGGTCTGCATTCAGTTTACCCCCAGCCAGGCAGACACTAACAAAGGATGCATCAGATTATGCCTGGGGGGCCCATATGGCAGGAAAATGTATTCAGGGCACATGGCCTGCAAGCCAGATGCATCTTCACATCAATCAAAAAAAGATGCTAGCTGTTCAGAATGCCCTGACAGCTTTCAAGGATCTACTTCATCCAGGACAGCTACTGATAGACAGACAATACTACGGTCATGTGGTACATAAGCAGGGAGGTACACATTCCTACCCCCTCTGCAGACAAGCAATGACCTTTTGGGACACAGCATTGACTTATCAAGTTCACCTGCAAGCACAATTCCTGCCAGGAAAAACAAATACTCTGGCAGACGAACTAAGCAGAAACCTCATGGATCCCCACGAGTGGAAACTGGATCCACAAGTCTTCAACATGATAACAAGGAAATGGGGATGCCCAAACATAGACCTATTTGCCTCCCTTCACAACTGCCAATTACAGAGATTTTGCACAAGGATTTATCACAAACAAGCATGAAGAGTGGACGCCCTATCCTTCAGCTGGAAAAGTCTAACAGTATATGCCTTTCCTCCACTGCCTCTCCTTCCTAGGGTACTCCTAAATTTCAGACAAGAGAAGCCAAAAATGATACTGATTGCAGCAGACTGGCCACGCCAGCACTGATACCCAATCCTAAAGAGCTTGTTTCAAGGTCCAGCATGGATATTGCCTCAAACTTCTCACTTGCTGACCCAACAAAACAACCGGATCTTGCACAGCCAACTCAGGACCTTAAATCTGGCAGCATGGTGGATAATGTAGCCATTCAGAACACTCCTCTTTCAAAAGCTGTTATGGATGTTATCTTGGAGGCCAGGAGGCCCAGTACCAGAAAATCTTATGCAGAAAAATGGAAGAGATTCTGTGCTTTGAACCAGGAACAAGACATTGACACGTATGCACCAAATATCCCTCAGATTTTGCAATACCTAACTGAGATGCCTGGACAAAGGCCTTTCTTTTTCATCAATCAAGATTCATGTCTCTGCCATTTCAGCCCATTACAATTCGGAACCACCTATCTTTTCTCATCCATTAATAAGGCAGTGTCTCAGAGGGGCCAAAAACATCAGGCCTCCAAGGAGAGCACCAATTCTGGCATGGGACTTTAATTATGTCTTGGAAAAACTCACACTGCCTCCTTCTGAGCCAGCCTCAACAGCGGATATAAAATTCTTATCCTGGAAAACAGCTCTACTCCTAGCAATAACCTCTGCAAGACGAGTCTCGGAGTTACAAGCACTCATGGCTGTGGAACCTTTTATCATTTTTCATCCAGACAGGGTTTCTCTGAGGACAAACCCAACATTTATGCCTAAAGTGGTGTCCAGTGTGGCCCTCAACCAAACCATTCACTTGCCTACCTTTTATCCAAACCCACAGAACAAGGGTGAGAAAATTCTGCATTCTTTGGACATACACAGGCAGTTACGCTTCTACTTGGACAGAACTAAAGCTTTCAGAAAGACTGAGCAACTTTTAGTGTCATATGCTGCAGGGTCACAAGGAAAGGCTATCTCAAAACAGACTATTTCTAAATGGATAGGCCATTGCATCCGTTATTGCTATTCTCAACATGGCAAATCAGTGCCTAAGGGCATTAGGCCTCATTCTACCAGAGCAGCAGCCTTCTCAGAGGAGTACCAACCAAAGAGATCTTAGCGCTGCAACTTGGAGTTCAGTGCACACTTTTACAAAGCACTACCACTTACCTCTCTACTCTAAATCCAGAGCAGGCTTTGCCACTGCAGTTCTGCAGGGCCTCATAGCCTCTCCTAATCCTATTTAACCCAGCCACCCATCCTCAGCTTTGGGATTCAACCCAAGAGTAATGACTGCAACAGTGAAACACGATGAACATAGTACAGTTGTGTACCTACCATAAATGTAGATGTTCGAGTGTATTCACTGTTGCAGTCCAGGTTACCCAGCCACCATCCCCCTTTTCTTTGCTGGGACTTCTGTACTTTTCTATCCTATATAACCTATGTGGTATATTTGCTTGTAGATGAAGGAAATGTTTACTTTTGTGCATGCGTACTTATTGGTATATTTTTCAGCCTACCAATTTGAGGGCACCTGACATCTGGGGCAAGAAATACTGAAGAAAATGGCATTGGCTGCATCTTTTTTTACCCCTGGCGCACTGACGTCAGGGAAGAGGTGACAGCAACCGACGCCGGACCTAGACTTTGGAATTCTGGCCGACTGCGGGTAGCCTGCCAGCAAGATAACCCAAGAGTAATGACTGCAACAGTGAATACACTTGAACATCTACATTTATGGTAGGTACACAACTGTACTTTTGTGTGCTTGGATGAGTTCAATATAGGTGAATTAAGTGGGTACTTCTAGCCAATTAAGTTTGTGAAGGGCAGTGCAATGGTGTGTATAAGATCTGTGGCCTGTTGCAAATTTTGAAATTTTATTGTAACAGAAGGAGAGTTTTGTTTTGAGGGAGGATTGTAGGTTAGTAAGGAGTGGGACTCCATATAGGAGGGACGGGATAACGTATGTTGTAGAGAGTATTAGATGTTCATCGTGTTACACTGCTGCAGTCATTACACTTGGGTTATCCTGCCGTCAGGTGGTCCCGCAGTTGGCCCGAATTCCAAAGTCTTGGTCCAGCGTTGGTTGCTGTCACTTATTCCCTGATGTCAGTGTGCCAGGGGTATATAAGATGCATCCAACGCCATTTTCTTCAGTCTTTCTTGTGTGGTGCCCGAAGCAGAAGCAGTTCGCAAGTGCCGGTCGGCCAACTCCTGAGATTTTCGAAGACTAATTTCAGATCCAAAGTTTTCAATAAAGCTAAGTACCCCATTGGGGAAACTTTTTTCTTGCCTCAGACCGATGTCAGAAAAAGTTAATAATTGTATTTCTTGTGGGAAGCAAATACCTCATAAGGACTTCCACTCTTACTGTGTTCCATGCCTAGGCCCTGACCACGATGTCACTAGTTGTTGGTTTTGTGCTAGATTTAACAAACGCACTATAAAAAGATGTTATGAGTTTGCTTTGCACTACTTTGGCCGAAGGTTCAATTATATGATGCCGTCAGATCAGCCGACGACCTCAATACCGAAAAAAATGCAAAGACAAGGATAAAGACAGGCGTCCGAGGTCCAAAACCGACGACAAAACCTCTTCTAGGCCAGTTGCCGGTTCTCAGTGAGGCGCTTTTGCAGCCCCTGACACCCGCTACCTCAGAGCCACAGGCCACTTCCGACTCCCACGTGGAGACATCTAGGCATCTGGAAACTCAAGGTATTGGGCCTACGGAAACTAATCCCTCAGATGGGTCCGGAGCCGTTCAGACCTTCACAACTCACCATTAAAACAACAGCCAAGACAAAGGTACCATTAAAGACAAAGAAACAAGTACAGCATTCTCCTGGACAGTCCTCCATGCCTAAGAAATAGATACTTAAAATGGCCGAAGACCTCATTACTTTAATCAGGGGTTCCCATCCCTCTCCTGAGAAAAGGCCTAGGCATGATACAGACTATGACTCCTCTGATCAGGTTTCCATTTCCTCTGATTCCTCTTCAGACCAAGGATGCTCTCTACCACCCTATGAGGACTCTGATGCTGAGGAATCTATCCCTTCAGCCTCTCCTCCTGAGGATTATTCGTTTGGGGAAACTTTACATACCATGAGGGAGCATTTCCATTGGGAAAGCCAGGATTACTCATAATCCAAGAAAAGGCTCAGGGATTTCCTCTTATTGCCTCAACACAGGCCCCTGGCTATTCCGCCTGTACTAGATATTGTGGATGATGTGTTCTCTGAATCCAGTTTATCTCCTGACTCTTTGCCCCCTGCTCCAGCCAAGCCAGATAGGTATTATAGAGTCCCCGACTCTCACAAGTTTCTTTACAAAAACCCTTCTGCTGATCCAGAAACTATTTCCCAGGGTCCAAAAGGGATTGAGGCTTCCATTGCAAAAAATCCAGTACCCTCTGACAGACATTCCAGAGCTTTGGATAGATGGGGAAAGAAAATATACACTTCTGCAACTTTAGCAGTAAGAGCTTTAAATTGCCAGTTTCACATGCTTAAGTACCAACAATATTTAATGGCTCAGTTAAAACAGAAAATGCTTGCAAGCACAGAAGCTCCTGATTGTAAAGAAATGCAGGATTTATTGCATGCAGTTATACAGGTGGGAAAACATACTCTGCAATGTGGTTTTGATTCTTTAGAGGCCTCTTGTAGAGCCGAAGTTACAATTCGAAGGCATGCTTGGTTAAAAGAACAAAGTTTACCTGATTATGTTAAGGCAAAATTATTGGATACTCCTTTACAGCATGATACTTTGTTTGGTGTTAAGGCAGAAGAGGTGTTAAAGAAAATGGAGGATAAAGCTAAATCTATGCAAACAGTCAAGGATTTCTTACAGGTACAGGCACCTCGGTTTAGCTGAAATTGGCCAACAAAGAATTGGTCCTTTCCAGTGTCAGACAGGCCACAGAGAGGCAGATACAGACGCCCAAGAGGCAGATCTCAACCCCAAGGCTCAAACAGACAATGACAGTGGGGCACCTCAACTCCAAAAGTTGGTGACGACAAGTCTCAACCTTACAGGAAACAGTCACAATGACTTTCCCCTTCGTACGCCAAGCACGTCCCTTTTGGAAGCCCCCTTAGGGGGAAAACTAGCACTTTTTTCTCAAAACTGGCAAACAATCACCCAAGACAAATGCGTCCTGAATATTGTGTCTCAAGGTTACAGATTCCACTTTCATACGTTACCAAAACTAAAAGGAATGCCAGACCTGCCACAAAATCAATAGGCAGTGGCACAGAAACAAATTTCAGCCCTCATGGACATGAGATGAGAGCTATTCAAAAAGTACCACAACAGGAACAAGGACAAGGATTTTACTCAAGACTCTTCCTGGTCCCCAGAAAGGACAAGTCCTGGAGGCCCATACTAGACCTTTCAATTCTGAATACTTACCTGGATAGTCCGAAATTCAAAATGCTGACATTACAGCAGCATCTACCCATGCTGGGCAAGAAGGCTTGGCTTGGTACTCTGGACCTCAAAGAGGCATACCTGCATGTCCCTATCAGACAAAATTGCAGATGATACCTCAGATTCAAAGCTGGTACAATGCACTACCAATTCTCTGCACTGCACTTTGGCTTATCTACTGTGCCTAGGGTCTTCACAAAGTGCCTGGCACCAGTAATTGCATTTTGCAGACAGAAAGGAATTTAAATATATCCATATCTGGACGACTGCCTCATTCAAGCAGAGACAAAGGACATTCTTCTACAGCATCTGGCGTTTGTAAAAAGGTTGCTAATTTCTCTAGGGTACAGAGTAAACGAAAAGAAGTCAAAACTAGTGCCCTTGCAACAGATTATATTCCTGGGTGCCAGCTTAAATACAATGGCCCAGATGGCTTACCTCACACCAGACAAGTTCAACTAACTCAATATTTTCAATTGCTGGCAAGAAAGTCCCATCTCCCTGCAAGAAAAATTCTGCAGGCCCTGGGATTCATGGCATCCTGCATACTACTAATACCATATGCCAGACTGCATATGAGGAAATTACAATGGTACCTGAAAAGTGTTTGGACTCAACACTCTCACAGTTTAGAAGCAGTAATAATATGATTCCCTGCCTACAACAGGAGTTTCGATGGTGGGCACAGGCATGTCACCTAAACAAGGGTCAGCCTTTCACCCAACCCACAGCCAGGCAAACTCTAACAACAGATGCTTCGGATTGGCAGGAAAATGCATTCAGGGCAAGTGGACCACAGACCAGATGCATCTTCACATCAATCAAAAAGCGATGTTGGCTGTTCAAAATGCCCTAACAGCCTTCATGGACCTGCTACATCCAGGACAATTACTACTAAAGATAGACAACACCACAGTAATGTGGTACATAAACAAGCAAGGGGGCACGCATTCTTATCCCCTATGCAGGCAAGCCATTACCTTGTGGAACACAGCTCTAATGTATCAAGTACACCTACAAGCACAATTCCTGCCAGGAAAGAAAAATACTCTGGCAGACGATCTAAGCAGAAATATCATGGACCCTCACAAATGGAAATTGAATCCACAAATCTTCAGCATGGTAACGCAAAAGTGGGGATGCCCAGACATAGATCTTTTTGCATCCCCACTGAATTGCCAACTGCAAAAATTCTGCACAAGGACTTATCACAAACAAGCATGGAAAGTGGATGCTCTTCTGTTCAGCTGGAAAAACCTAAAAGTTTATGCCTTCCTGCCACTACCTCTCATTTCAAAGGTACTCCTAAAAGCCAGACAAGAAAAACCACAGATGATCCTGATTGCTCCAGACTGGCCACGCCAGCACTGGTACCCTATCTTAAGGAACTTGGCTCAAGGCCCACCATGGATTTTGCCTCAAATTCCACACCTTCTGACTCAAGAAAACAATCAGATCCTGCATGGTCAGCTCAAAACACTAAACCTGGCTGCATGGCATATACGTTAGTCAAAGAGACAACACCTCTCTCTAAAGCTGTTATGGATGTCATTCTGGAGGCCAGGAGACCTAGCACCAGGAAAGCTTACTCAGAAAAATGGAAGAGATTCTGCGCCTGTAGCCAGGCCTTGACCCTCTTGTTCCAAACATTCCTCAGATTTTACAATACTTAACTGAGATGCTGGACAGAGGCCTATCCTTCTCATCAATTAAGATCCACACCTCTGCCATTTCAGCACATTACAACACGGATCCTCCTTTATTCTCATAAGTAGAAGCAGAGAGGGCCACAGAGATTGTAGGCTTAAAACAGGGTAATAGACTTTTTAGAAATTATTTAGTGTTAGTATAACGTAGGAAATAAAAGGAATAGTTAGCAGTGGGTATATGTTGCCACCTAGTGGTCATGCAGTCAATTACAGGAGCACTTGGAGGAGTGTAGAGAAACTTGAAAAATAGTTAAGTCCACGGTAGGCTGCTAGCGAGCATATGTAGGGTTAAATACAACAGTAACAGGTAAGGATTTTTTTCCCATTAGGATACATACACTTTTCTAGGCAGTTCTTTGGGACAGGCAAAGAAATTAATGAGAACAATGTAGGATCCCTGTTAGGAGACTCTTTTCTCAGACAGGAAGCCAGGTATTTCTTGGAATGGTGGGAGACTTCAGGGTTAAGTTTATACACGGAAAGGCAAACTGTAAGAAAAGGGGATATATAAAAATTATCAAGGTAGTATTACAAAGTTTTGAAAGTTAGATGATCCAGTTTCATTGGAAGTGTGAAATGAGGGTATATGAGAATACTAGGATAAGGAAGCTAAAGGGGCTACTGGACACTAGGTTATTCATGTGACCAGTACACAGTGTTAGTGCAATTTTGTGGCAAAACAGATATATTGTGGGCAGTAAATTCACAGTACATTATATATATTAAGCCACAGTACAGTTAGTTCAGTACTCCCAGCGAACAACAAACAAAATATACACTCTGTGGTAGAAAATTAACCGTAAATCAGCAACAAGACAAATAATGCAGTTCTTGGGACAGTCAGAATAGCAGTAGACTACTTTAACAGAAGAAATACATCACCAACTAAGGTTTAAACATGAAGAACTTAACAATGAATCACCAATCTAAGGTTTAAAAATAGGGGCAGTACTTTCAGTTGAGAGAACGAGCTTGGTTAAACAATGCAATGGAAATGTTAGGTACAGCAAAGGATATACGACCCGTATGAAATAACAAAACACTGAGCTCAGACTTGGCAGCAATTCCTGTTGGCTGAAGTTGCAACGCTTAAGAGTAAGCATTTGAACAGCGCTTTAAATATTTAATGACTTGTATCAAGTAGAAAAAGTTGAGCTCAGACTTGGCAGCAATTGCTGTCGGCTGAGTTGCAATGCTTAAGAGCAAGCATTTGGACAGCGCTTTAAATATTTAATATGCTGTAAGCCAGCTGTATCATTGTGGACGATTAGGCACAGCGCCCTAAATGTGTAATATGCTGTAAACCAATTGTTAAATATTTAACATGCTGTAAACCAATTGTAACACTAGAAATCAATTGGCTGTATCAGTATGAATAATTAGGCACAGTGCCTTAAATATGTAATGAATGTGCTGTAAACCAGTTGTAGCACTAGAAATCAATTAGGCACAGGTTGAGCAGCACTTGAAAATACTGTAGTACAATTGCTTGGAAGCGAGCCCACAACAGAACAATAGAAATCAATTGGGCACGGGTTGAGCAGCACTTGAGAATACTGTAGTACAATCACTTGGGAGCGAGTGTTCAACAGAATGAGCAGCACTTGAGAATACTGTAGTACAATCGCCTGGGAGCGAGCATTCAACAGAATGACTGAGTCTTTGTTATGAATGGCTAACATGCAACAGTCCAGCTGCAGTAACAAGAAGCTGAGCATAGACTGGGCGACAGTCGAGGGTGCCAAAGTGCAGTCCCTCAAGAGCAGGCACTCAGCTGAAAAAAGACTTATTGTAAAAAAGGCACTGAAAGTGTAAATGATTTTAGATGGAAACAACAAGGAAAGGCTGGAGAAATCTTACCATAACCCTACCATCTGAGTTGGAATAAATTAAGCACAAAATAGAAGTAAGAAACAAAGAATAATAAACATGACAATATCACGCTGACTAAACTGCATGCCTTCAGTCTCTTAGAGCAAGAAATCTGGACAAAGCCACAAATAATGGGGTACAAAACATAAGCACAAAAATAGTGACACTTTTTAAATATTGCCCTTCCAAACTTAGAATGTTGGGAGAATAATAGGTTTTGCACAGCATGAATTTTCAGAAGGATGAAGTCTGAAAATCAAATGTAATGTTTGTTGCCTACAATGAAAGTAAATCAGTTAATTACCCAGGGAGCTGCAGTATCACTTGTGCCTTGCCTGGCATGTGAAAAAGTGGATAGAGGATTTCATGCATAAAGCTTTTAACATGATCACAACATACATAATAATCACTACCTGCACATAGTCAGGCATTACTGTATGGTCTGAGCATGAAAATCTTAGGAACACTTAAGAACACTTGTATGTTGATTGTTTCCAGCATATAATGTGTAATTGCTTTAGGTTGTCATCTCTTTACAAATGAAAGATCATCAGGCCTATAATTTTTTTATTAAGTGCTTTCTGTTGAAATTTTTGTTTAACCTCTAGTCTAGATCATTACTAAAAAAAGAAATGGCTTCTTGAAAGTTTCAGTTATGTTTCCTTGCCCTCACCCCTACTGATGAATTATCTAGAGTTGCTTGATTTTTTTTTCTTTTACCTGGTGGAAGTCAAGATAAATTTTCTCATTCTTTTTCTCTGTCTTGAGTCGACTCTGTTCACTGCAAGAACAGAAGACTTGTCTTTAGTTGCTGGGGCTGGGCAGACCAGTCCGACTCTACAGTTAAGTAGTAACGGCTCACAGGCTTGGTTCAGATTGCTCTGCATTAATTTAAAATGAAAACAAAAAACTAGAGACTAGAGTCGTCCTCCACTGTTGGTTTGTTGGTCTCGTCTGACTTGCACCACAATTCACACTGTGCAGTGGGTTATGGTGCCAATGTGCCGTACAACCACTTACCACAGAAAAAAACGAATGTTAAGCAAAAACAGAGAGACTACACACCCCTCCAGCCCTCTGCCTAATTCTGATAGGCTGGCAGTCTGCCTCATGAAGCTGACATCATCGTGCACACCCTACACGTGATGATGTCAGTAACATCTTTGGAAAAAAGAGCTGGGAAATTTGGGAATTTGGGAGGCCACTCTGGAATTTGTGGCATCCCATTATTTTGACTTCAAAACTGGTAGATACTGAGGAATTTGGTACGGTTGAGAGGTGTGGTTTACACACAACCCCCCCCCCCCCTTTACTAGAAACTGAACCAGAGTGTAGCACATAGGTGTTACAATGCCACAGAGCTTTTGCTTCAATGTAAAACCATTTCAAAACTTCCACCCTTCCAGGGTAGCAGTTAGTTCACTCTTAAGGACAATACAGTAGGATTCCTAATCGTGGTTTTCAGACATTTCATCTCTGGCTGCAATCAGAACTGTAAGATACAATTTTTATGGCCTAAACCAGATAATTTAATTTCAGACTATTTTTCAAAGTTAGCTGGACTGAGATTAACCTCTTATCTTCCAGTATCATCTTTTAAAATATATTCATTCCAACAGTTACAATGCAGTTTGACATGCAGATGTATTTCTTTTCTGTCCAGCAGGACCCACTGTTGGTACATTTTTAACTCAATCAGCTTTACATATGCATTTTCATCACAAGCATCTTTACAAATCAGTTTGATAAACAAATGACATACAATTCTTAACAAAACTCCAGCTAGCTATGGGGACATATGTTACACATTCACTGCTCTATTTCTCCTGGCATAGCTGACAATACCTTCCCATCATCATAGATGTTTATAAGTTTTTGTCATTCAATTAACATAATGTAAGGGAAATAATTGAATTGAGTCGCTTTAAATAATTCTTTCATGAGCACTTGGCACATGAACTCAAGCAGTTGTTTAGTACAGCTATCATTTAGTACAGCAATTTCATCCTAATTATGCATTTTGAATCAGTAACTGTTTTTGATTTGCAAAATAGTCTGATTTTATTTATAGCATTTTTGAATTCTCTGATTTAACATTTTAATGTTTATTTTCTCAGTCCACCCTTATCTCTGTACAGCACATTGAAATTGCAGTATAGGTTTAATTTTGGGGTAAATATCAACGAAATTGGGATTAAAATATGTTGATGCTGCACAAAAATATTGTAAGGAAGCACACTTCCTCCACAGGATTTAGCCTCATTCGGATTAATGCCTATTACTGCACTGAAGAGAAGCATCCTAGTCCCAGAATATTTTCTTGACTTCAGAACAGCATACATGTTATTTAGATTAAAAAAATGTGCATCAAGGTTGATGTTATGGTCCTCACTAAGTAGTCTGTTTTCCTGAGGGAGATTTGGCTTCCCAGGCCAAGGACAACCACAAGGCATTCTTTAGCCATGTCTGCAACTTCAAAGGCAATGCACAATTGTGTGCTGAACTCATTTTTAATGGAGCCACCTATACCAAGCCAGAAGATATAGCAAGCCTACTGGCAGACAGATTCAGCTCAACCTTCCCCTCAGGAAATACCATCAAATATAACTCCTCCTAACATCATTAAGGAACAGATCCTCAGTGCTCTTTCTCAGGCCAAGAACTCTGCATCGATGGGCCCAGACAATATCCCAAGACGCTTTCTAAGTAGCATGAAATACTTCCAGATTTCTTCAGGAGTAGTGTCTGAAACACAGTCCAAATTATAAAATTAATTAATTAGGGACTAATGACAGTGTAAGGACACACACTTTAGTATAAGGGCTGCTGTAGTCCATTTGATATGAGGGTCATTTTAATGCAGCTCTGTTAATGATAAAAATGCATCAACACACTGTCAGCATGAATCATGGTAATAGCAGTCTAGATAATTTATAATTAACACATTAATGGAAATAATCATAATTTGTGTAGCATAGTTAAAAATGAACAGAAGGTGTCTGAAACTCTGTTTGTTTGAGTAATATGTCCATAGTATATTCTTTGCCAAAATGACATTTTATATCAGAAAGGAACATCTTTCAATAAACAAATACATTACTAGCTTTCCCCAGTTGAGTAATTCTCTACAACATGTTAAACTCTTCTCAACTCTCACTGAGATTAATGTCTTGTATAAGAGTTTTCTAACTTTTATTAAAAAAAAAATCTTCTGATAAAAAAATAATTAATTGTGCAGTCTATAGTGACGTTTATATTGCCTAGGTAAATTGTAATACATTTAATGAATTTTGTTGATCTCATTTTTTGCTTTTTTGCTTTCAACTGTACATATAGCAAAACTGTGGTCAAGACTATTCACTGTGCCATTAACCTCAACAGCTCTGCGGTGCAGGGGATGAAACTATGACTGCTGCTCAGGTAACCAGAGTCTGAATAGTATATTGGGCCCTGGAACATTTACACAGGGAAAATGGAGAATGAGTAGCTACTGCTTACCCATACTGAAAGGCAAGGTGTGGTGGTTTCTGCCTTTTTAGTGCCATGAGCAGATACCTGAAAGAGCACAATGCAGGAGCCAGCCGTGGACATGGTGTGAGCTGTGGTTACCTTAACCAGTGATGGTAACCCTTGTATGAGCACGTGCAGGGGTGTGCAAATCCAGAAGTGGCGTGTTCGTAGTTCCTACAGTGTTGGAAATTATCATATCAGTGCAGGGGCGTGGTTAAGGCTTAAAATAGAAATGTCTCCATTGCTCACATCCTCCCACATATGAGCAGGGACACACACAACCCACATGGCTGCTTGGATGATGGTCATCTCTGGACAGTGTGTCATTTACTGTACTGGATAGTATGGTGAAAAAAGGACTTAGATTGATGAAGGAAGGCTTGATGGTCAGCAGGTGTGAGGGCAAAAAAGCATTAAGAGAAAACAGAACCTTCACCATGACATTGCAGTGGAGATTTTGACCAAGCTTACGTGGTCTGTTTGGCTTGAAAGTACAAGACTGTACATTTAAGTGTCCCTTGACAGCTATCTTTGGTAGATGGCTTGGAAATAAGGGTTCAGTGTGCTTGTTGAAAGCTAAGGGTATTGATCCCAGAAGTATATAAGTTTAGGAGTTCTGACAGAAAAAAAATGTAGTCATGTATGACCACTTCATTTTCTCTGGAGCACTAAATATTCTTAAATAGTTGCTTCTGGAGTAATCCTCCAGCTCCTCCATTCACAGATTAAGGGAGTTAAATTTTGTTTTGAAATAAAGCAACTTTCTGTTTAGTTTCATGTGTGTTTGCAAGTGATATGATCAGTATATTCAGTGTGCATACCTTTGAAGTATTTAAATTGAATTTGAGTAATTTTTGAAGGTTAATAAGAGCTTATTGTATATCCATTATTACTTTTGTTAAACATTGTGATATCCAGCCTTAACATATTCTCTAATGTTTGGGAAACTTGATATGTGTGATGTGGGGCTTGTAATTATCCTATCATGCTAGTTTTATTAAATTCATGAGACAAGTGATATTTAATGATACCTGTATTACCTGGCATTAAAATTGAACAGTTAACTCTTAGTTCATATTTATGCAAGTATTTTGGTCTACTTAAACTGCTAAGTTTGTAACATTATTATTTGGGTCAAGTGCTGTCCATGAGGCTATAATTACTGCTTGGGATGACACTTGCCCAGTATTACTTTTATGCTGTTTTTGACCACCAGTTATCCTGAGACCATATAGCACCATCTTCCATCGACTCATTCCCCGACCCAATTTCCACTGTCTGAAGGCTCTGGGCATTGGACGTGAAAGTAAGGGAAAATGAGCTGTGGCCCCATGGGGAATCAAGAAATTTACTTCTGCTTCTCAACCCCACTTTGCTAGCTGTCAGTCAGTGCTTCCTTAGCTCCTGCATCTGCTGTTTACTCTTTGGCAGTCTTGTGCTCCCATGTCTTGCATCCTTCCATGGCGTTCACAGCAGCAGTTTAATGCACAGGTGCTGGTTTTGCAACAAAATGCATATTTTACCATGACCCCCCATTAATATTCCAAAACGTGCACGCTGATTGGTCAGCGTGTACGTTGTAAATCGACTTATACTAATGATAAAAGGTCCGGTCACCCGGACTTTTTCCATTAGTATAAGTCTTTTTTTAAAACACTGTCTCGCTATGTTAAAGGAGTTTAACATAGCGAGACAGGTTTAAAAAAAGCAACGGAGATCTCCGTTGCTTATTTTAAAGCTGTCTCGCTATGTTAAACCCATTTAACATAGCGAAACAGTAAAAAGCAACGGAGATCTTGCTTTCTCCATTGCTTTTGCCCACAGCTCTGATGTGCTGCGTAGGCATACGCATGCGCAGTACATCAGAACTGCTGCAGAATACCAGACAGCTGCGGAAAGGCAGTAAGGAGGCATTATACAATGCCATTATTTAAGAAAAGTAATTTTTTTTTTTCTTAAATAATGTCATTATAATATAATAACACGCCTGGGTGTGGGTAATGCTGGATTTACCCACGGTTGGCTTTGTTTGGCCATTCGGGCTTCGCCTTCATGACCAAACCACGCCAAGCGTGGGTGAATCCAGCATTACCCACACCCAGGCATGGGTTATTGCTATATTATACAATGACCCCCCCTTTAATATTCAAAAAACGTGCACGCCGATTGGTCATCATACATGTTGTAAATCAGAGTTATATTAATGGAAAAAGGTCCAGTTGCCCAGACTTTTTCCATTACTATAACTCTTTTTTTTTTTTTACAGCAACGGAGAATGCAAGATCTTCGTTGCTTCACACTTTCTCACTATAAACTCGTTTAACATAGCGAGACAACATTAAAAAAAGCAACGGACATTCTCCGTTGCTTTTTTTAATGCTGTCTCGCTATGTTAAACGAGTTTAACATAGCGAGACAGTTTGTAAAAAGCAATGGAGATCTTGCTTTTTACAAACTGTTTCGCTATGTTAAATGGGTTTAACATAGCGAGACAGCTTTAAAAAAAGCAACGGTTCCATTGCTTTTTTTAAAGCTGTCTCGCTATGTTAAACCCATTTAACATAGCGAAACAGTTTGTAAAAAGCAACGGAGATCTTGCTTTCTCCGTTGCTTTTGTCCACAGCTCTGATGTACTGCATAGGCATACGCATGCACAGTACATCAGAACTGCCGCAGAATACCAGACAGCTGTGGAAGGGCAGGAAGGAGGCATTATACAATGCCATTATTTAAGAAAATTATTTTTTTTCTTAAATAATGTCATTGTATAATAGCAATAACCCACTTCTGGGTGTGGGTAATGCTGGATTTACCCACGGTTGGCTTTGTTTGGTCCCTCGGGCTTCGCCCTCGTGACCAAACCACGCCAATCATGGGTAAATCCAGCATTACCCACACCCAGGCGTGGATTATTGCTATACTAATCCCTCCCTGTGCAGTAGATGAGCTGGTATTAGCCTCTCACTCCTCCCAGACTGACTTTTGCAACAGATAAGCCACCTATCAAACCCTGATTATCTAGAGCTCTTCTCAGGGTTTTATTTGTGTGCTGTGGAGCCAGCAGTTTGATCCATAGTACTGACATTGGCCAAGTGCTGTAAGCTGTTATCAAACAAGATTTAAATGTAATTATTTTTAGTAAAAATACAAAATCCTAATTACAACAGTCAGTATTAAAGAACTTGATTAATTGAATTGTGTCTGGAGAATATAGCTATAGTCATTGTTGATATAAAGCAGCCTGCTATAGTTAAAAGTTAAAATGGTTGATCTCTGCCTGTGTCTTTATTAAACTGGAAGCTTGAAAAAGCAGGCATTACAATAGCTGGCGTAGCTATCTCCTTTATCTTGAGGGATTAAAATGTATCATAGTATTGGGGTGAGTGGTCAAAACAGTTACATTATTTCCTAATAACTTCTACTTCAGTCTTGGAACTAGTAAAATGGTCTCTTAAAGCATTACAAGGTCTACTAAAACTTTAGAAGGTCAGGGATTGCCTTGGTTTAAATAAATTCTTAGTCTGATAATGTTACATTTACCCTTTTGTAATGCAGGATGTAACATTAAGTCTAAACAGTAAATTCATTTGACTTCAAGCTCCATTAACTGCTGAAGTTGCAGGCATACATTTGTTACTGAAATATATGTGATTTGGCTCCAAGAAGTTATCAGTTTCCAGTTACATGGTATGTCAAACCTTTAGATCACATAAAATAGGGATGTGGGTTTTGTCTTTTCTGTAATTACCAGGAAGTAGATAGTGTAGCTGTCAATATTTTATGAAAACATGTTGAATACAAAGTAGTAAGCTTCTTATGAAGTTCTGGAGTAACATTTCATGAAAATATGTACGTCCACCAATAGCGCATTGTTGTAGTAACCTTGACAGTATAGGTTATACCCAGCCAAGGATATGATAACTGACCTGTACTCAAAGCTTCATGACCCCTTACATGGGCCCTGACTGCTGAAGGGTTTGAGGACAGTTGTATAAAGTCAGATGTCAGGGAGCCAAACCTTCAGAACTTTCTTGCCATCAAAATGTGCTCTCCCCATGGGCTTTGAGTGACTGAATATTGGCTGGGTTGATGAGTAAATTTTTTTGGAAAACGTACATTTTATAATTTTTTATGAGAAAAATTAATTATTTTCACAGAAAAGTGGTAATTTAAGCTCAAAAATGTGTGTTATTTGTTACAAAAAACATTTCTTCAAGAAGTTATTTTTTGTTAAAATGGGCTGCTGGGGAAAACTGTTCTAAAATCGTTTCTCCTACAAACCTTATACATATTTGTGCAGAAAAGTAAAGGTAGAGGCTTTTATTGATTTTTTTGTGAGGTGAGAGTTGTTTTAGGAAAATTGAATTTAAAATTGTATTTTTCCGGGGGTTCAAATCTTTCAGACTTCTCTGTTTGCTTGTTATGCACCTTTCTTGGCTAATCATGGACGAGCTTTCAAGCTCTGTGGTTCTTTCCTCCCAGTCCACAAGAAGAAAGTTCCACGGGAGTTTTCAGTAGTCAGTCTGGCCTTTCAATGTCAAAGCCACTGATGAATGACTCAGCAGTGGCCAAATTAGGAGTCTTGAACTGCTGATCATCTTTTTTTGATTCCACTGTTTCTTTTCAAGAAGTCAGTAAGGGCCAGGAGTTAGGCACATTCTCTGCAAAAGCTGGAGCATCTTTATCGGGCAAAGAAGAATCACTCTTGTCTCGGAGAAGGGAGCAAATGGTATTTTACCATTGAGCTGACCAAAAAAAATTTAAAAAAAGTCTGATTCCTGGAGAAGCCACCCTACTATGAGTTGGTCATTTTCTACTGATCTCATAGAAAGGAAAGCAAAAGCTAAACATTAAACATATTTATTCTGTTTTACGAAAGAGAGTTGGAGAAGTTTGGCTGGGTTTTGCTAAGGGCTTATTTTCAAGCTTTTAATTCCTTAAGTTTTGATATTTCATCGAATTTGGTGAAAAAGAAAAGAAAAAAAATAATTCTTTGACACTGATTCCCAGTCAGAAGGCCAGAAATTTGACTGGGAAAATGATTCTCCTTTGCCTACACCACAAGAAGAGGGAATCTGATTCTGATTTACTACAGATGGGTTTTCCTCAGCCTGCAGCTGTTCCTTCTGTTCTGCCAGTTTTAGTGGATGCTTTCTTGGTCAACCCCCTGCCCTTAAAAAGTCTGATAGGTTGCATAAGATACCTCTATCTCCCAAATATATGTCTTCAAATCCCAAATCATATCCAGAAAGCATTTGACTAAACCTTGTGGAACCAAACACCTGGTGAAAGCTAACCCCATTCCATCTGACAAAGATGGGAAAGTTATAGGTTTGGGAAGAAACCATGTCTTCCTTTAGCCTTCAGAATTTTGAATTGTCAGGCTCTTGTAAAAATACCAGCTTGCTTCTTTTGAAAATGAGAAAGTTAACAGTTTGTCTCCTTTATTCAGAGTTCAAAACTTCTCTGAATTCTTTAATAGCTGCAGTTTCTCACATAACTAAATGTTCTTTGAAGTGTTCTTATGGTTCTGTTAATTCTGTATACAGAGTTGCTTCTCCTTGATTAGTTTATCAGACGATTTGCCTGGTAACATTCACAAAATTTGGCAGAGGATGTCAAATCTGAGATTTTAAATTCTCAACTAGATAAGAGAGGTACAGTTTGGTTCCCTGTTCTGCAGAGGTCCTTAAAAGATTTGATGAAAAAGGAAAACTAGTTCAGGGGATTACTCAGATTTTTCTGCACTCCTTCTCAAAGCTTTTTTCTTCCCCAATATACATTAATTTTATAGTACATAAAACGAACAATCTCAGCAAGGTACAGGCAAGCAGACTGTCAAAAAGAAATGGCAAGGAGGCGCAAAAAAAAAAAAAAAAAAGAACCTCCTAGAATGAAGGGACATTCCAAAAAATCAGACTGACTTTATACCCTTCTAAGTGTGCCCCCTCCCCACCCTAACAACCCATTAAATCTTACCCTAAGTCCAGGTTTTTATTTTCCTCAGACAACTGAGTTCTGAAAATTATACAGAAAAGCAATTGTGGGACTGCCTTCACCTTTTCAGAGAATACCCCCATCCTTCAAACCAAACTTTATTTTCTGCAGTTCTGCATCAAATGCTTTCTTTCGGGGTAGTAGAACCAGTTTCCTCAAGATGAAATGGGGAAGGGATTTTTTATTCAAAAATCTTTCTGGTGTCAAAGAAAGAAATTGGAGACCAGTCCTGAAACTTTCTTTTCTAAATTTTCACATCAGAGTCCCAAAGTTGGATTCTTTCCATTCAAGCCTTACCGCTCATTCCACACCTCAATTTTTGGATTTAAAAGATCCTTATTAATCATCATCATCATCATCTTTCGGCTTTTCCCATTAGGGGGTGCCACAGCGGATCATTTCTTTCCATTTCTTCCTATCCTGTCACACCAACTGCCTGCATGTCCTCTCTCACCACGTCCATAAACCTTATCTTAGGCCTTCCTCTTTTCCTCTTACCTGGCAGCTCCATCATTAGCATCTTTTTCACAATATACCCATCACCCCTCCTCAGCACATGTCCAAACCAACGCAATCTCGTCTCTCTTGCTTTGTCTCCAAACTGTCCAACATGAGCTGACCCTCTAATATACTGATTCCTAATCCTATCCATCCTAGTCACACCGAGTGCAAATCTTAACATCTTTAACTCTGCCACATCCAGCTCTGACTCCTGCCTTTTTGTCAATGCCACTGTCTCCAACCCATATAACATAGCTGGTCTCACTACTGTCTTGTAGACCATTTCTTTCACTCTTACTGGTACCCGTCTGTCACAAATCACTCCTGACACTCTTCTCCACCCATTCCACCCTGTCTGTACTCTCTTCTTCACCTCTCTTCCACATTCACCATTACTCTGAACTGTTGATCCCAAGTACTTAAACTCGTCCACCTTTACCAACTCTACTCCTTGCATACTCACCATTCCTCTACCCTCCCTCTCATTTACACACATATATTCTGTCTTAGCCCTGCTGACCTTCATTCCTCTGCTCTCTAGAGCATATCTCCACCTCTCCAGAGTCTTCTCAACCTGATTCCTACTCTCACTACAGATCACAATGTCATCTGCAAACATCATAGCCCACGGGGCCTCCTGTCTGATCTCATCTGTCAACCTGTCCATCACCACTGCAAATAAGGAAGGACTCGGAGCTGAAGACTTCAGACTTTAAGATTTTCTCAGTCTGGCTTACATTTTCAGTTCTCTGACTTACCCTTTGGATGAGCTACAACTCCAAACATATTTACAAAGTGTCTGGCTGGCACCAGTTATAATTCATTGTAGATTCGCAGGGATTCACATTTTTCCATACTGATTTGATTGCCTTATATTTGCAGATTCTTTTTCAAAATATCAAGCATCCTTAGATTGGGTAAATTATCTTCTCAATCAGAGCTTCCAGATGAATTTTCAGAAATTTTCTCTCATTCTTTCTCACAAAGTATTTCTCAGTTGCCTTCTTGACACTTTTGTCATGAGGGCTTTTCTTCATCAAGACAAAGCAGACCTGTAGAAAGAACAGGTCTGATGTTGTTAATCTTCATTCATTCCTTACTGATGGGGTATCGGTTCTGTCCTCAGAACCGAGCCAGCCAGTATCAAGCTCGCGTCAGCCAAAAACTCTTGAGCCAAGGTCCTACCCAGAATGCTCTGCTCCCTGTTACCTCAGATCTCGTTTGCCGCGTTGCTGAACAGCTGTGTCAAGCCACTCTCTCAGCTAAGTGTCTAATTTTTTGACAGTTTATATATTATTATTCTAAAATTTTCTCAAAAGTTTATTCTAATATTTTCCTACCCTATTGCACACTTTAGACTGTCTTCCTTTAGTCTTTTCCCTTTATTGCCCTCTTTTCTTACCTTGTGGTAATTCTCTATTACCATTGTTGGTAATCCTTCCTTTTCTCCTTTACCCTTTTCCTGGGTAGCATTTATTTTTCCTTTTGTTACTGTGCTTCTCCACAACAGCTAGGTCGGATAAGAAAAGTTCCGTTGGTTTCAAGCAGTGCAAGGATTGCGGCTGTAAGTTACCGCTTTACGATGGCCTTGACTTGTCTACTTTTTTTTTTGTCTCTCACTTGACTGTAGATCCTCCGTCTGGGATCTGTAAAAACTTTTCTACCAGGACTCTCAACGAGAGGAAGAATAAGTTAATTTTGAAAGGTCTCCTCAAGTCTCCTTTCTCTGAGGCTATTTCTGGGTTAAAGGGCTCACCCCCTCCTGTTAAACCCCACAAGAGGCATTCTTCCTCTTCTTCATCGAAGTCGCTTCCTTCTTCTCCCTCTGGAGATTGTAGGGAGTCGACTCACAAGAAGGTGAAATTGATTACTACTCCGGCGCTACCACCTGTGACCCTGTCGGCTCCAGTCTCGGCACCGCCCCAGATGATCCTGACTATAGCCATGTCTCCTTTATCGATACCTAACAGCACCGTCAATACAGGTTCAGTCCCCTTCTGCACCATTGGTACAGTCACCTTCGTCTCCAAGTATGACTCTTCTCCACGGCAGAGACTTTTTCAGCTCCGGCATGTATTTCGGTGCAGTCCTCCTCGGCACTGTCCTTATTGCCGGTGCCGACACTTTCGACTATGGCACCGTACCCTTCAGGGCAGACCTTTGCCTTTATGGTGCAGACACCTTCAACTACCATGGCGCTGACATCTTTGGCACAGACTTATTCCACACAGTTTTCTTCGGTGCATACTTCCTCATCTCCGAACTCTGCACCTGTTGAATTAGAAAGGACCAAATATTCGCCTTCATTGGATCCTTTTGCAAGTAGTCAGTATAGTCCTTTCCTGGGAAAGCCGGAAGTGCCATCAGCCTTCTCCATGAGGTCAACCAAGAGTCTTTTTGAGCAGGATGTGTTGCGGCTTGTTGACCAGTTGCTTGTGACCTGAGGGTCTCTCTCAACCGTCGAAGTCCACATTCCGTCATTCAGGTGAGCGTATTTTGCCTCAAACCCCAACGTATACTTCTCCTTCAACTTCCACTCAAGTCTCGAAGCCTATTACTCTGACAGCAGCTTCCCTCCCTCTGACTTCAATAGTGGATCTCACTTTGGAACCAGTGTCGTCCTTGTGGCCTTCAGAGCACTGGGCATCAGGCTCTTCTCGGGCTAGTGGCTGTGCTGTTGGGGAGGGCATTCCTGGCTCCCCGCCAGTTTTTGATGATCTCTCTCTTATGGTTCATGGTCCTCTTGAGACTCCTGGTCTGGGGGGGGACTTGTTGGGTCAAGGTGTGACCCCATTTCCGAGGTTGTAGTGCTCTGTTCTGGGCTCCCATTCCTCCTTGGGCGGGCCAGCCTTCCAGGTCATAGAGAGGGCGCTTGCCTTTGCTGGCAAAGCTCATTTGTCGGAGTCATCTCCCCCCTCTGTGCCGCAACTGCCACAAGCTACAACTCCCGGACACCGGGCACAAGACCCTCAGATATCTCCTCCTCAGGAGACCCCATCTTTGCAGGCTTCCCCAGAATCTCCCACTGAGGAAGCACCCCGCAAAGCATTGTTTAAGAGGAAACGCATTGACTCCACTGAGGAGTCATTGACTGAAGATATGGATTTTGATGACAGGGAAGGTTTCCCCATGGTCACCTCTGATGAGTTGTCCTTTGGTGACATCCTCGAGATTCTTAGAGGGGTGACTCTGAGGAATCCGTATTCCTGCAGGCTTTTTGTGCCTGCCCTCTACCTCCTGGGTCACCCTGCCTGCCGATGAGCTCATCGTGCAATGGGCATGGAAGGCTCCTGATACCATGGAAGTGATATCTAAGAGGCCTGATAAAATATCACCCCCCCCCCCCGAGTACCCCCAGTGGTCACGTGGTCTCCCAGTAGATCCTATGGTGGTGTCAGCTGCTACTACGAAGGATTTGGCAGAAGAGAGCCAAACTGTCCATCCGCCCAACAAGGAGTCCCGGGCGATTGACAGATTAGGGAAGTGTGTGTTTGCTTCATCAACCTTCGCCGTAAGGTCTTTGAATTATTTATCCCATTTTACCAGGCCTCAGTGAGATCTTTTCAGCCAGCTCTCTGAAACCTTGGCAGGAGCTGTTTCTGATGAAGTCCATGATAATGTGGCTTCTAAGATAGCCACCCTAGAGTCCATTTCCAGCTCTTCCATGCGTCTTATTTCTCACGCAATGGAAGGGGTGTCTAGAGCGGCAGGTATAGTGCTTGGATGTGCCTTTGTGACTTTGCGGACTCCTTTAAGGCTTCTTTCATGAATGACCATATAGAGGCTGCTGCTTTGTTTGGCCCTAAAGTCAAGGATATGCTGGCACAGTGTGAACAAGATGGCAAGACCTTGTCTGCTGTTGATGTCAGACACGCCACCCCTCAGCAATTCTACTCTAGAAGTCAGAGGAGTTGGAAGATCTGGCACAAGAAATCACAAGGCTCTTTCTGGGATGCACGTGCTGAGTTTTCCCTTAGAGGCAGAGGGAGAAACTCCAATGGAAGACGCCCCTTTCGGGGCAGAGGAGGTCTGCAAAATCGGGATTCCAGAGATTCTTTCTCTGGCCAACCCTATCAGCACTCCTGAAGTGTTGCCCGACTAATCACCTCTGGAAGCGGTCAGGGGTCGTTTCTCCTTGTACCCTGCTGCCTGGCAAAACCATAACAACCAACTCTTGGGCACAACAGATTATATCCAGAGGCTATCACATCCCCTTTCATCTTTGCCCAGTCTCATTAAATGTTACCCACATCCCACCCAGTCAAAGGGAAACAACAGCACACGAAATCAAAAAGCTGCTACAGAAAAAGTCATCCAGACAGTCCCCCCCAGACCAGATAGGATCCGGATTTTACTCAAGGTTCTTTTTAGTGCCAAAAAAGACGGGACTGGAGACCAATTCTGGATCTCAGTACACTAAACAAATTTGTAAAAACAGAGAAATTCCAGATGGTCACAGTTCAGTCTATCCTTCCTTTTCTGGAAGATGATTGCGTGTGCTCTGTAGATCTTCAAGTTGGGTATTACCACTTAAAAATGGACAAATGCTCAAGAAGATACCCCCGCTTCCATATAGGAGCCGGTCACTACCAGTTTTGAGCCCTGCCCTTCGGTCTCTCTACAGCCCCCAGAGTGTTCACAAAATGCATGGCAGTGGTTATCGCTCACTTGTGACTTAAAGGATTCCAGGTGTTTCCATATCTAGACGACTGGCTCCTTACCGCCCCCAGCAAGCACCTACTGGAAGAAGCCCTGCAGTATACTTTCTTATGAGCTCGAAGCCTGGGAATCACTGTAAACTGTGAGAAATCCAACACAACTCCAACTCAGTATTTGGAATTCTTACAGGTATTGTTGGACACTAGAAATTGTACAGCATCCCTTCCAGAACACAGACTTCAGAGAATAAGACAACAAGTTCAACCGCTGCTCTGTCATCACAAATCCCCAGCTCGATCTCTACTTCAGCTGTTGGGGTCAATGGCAGCTTCGATTACCATTGTTCCCTTAGCCAGATTCCACATGAGACTTCTTCAGTGGCTACTTCTCACTCAGTGGTACCCTCTACAACACCTTTTGTCTTTTCAAATAAGTGTGACTCAGAGATGCAAGCAAGATTTACTCTTGTGGATGTCTTGAAATCACCCTTCATCAACCGATAGCCACTGTTACTACAGACACCTCCCTGATTGGGTGGGGGGGGGCTATGTCAGGGAAACCTGGTCCAAGGCACCTGGTGAGAGAGAGAGGTCCTTTTGCATATCAGTGTCCTGGAACTGAGGGCGGTGCTTATAGCGTTGCAAGCATTTCACTCCATCCTTCCATCAGGGACTATTTTGATCCAATCAGACAACATGTCAGTGGTCCGGTACATTAACAAACAAGGGAGCACCAGATCTTAACCTGTTATGGTGATAGCTCACAACCACTTTCTGATTGCAATGCACATTCCTGGGAGCTCTAATGTGATAGCAATTGAGCAGGTGCAATCTACAGCCGCATGAGTGGTCCCTCAATCTTCTGATAGCGGCAAAAATACTCCACTGTTGGGGCCAGCCTTGCTGCGACCTATTTGCCTCCCCAACCAACTACAAGTACAGCAACTACTTTGCCCTGATCCCCCCTCGGGGACAGTCACCAAGGGACGCTCTAGTCCACACTTGGCCCTCGGGTCTTCTTTATGCCTATTCTCCTCTTCCCCTCATCTCCCGATTTCTAAAGAAAGCACGACAGTTGAAGAGCAAAGTGATCCTCATTGCTCCATATTGGCCTCAACAAGTCTGGTTTCCCTTCCTCTGGCCTCACCTGCTAGATCAACCGTGGCAACATTGATCTCTCATCCACAGGGTCTCATTCACCCCAATCTAACAACCCTGAAACTGACAGCTTGGTTTCTCCACTTCCTATGATTTCCAGGCATGAAAACCTTTTGTCCTCTGTGCGCAATATTCTTATTACATCTCATAAATCGTCCACCAGACTAATCTAGCTTAATACATGGAAGAGGTTTTCTATATAGGCAGCAGATAAGCAAATAGACCACTTGTCAGCCCCAGTCTCTGTGGTATTGGATTACTTATCACATCTTTTCCACTCTGGGGTGTCTGCCTCTACTGTCTGTACATTTGGCTGCCATCTCAAATTTTCATATTGATTTCCAAGATTCTTCACTTATGTCACACGGACTCTGTAAGATTTTTTTGAAAGAGGTTATCCACCTAAAACCTCCCGTTAGAGAACCCATAGGCTTTGGTTCTGCAAGCTTAACAGCTCCACCCTTTGTACCTGCGTCTTCTTGTGATGTAAGATGTCTCTCTTGGAAAGCTTTGTTTCTGATTGCAATCACATCAGCCAGACGATTGTCAGAACTTCAGGCCTTATGCATCAAACCTCCTTGTCTTATCTTCCATAAGGACAAGTTATCACTGAGAACCAACTCTACTTTTTTTTTACCAAAAGGCGTGTCAGAGCGATCTATCAACCAGTCTATTGATTTCCCAGTGTTCTTTCCTAACCATTCTAACAAGGGAGAGTATTGCCTGCACTCCTTGGGTGTTCATAGGCAATTACTTTTTTATCTGGACAGAACAAAATCTGTTCATAAATCAGACCAACTCTTTCTGGCTTTTTCTGGACCTAGACGGGGTCATACTGTATCAAACATTAAATTGGCTTCATGGTTGAGAAATTGTATAACCTTTGTTTTTGTTGTAGATAATCTCACCTTGCCTCATAGAGTGAAAGCACATTCTACAAGATCTATGGCAACTTCATCAGCTTTCCATGCTAAGGCTTCCCTCAATGTTATTTTCTCAGCTGCAATTGGGCCAAACCTTATACCTTTATTCTTTATTACAAATTGGACTTGGCCTCCAGAGGTGGAGCTTCCTTTGGTTTCATGGTGCTCAGGAATGTCCTTCCATGAGGGCCACCCAGGAATACAGGTAGCTGGGGAAATCTGTCCCATCAGCAAGGAATGAACGAAGATTAACAACATCAGATAAAGAAGTTATGTATTACCATAATGTTCCATCTGTGTTGTTGATCTTTGTTCATTCATTACTTCCCACCCTCCATCCCCAGTCCGGAGGTTCTTGGATGATCTTATGTACTCCTTTCTGGTAGGTCTGTTATGATCATAGGTAGCCTCTACTTTTATCTATCAACTTGCAAACTTGATCTGAGGTAACAGGGAGCAGAGCATTCTGGGTAGGACCTTGGCTTGAGAGTTTTTGGCTGATGCAAGCTTGATATTGGCTGACTCAGTTCCATGGCCGGAACAGATAACCCATCAGTAATGAATGAATGAAGATCAACAACACAGATGGAACATTATGGTAAGACATAACTTATTTTTTCTGAATTTCTCAACCCAGTCTCTGACCTCAGCCATGGAATCTCTCAGGATTCTCAGTTTGTCTTCTACTATTCAGATGATTCCTCTAGCCAGACTTGACAAGAACATTTCAATAGTATCTAAATCTGTTTGCACCCAACACCAATACCCCCTTTCTTTTTAGACTCAAGTGTTGGAGTTTGTCAAAAAGAAATTACTTTGGTAGGTAGACCAGTAATCCCTCATTCCAGGTATCCACTTTGCCCCCACCCCCAACCCCCCGCAGCCCCTTCTCAGTCAGTAATTACAGATGCCAGAGATTGCTTTTGGAGCTATTTCCTGGGGGTTAATGTCCAGAGTCTGTGGAATAAACAAAACAGACTGAAACAAATGTTAGAGATGCTGGCAGTAGTAAATGCTCTCAAATCTCGAAGTTATCTTTGGATTCCTGGACAACACCACAGCGATGGAGTACAGAAACGGGGACCAGGTGTTTACCCCACCTGGAATGCTTGGTGTGATAGTCTGGGATGTAGTATCTCATTCATTATTTCCTCATCAATTTTCCCACGTTCCATCAGAGTAAAAAATTATTGCAGACAAGCTGAGCGCAAGACTAGGACAGACCCTCAGAATGGAAATTGAATCTGGGGTCTTCAAAGAATTGATCTACCTGTGAGGAATTCCTCAAGTAGATCTGTTTGCTTCCATTCACAACAGGCAGTTAAAGAAGTTCTGCTTAAGATTTTTTGCAAACAGGCCTGGCAGACAGATGCTTTTTCATTCTTATGACAGGGATGTTCGTATGTCTTTCCACCCTATACACTGATTTCCAAGGTCATTAAAAAGATTCAGAAGGACATAATTGTGGTGATTCCCTTTTGACCTAGGCAATATTGGTTCTCCCTTCTTTTAGAAATGGCCAGGGTTAATTAGCACAGGCTTCCTCATGAGCAGGACTTACTTGCATAAGACAGAAGTTGATTGATGCACCCTGACCTGTACCTACTTCAGATGAGTGCCTGGATGATAGGAATTTTAGTACTTTTTAGGGACTTGCATTCTGAGGACAAGCAGAAGTTATTAAAGGAGGCTAAGAAACAGTGCTACTAGAAAATCATATAAGAGCAAGTGGAATAGATTTTCTATCTGGTACCAAACTAAGAACTAGGACACGTGTAAGACTCGTGTGCCTCTGGTTCTTTGATACTTGTATGTATTGTTATCTTCTGACCTTTCTTATTTTTCTGTCAAGAATAGTCTGCTGGATGTTTCTGCCTGTCTGCCCATGGATGTCCCCTTTCTAACCTTCCTTTTGTAAAACAGGAGCCCTAAAACTTTGGAAAGCTGGCCATCTAGGTCTCATCCTTGGTCGGATGTCTCATCTTGGTTGAAGCTACTGCAGCAGTTATCTATGTGAACATCTACTGATCTGATGTTATCTAGTCACCATTCCTCACGTTAGGGTCTTGAATCCGAGCCGACATGCTCAGAACACAGCTTAGCTCAAGCTCATCCCCTCTCTTAATGCTCTGCTGCTCTACACTCCCTCAGATCTCGTTTGCTGCTCAGTCAGTCAGATGCAGATTGCTCAGCTCCTATTCGTGTAAGTGTGTTTAGTACTGTTTATTGAATATTCTTTTAATTCTTTGTTATTCTTTGGTTTGTAGTGTTAGTGGGTAGTTTTCACCCTCTGAGCTATCCCTTCCTGGAAGAGTTTTAACCTTGTTTAAGTTCTTTTTCCTCGGGGTTTGTTTTTGGCCTAGTTTTTTTGTGGTATGCAAGTAGTTCTTTTAAAAGTGTGTGTGTGTTTTCGGATAGATTTATAGGCTTTTCGAACCTTGGCTTGTTTGTGGACTTTGCGTTTTTGCTTATGGTTTGGCTATGTCAGAAAAACCTGTAGGTTTTAAAAGGTGCTCCTCTTGTGGGCGGAAAATGCCTATTTCTAACTAACATGGAGTGCCTTTATTGTCTTGGTGGCAGTTACTTCAAGGTGCATTGCGGCATTTGTGCCGAGTTCAACCTGAGGGCTTTGGTCGACCGTCGCAATAAGCTTTTGATTAAGGGTTTGGTCAAAGGAGGGCCCTTGGTCACCCTGGCCAAGGCTGGCTCTCCTGGGACTAGAAAGAAACTTTCCTTTCAGGAGGCCCCGACCAAGCGTCCCAGGCTGTTGGATTCTAGGTCCTCTGATCTGGATTCAGCCAGGACAGGTTTGGATCCAAGATCTTCGGGTCCCAGGTCATCCAGGGAGTCTACTCCTGGATCCAAGGGTTTGGACCCAAAGCCCTAGGATCCGGTAACTTTGATGTCCCCAGATCCAGGGACATCGGCTTCGGGCCTTCGGATCTGAGGGGAGGCACCGTACCTTCGGATCCAATCCTTTCAGATCCAAGGGATTCGAGAAGTATTTCCTTGGATCCTTTGTTGAGCTCTGTTCCAATCCGGTCGGATCAGAGAGTCATGCTGCAGCCACTAGTAGCGTTGGATCTTCCTTTGGATCCTTTGCATCTTAAGCAGCTGTCTTCTCCAGCCCACAGGTCAAGGATCCAATCTCCCACCCCCCTCTTCGATTGCTTCTCATCCAACCAGTGGCTTCGATTCTCAGGGGATTTTGAGTGGGGTGGAGGCCAGGGGAGCTTTAGGAACCAGTTTGGATCCTTCCCTGATGGGATTGGCGGCTGACACTGTTTCTGTTCCCTCAGGACAGGCCACCCGGCCAGCCCTGTCGACCCCGGGTCCATGGGAATGGGTTCGGGCCTGGGCTTTTCGGACCGGTCTCTTGCCCTGGACACCTTGGCGTTTGACAGTTCCAGTCCGATGGAGTGGTGGGGCTGGGGGCGTCCACCCTCTGTTCCACCAGGGTTTTATCATTGGGAGAGGGGGATGGAACTTCTAGTCCTTCCACTTTCCGGGCTGCCAAAGATATTTCTCTGCTATCAGAGTTGACTATCCCGTGCATGGTCATCCTACCCAGCCCCAGTTTCTGAACAGCTTGTCTCGTCCTCCTCCCAATCAGCCCGTCTGACTTAGCCTCCAGGGGGATATTCCCCAACAGGGGTTCCCTACTCTTCTGAGTCTTCCTCACCACCCCCAGCGGTGGAAGTTCCCAGAAAGAGGACTTGTAAGAGGAGACGTCTTGACTCCCCTATGGAGTGTCTTACCGAGGGTACGGATGCTGATGAGGGGGACGGATCCCCAAGATCTCCACCAGGGGACGTCTCCTTGGAGACATACTCAAGATCCTCAAGGCCAAAGGTGGTTGGTCTACCCAAACCCTGTCCTCTGAAGAAGCCGTATTCCTGGAGGCTTTCGGTACAGGGACATCTACCTCCTGGGTGTCCCCCCATCCCCCCCCCCTTTTTGAAAAATCTTCTAAAATGCAGTCCTCTTCCAGACGTGCCATCCAATCAGGAAGAGGCAGCCCGACAGGAGGTCGTAAGCCTTTTTTAAAAAGAGCCATCCAACAGGTCCCGCAGGACAGAGAGGATCCGGAACTTATTCCTGCTTCTTTTTGGTTCCAAAGAAAACAGGGGACCTATGTCCTATTTTGGATCTCAATCGCATGAAACAGTTCATGCAGAAGTCGAAGTTTCGGATGGTCACTGTGCAGTTGATTGTGCCTCTATTGCACAGCAACGAATGGATGTACTCAGTGGACCTCCAAGACGCATACTACCATGCAAAAATGGATCGAAAGTCCAGGAGGTTTCTCTGCTTTCACTTGGGAGTCTATCATTTCCAGTTCCGGGCCCTGCCCTTTGGTCTCACTCCAGCCCCCCGGCTGTTCACCAAATGCATGGCAGTGGTAGCAGCTCATCTCCGGTTTCAGAGAATCCAAGTTTTTCCCTATTTGAACGATTGGCTCCTGACAGCCCCCACAAAGCATCAACTACTGGACAATATTCACACCGTTCTCTCCCTGATCCCAGTGAATATAACACGGCCGTGTTAGTTTCGGTACTTTTTGTTTTTTTAGTAGTTTCTTGTTATTGTACCATTATATTTTTATTCTCAGCATATTTTTGCACATCACAGTGAACATGGTGAAATCCTCCTCGACTCCAACCAAAAAACTGGAATTCATAGGCACTCTTTTGGATACCACCTCTCAGATTGTAGCTTTACCTCCTTGAAGGGGGTTGCATATTCGCGACCAAGTTCAGACCTTGCTGGAGTTAACCTGTTCTCCAGCCTCACTCATTCTCAGGGCTCTAGGATCGATGGTGGCCGCCATTTATTTGGTTCTGATGGGCTCGGTACCAGATGAGGGTCCTTCAGTGGACCCTTGCAGTTCAGTGGTCAGAGTGGCGGCATCGACTGTCCTTTCCCATTCGGCTCACCCCGGTGTGTCACAAGCATTTTTCATGGTGGATCCGTTCTCCGGATCTCCTAGCAGGTAGGCCTTTCATTCCTTGTAGTAGTAAAGTTTTTCAGATGTCTGAATCCAGATTGAGCCTGCAGTGCAGGGAAGACGCAGTGCCATAAATTCTCCAAGAAAGGTGAACAACTTTTCACAGCATCTCTCTGCCTGCTGTGTTTCACCAGCTTCTCCAGTGACTCCGAAAAATTTCCAGCCATCTGCAACAACAGCCTGATCACCTGTTTTCTTGCTAAGTGGCAAGACCTTTTTCTGTCACATTTTTAGTATGGATGCTATTAGACAGAATTCAAGCAGGTGTAAGCCGAACTTTACTCTTAATGTATCAGAACAACCAGATAAAATATGGAGTAAACTGCAATGTTGGTATGCACAGCACATTAGTAAATGTACAACCTTATTAGGGCAAGTTAATAGTAAGGCATTATGCAAATGTATTACAATATTTGACTGGTATCTCAAAGAAAACCATGCGGGGTATGACAAATGTTTATTGTGTAAATCATATGAAACTGCTTTCTGTGTACAATGTCATAAAAAAGTATTGCATAACATCATTCAAAGGTTAGACTGTACAGACTAAATATTTAATGGTAAAGAACTAGAAGAAGTTAACATTTTTTCAAAACTGCATGGGAGTATATTTGCAGTGTCATATGGAGTTAACAGCTTAACCTTTCATTCTTCCTTTTCTTCTAGTTTTATAACATAAGCTTCTTCTTCTTCTTTCGGCTTTTCCCGGTTAGGGATCGCCACAGCGGATCACCGCACCGCTCATGATTGGCAGTGAAGTTTTACGATGTCGATTTGCCAGCCCGGCGCCCAACCTTTCACAGAAGGCACACACACACACACACTCACACCTAGGGCCAATTTAGAGTGTCCAATCCACCTACAGCATGTCTTTGGGATGTGGGAGGAAACCGGAGCACCCGGAGGAAACCCACGCAACCACAGGGAGGACATGCAGACTCCACTCAGAAGGCACCCCAGCCGAGAATTGAACTGGAGAACCTCTTGCTGTGAGGCGGCAACGCTAACCGCTGCACCACCATGGCCGCCTGTTTATAACATAAGCTTCTGAATAACGTTATTTTTCTTTTTTTAATTCACCTAATTTTTATTCAAATTTCTGCTTTGCTTTTATTAAGCTCCAAATGTTTGTTCTGTTGTTTCTAACTTTATTCTGTAAACTATAATCTGTTTATTTTCTCAACCTTTTGTCTGAAATCAAGTGTATAGTGCAAGGTATGCAAAGAAATCTCCAGATGTAGTTTTTACTCAAAAATGAAGGAAAAAGAGTGAGCTAAGCATTCATTCTTCAGTAGGTGCTTTGTCATTGTGTAAATGGTTTGAAATTTGTTCTATTTCTACTTTCTCCCTTAAATCTTAATCCAAATGACAGTTTACAAAGTAATAGCTGATCTTCCTTTTCATTTTTCCTGACTTCTTGTAGCACATTCACTAGAAAGGTAACATATCACCCTTTATCACATATATCATCAGTATGCTACAATTTCCAGACTTCACTCATTCCTTCTTATTATACCTACTTTCATTTTACTAGGGAGCTAAAATTGTCATACTTGGTGAACAAGTGTAAGTCAGCTAACTGCTTATGGCTGGAATACCAGTCAGTTGCAGGACAGATGCATATATATACAGACGATATGGGAGAATTCCATTCCAGATACAGCATATTAGGAGCAAGAGTGAGCTGAAGCACCCAACAGATACCCACGTAGAGACAAGGGAGATTTTGTAAACTCTGTACAGAAGGGACAGTTGAGAAGTATGATTACTAGATGAGACAGACATTACATTTGAATGGAACCAGAAAACCATGCACTGTGGGGCAGCAACACTAATTATTTTACCACTGTGCTGCCCTATAAAACTTCACTTTTTTGTGATAAAACTACCAACTTCTATTTTAGTTGCTACAAAATTCAGCAACGTTAACAGATAATTCAGTCTGCTATGTAATGGTCTTTTGCTGTAGTTGCTCCATTAAAAAAGAAATTCCACTTGTATCAGAAGTGAACTATATTCCTATTTTAGCTTGTACTAATTTCACTCCACAAACAGAAAAAAATAATCTTTACGGCCACTAACAGTATTTTGCCCTGCGGGGAGAAAAGGCCTTAAAAATACAAAACCTTGCAGACCCGCAACCTTTTACACACTACTTCCAAAGCCCTAATCCCAAGGGGAAGAAGCACCCCATTTTCTTTTAAGGGATTAATTTCCTAACTGGAAGACCACTACACCTTACTTAAGGGACCAGTTTTCCGAAACACAGCAACCTTGTGCATACTACTTAGAAAGTGGACTGAGGCTTTGAGGGGCAGAACTATAACTTCCTAGTGAAACATTAGAACACTGTTATGCTTAATTTCATTCACTTAGAAGTATTTACTAAATTTATTTTATTGTTAATTTAATTTGCTGGAAGTATTTGCTCACTTCCATCACTTTCATGCTTTCACCTGTGTGGTCCCCAAATCCTTGGCCCACAGAAAATGCATTCTGTCCTCCTTTTCTGCAAGTGCCAGCACTGTGGAGAATTTGGTCCTTAGCATAACCAGATGATTTCAAGTTATTTTGTGGCTTACTAATGAAGCAGCTAGAAATTAGAAAATAGACTGTCTGAAGGAACATAGAAATGCCACAAGTATTCATACTGTTCAACTGTCCCTGATTTTCAGGGACGTCTGTGATTTTTGCTCATATCTTTACTGTGTGCCTTCTAAAATCAGTGATACTTTGAAAAACAAAGATTATAATCAACAAATGTATTACACTGATTACTGCTGCAGTAGCGTTACTGCGGTGGTGGTGCTGCGGTAGTGTTGTCGCCTCACAGTTGGACGTTGCCCGTTCGATTCTCAGTAAGAGCGTCTTCTGTGTGGCGACATGCGTGAATGGGCATTCCTTCGCTGAAGGTTGTGCGTTAGGCCCGGCAAGCCAGTACATAAAAAAAATCTACTGTCAATCATTAGCGGACCGGAGTTTCGCTGTGGCGACCCCTAACCGGGAAAAGCCGAAAGACACAAACTGCTGCGGTAGCGTTGTCACCTCACAGTAAGATGTTGTCGTGTTTAATTCTCAGCTAAAGTGTCTTTTGTGTGGAGACATGCGTGAATGGGTGTACCTTCGTTGAAGGTTGTGCGTTAGGGCTGGCAACTTGGTAAGTAAAAATCTACTGCTAATCATTAGCAGACCGGAGTTCCACTGTGGTGACCCCTAACCGGGAAAAGCCGAAAGACACAACAGCAACAACAGTTACAGGCTTTTATTTTAGGAAATGAATATTAATGTACTCTTGTTTTGTCACCTTTCATCATTTGTACTAATATTTAATAAGTATCTCTGATTTGGGGAGTTGTCCCTCAGTATTTTTGGATTCATCTCTTACTGCGGTGCTAAGAGGTTGAGAGGTATGCTGGTAACAACAGATAAATCTGTTTTGGGGGAGCAGAAGTACTAAATGTATTGTTAAAAACACTGAAATTTTATAGATAGTGATATGTCAGTGTGTAAAATGTCTTTGGGGACCATTTAAAGTAATTTGTAAACTGCCTACATGATAATCTGTAGTTTGTAATGACATTGAGAACATGCAAATATTTAACAGAAGGACCATGCACATTGTGTTATATATGCATGTAATGTGAATAACGCAGCCTGTGTTATGTACAAATTTTGATTTAAAATGTTGAGGTCATTCCTAGGCTGTACAGCTTTTAAATTAATATTTTCTATTATATATATGGTTTACTATCAATATCTCGAAAAATCACAATAAAAATGGTA